>NW_027315723.1:6845473-7365473 GCF_026437365.1 Eucyclogobius newberryi
TGAGGTCTGAACTGGGACTAAACCAGGACTGAACAAGGACTGAACTACCACTAAATTACCGTTTTAAGACCCTGTTTTTCCTGCAGCCTTTCATAGTGCACTCCTGGAAATAAAACATACACATTCAACTTTAAATCGCTGTAGTGTTATGGTTATGGGTTAATGTGTTTGGATATTATTATTTTTTTATTACTGGAGGAGTTTGTGAGCGGAGTCCAAACCCAGGTCTCACTGTGTCTGAAAAACAAAACCAACGACAGATCATTAAAGAAGCCAAATGATATGCTTTTATATTCTATTGAAGTATTTGACATATAAGGCCGCAGTTATTTTATTACTTGGTTTACGTATTTTTAAATGAAATATATTGAACAGGCGGGCAAAATATAATTTCAATTTCAAAAGAATTTTCTTCCTTGTTTACCCAAAACGCACCACGGGAGGAGGAGGGGGAGACGCGGCGCGCAGGAGCGTGTAACAGTGGATTTAGCGTGTTTTGCATCAGTAGAACAGACGCTTCTAAGTGTGCACTCTTAGTCACGGCAAAATGCGCTGGCAAAAATGTGGTAAACGGGTTTAAAATGTGGATTTGTGATGTAAATTAGTTTGCGCTACGCCTAGCAGACAAGGAAACGGGCGCGCGCGTTTTCTTGTGCTCTCCCGGGGCCACGCGTGGGCTCCGTCCCAGACTCACGCGGGAGTTTGACGAAAAATTGCTTCACGCGCTCTTATCTTTTGACTTAATACAGCTTTTTATATTTCATTTTAGGCTATTTTGCGTTGACGGCGGTACTTTATAAAAAAAAAAAAAAAAAGATAATAATTTGTTTTATTTATATTGCAGAAATCAATAATCTAAGTGCGGCGGATCCGTAAACCAAGTAATAAAATAACTAAGGCCTAAGGGGGGGACAAAAGAAAAGAAGCCTCAGAGAAAGGTCAATACAGAAGCACCAAAAGAAAAATGGATTAACCAATCAAAAACTCACCATTCCAATGCTGAGGGAAAGGCCAAAATCTCAAAAAAGGTCCATTTTAAAAGGAGTTTTCTAGTTACCTGAGCAGGGGCTGAAATCCTCGTGTTTGAGCTCTTCCAGTCCAGGAAAACACACCACCACCAGGAACCAGTGAGCTCTGAGGAGTAAAAGAAACATTCTATAATAATCCAGTGTAATCCCGCCATCTAGGAAAGTAGTAAAGAGACATAGGTGGTGAGACTGTTCTGTTTCTTAGATTAGTCTTTATATATATTCCTGTTTTTGGTAGGTATCGTTTAATCCATCTTTTCAGTTTTTTCATAGGTCGGCTCCCAGTTTGGTTTCGCGCTCTCGGGAGCCTTTAAATGGAGGGCCCGGCTGCTCTGTCTCTCCCTGTTGTTATTTTGTTTCTATTTTTGGGCATAGGCTTGTTTTTTTGGTTAAGTGTTCCATCTTCCTCTTTATCTCCTGCTTCAAATAAAATAAATATTTGAACACTTACATTTGGACTTTATAAATATGTTTGCTCTTTTTCAGTTATAACGATACATGCGTTGGCGGTGACGTCGTACAGCCGGGACTTCCCCATAGCGGCCATTTTAAAAGGGGCACGCGATATATAAAAACCAACACGACTGCATCCTTTTCTACGGCATAATGAGCTACGAATAGTTTGATTCTTTAGACGATAACGGCAAACTAAGGTACACGACAAAGCTCACTTTTCTTGGTCAGTAAACAGAGCAATGTCCTAACAGAACAATGACCCTACAGAGCAATGTCCTAACAGAACAATGACCCTACAGAGCAATGTCCTAACAGAACAATGACCTTACAGAGCAATGTCCTGACAGAACGCAGGTTTTTGGCATTTTTGGCCTCATATTTCCTGGATTTTGTATGTAGTAGACTGTGATAAAATGTGAATATATGATTATATTTCTGTGATGTATTTTATCTGCATAATAGTGATATTTTATCTGCATCATTAGTCTAAGAGAAGAATGGGTGTGTGACTGCATTTATTTGTGAAGGGGTCGTAAAGATGGGCCAAAGAATGTTGCCCCAGGGGGGGAGTTGCACCCCCCCTTGCAGGCTTTATCTCTACGGAAAAATACCAAGTGCCTTGATGTGAGGCTGACCAATGAGAAATGTGACCCGCCTATTCCAGAATATCTAATAAAACCAACCAGCATGGGAAAAAACGGTGTGAGACGCGGGGGTGAGACGCAGGAGGGTCAGCCAGGCTCCTTACAACGGCCTGGCTGACAAAGTCCCCGCGTTTTCTCCCATGCATGCCACACAAATGTCTGATGTTTCTGTGTCGTTTCATATTCTAGGTTGAATTGTGTTCTCGATGTGTTACGGAATAGCATCGGCGTATGTCTGATTCCATGACATAGACGTGCTGTTGTGCCCCTTTGAAAATGGCGGACTCGGTTGCCACTGCACAAGTTCCCGGATGTGCGAGCGCGTGTATAGGAAAAAAGGTTTGAAAGAGGAGTAAAGGAGGACAAAAAAAGAGAGAACACCTCTTTAAACAGAAATGGGAGGTTTAAGGTTCAGTTTAACGTGAATATACTGCATTTTAAAGATTCGGCGTGGTATCAGCCCTGGTCGTTCAGACGCTAATCATATACTAATCAGAGATGAAGGGGCTGCAGTCAGCTAACAATAGGATTTTTAGGGCCCATTAAAAGGCTGTTGGGATAATAAAGATGTATAGTCTCAGAGCAAAACTTAAAACAGAGCAAACAAATGGATAAACAGGACAGGCTTTAGTCAGTGTAAGGTAAATATGAGAGTTTTCAGAGTAGATCCGCAGATTGAGCATGACTTTTGGATGGACTGAATCGTTTAATAAAAATACTGAGCTCTGAAGTTATGTGGATCCGATCGTTGCAAAAACAGAACCAGGACTGAGGACTGGAGAGCGGTGGCAGCACAAATGTCTTACTCTTGGTTGACAGGCACAAAGAGGAAGTCTTTGGTGAAGATGTCCACGTTTCTGGTCCACGTTCTGACCCTCTGGTGCCTCATGTGGCAGTCTCTGACAAAACAAAACAGATAATACAATCAAAGGATCCTGAGAAGTACAGACATGGCTCATAGTTTACGTGCGTACATGTTTTTGTGTATTGCATAATCAGATTTTTTTTTAATATTACCAGTATTTAACATATTAGACTTTTAAAAGCACAGAAAAAGTGACACTCTCTAATATTAGGCAGGATCTCCTTTAGCATCGATCACAGAGCATACTCGCTGTGGCTCTCACTGCGGTTCAGATCTGGAGTACATTAGTTTCTCCTTAGATGTTTTCTCTGCTCGATGCCAATGATTTGACCCTTCTCAAAACACTGACATCTTTTCCATGACCATAGGATTTGTCTTTCCACATAGTCGTTTTACTCACTGCGTCAGTTGGGTTTAAATATCGTGTTGAAATGTGAGCGGTGTGTGGGTCCTGGTGTAGTCCTGGTGTAGTCCTGGTGTAGTCCTGGTGTAGTCCTGGTGTAGTCCTGGTGTAGTCCTGGTGTAGTCCTGGTGTAGTCCTGGTGTAGTCCTGCTGTAGTCCTGGTCTCGTCCTGGTCTCGTCCTGGTCTCGTCCTGGTCTCGTCCTGGTCTCGTCCTGGTCTAGTCCTGGTCTTGTCCCTGGTCTTGTCCCTGGTCGTGTCCCTGGTCGTGTCCCTGGTCGTGTCCCTGGTCTTGTCCCTGGTCTAGTCCCGGTCTTCTTACGGCACAGAGGTGATGTCGTCCTCTCCCGCTGCACGCCGTTTACTCAGCTGCTTGTAAAAGAAACTGCTGAACACGTGGCTCTTTTCTGCTACGGTGCCGCCGACGCCCTCCAGCAGCAAGTACCTGAAACCAGAGAGAGACAAGAGGTGAACGGGGGAACTGCAGCCTGCGGTAATGCGCCGTAATGAGGCTTTAACAGTAGTCGTAGTAATATCAAGAGCAGTAAAGGTATAGGCCGTATAGGTAATAAGAACACTTTTCATGTCATCAGAAGAGGCAAATGTGAAATACCATAACATTGTTGTATGTATGGTTTGCTCGTTTTGAATCCACATTTTGACATTTCATTTAGATTTACGGCTGATGCACTGCGTGGCCTCAGATTCAGGCATGTTTCCCAATGACCAGCACAGACCCCTTCCTTTGTCTTGTGGCCTCTTTTGGACACATTAAAAATAAATGTAATCAAATATTAAATAAACAAAACAGAATACCCAATTGTCAAATGTAGTTTTCATGTAATTTAGTTTAAATAGAAAATCAGAAAAACTGTTATTGTTTCCCTCAATTTTTATTTGGATTTAATCCACACACCTTTATTTTGTAGGTGTGTGTAAAATAATAATAATCCGTCATAAACAATTAAGTAATAATGTACATCACAACAGTAAAAACCAGGCTCCGATGTCACTCACATGAGTGTTTTTTATTTACCAAAACCTCCTTGATTGTTCATTTTTGTGTGATATTCTGAGGTTAATCCCATTTCCTCTATTGAAATCACATTATGTTCCACTTCACTTTCCTCAATTCAGGAATGTAGAATGTTTTTGTATAAAACTGAGTCTATTGGTCCTGGTTTTAGCTCATTTTATTGTTACATACTTGAGGTAGAAGTCGATGATGACGTCATTGAGGAACTCGCCCTGGTTCAGACACAGTAGGTCGTCAGAGCTCACTGAGATGCGGCCTTTAGAGGGCGCCGCTGGGTACTGGATCAGCCTACAGCAGAAACACAGGAAACAGAGCTAATCCAGGACTACACCAGGACTACACCAGGACTACACCAGGGCTAAAACATTTAGCCAAAAACAATATTGGTTTTAATGTCGAAAAATTTTAATTGTTAATCACAACTCCACTGAGAGTCCCTCCTCTTCCTGAACAAAATCAACAGGAGCAATTCAATATTGATATTACAGAGCTAGTGTGCTTTATTAGTGCTGTAATATCGATCATCTTTGGTACACAAATCTGCAAAAGCGTTGAAATGTAACTGTGTTTAGTTAAATACTAAATATTTTATGATAGTTTTTACATTAAAACGTGATACAAAATGATCATGAAATAACCGTATGGATGAGAATTGATAAGACAAATTGTAAACTCTTCCTCACCGTCTGCGGGTGGTCTCTATTCATCCCCCTTCAAGCTCGGGTCCTCTCCCAGAGGCCCCTGGGAGCTTGAGGGTTCTTCATTATCTTTGCTGTTCCTGCACTTTTCTGGACCGAGATGTCTGATGTTTTTCCTGGATCTGCTCAAGTCATTCCTCCAGTTTGGGGGTCACTGCTCCAAGTGCTCTGTCACTACGGGCACCACTGATACCTTCACGCTCCAGGCCTTCTCCAGCTCCTCTCTGAGGCCTTGGTATTTCTCTAGTTTCTTATGTTCCTTTTTCCAGATGTTTCCTCTGCTGTTTATCCACCACCACTATGTCCAGTTGGTTCGCCATAACCAGTCTGTCTGTCTGAATCCGGAAGTCCCAGAGGACCTTGGCTCGGTCGTTCTCCAACACCTTTGGAGGTGTTTCCCACTTTGTCCTTGGGGTCTCCAGCCCGTATTGCGCCCGTAATATCCATAATTATCATGTCTAGCCTCTCACTCCATTCATGCTGCCTCGGCTTACCCAGAAAAAGTTCACCTTCATGACCGGGGTTACTGGGGTAAGAAATTGGGTGACAGGATCCTTTCAGTGCTCTGTCTTAACCATAGCACATGCAGCCTTGCCTTTTTGCAAACTTGATACAATCATGCAATAGTACATAATAAGTACAACATAACAATGGGATCATTTATTATCACATTATTTCATGATAATTTTGCACCACGTAATTTCATAATAGTAATGATGTGAAAGTTTCATGTTAATCATGTTAAAATGTGATTATGCTGATTTTCATTTAAGCACCTTCTGACATTTCTACACGGCTGTGAAGTCCCAAGATAATTCAAACTGAAACTTTTTCCAAAAAGCTGAGAATGAAGATTTTACCTGGAGGAAAGCTGCGTCGCTCCAGACCTGAGCTGGCTCCTGGTGCTCCTCACAGCACAACTCTGTCACAAGAGAAACACAACATCAAACAAAGGCTTAGAGCTCCTGCAGATGACGTCACGGACTTCACACACTTATATCAAGACATCTGGGTGATTCATGTGTAACTTTAGAGGATAATAGCCTTCAGAAAAATGCAAAGAGGTAAATGTTTTGATGGCGGAAAATGAAAACAAACGTCTTTTCGAATGAGCTAAAAAGAAGCACAACACGAATATAAGGACTAACAATGTAACATAAAAACTGGCGTGACGATTGGACCCTGTAGATCGCCTTTATGGCCTCATCCATAGTGTTCTTGTTAAATAATATCTTAATTTCACCCGGCCCGGGTGACAATGAGAAGGACGGGCTGAAAACTCACAGTGCCTTAGATGGGCAGTCCAGGTTTGGTTTTAATCCATGCATAGAAACACACATTCATTCCGTCTTCCCCTGATGCGATTTGAAGCGCTGCAGTTGTGAAACCGAAAGAGCACATGGCTCAAGTAAACACAAATGCATTTATGCGCATTATAGTTCTTTAGAAATATAATTAGTCCGTAAAACCCAAGTAATTCTAAGTCATAAGGCTCAAGTCAAAGTAAGTCTCAAGTCTGACTCGAGTCTCCCGCCTCTCAGGAGAATAACTCCACAAGTGTTTGTCTCCGTCTCATCCGTCTTGATGTCCTGCTCTTTTCCCTCAAACTCTGATCCAGTATAATCCGCTTTTTAAAATATCAATTATCTCCAATAAATAATAATATTTTAGTTTTGCCAGAGATCCATTTGATAAAAAGCAATGCGATCGGCTGTAGCATGTGTGCGTAGCAAGCACAGAGTCAACCACATGGGTTTCCCCGGCCCTGGGTCCTATAGCTTGTTTTGCACGTGTATGGTTATGTCCTGAGTGAATATGTGCATCAGGGGGCCCCATCACATGATACACTGCCTGTCCAAAAGATTAAAAAAAGTTGCCACTTAAACAAAGCAAATACAGTAGGTCCTCTCCTCCTACTGGATAACTGCTGCAGGTGACGATCTTTCAGCTGCAACACGCTATTTCAACTCAACTGATCATCATATTCTCATTTCTGAAGTAACCAAGTAGAAAAACAACTCCCGTAGTCGTGGAAAATATGTCAGTGTGTCAAATAATTGGCATCAACCAGAGAAAACATCTAAGGAGGAGCATAAACTAATCTACTTCAGATCTGAACCGCAGTGAGAGTGTTGGAGCAGGAGAAGACTGCATCACTGGATGGAAATAAATCAGAAATTCCCATTTTTGGCCGGCAACGGTTGAGATTTATAAGAGAGAAATGTCCGTCCTTGGCAGGCAAAGAGTTAAGATGTATTGTTATTGAAAGTAGAGCACAGGAGCTGGAGAGGGCGTCTGACCTGGTTCTCTTTTGTCTCCTTCTGGCCAAGCAGCCGGAGCAGGTGGGAGTCCAATGGAGAGGGGCTGGTGTGGATCAGGACTAAACCCTGGCTCCAGTCTAAAGGACCTGATGCAGATTCAGACCGGGACTTTCTGTAGTCCCCAGAATCCAGAACTGACAAGACCAGAGCCGAGTCCAAGTCCAAGAGCTGCTTCTTCAACACCAGCAGCACGAAACAGCACACGAGGTCTGAAAGACATGGGTTTAGTCTGGTTTAGTCCAGTTTCACTGCTGGTTTAGTCAAGTTTCAGTCCACCTGTAGTGTAATCCTTGTTTTAGTCCCAGTTAAAGTCCAGTTTAAGTACCAGTTTCAGTTTTACCTGTCCTTTGGAGCTGAAGTTCCCTGAGCTCCGCCTGCAGGAGTTTTGACTGGGCATCGGTGATCCACAGGAAGAGCAGCGAGGGGGCGGGGCCTGATGGGCTGTGGGTGGTATCAGAGAACAGCGACCCGCCGCTGGCCACGCCCCCATCCCACAGACCAAACGCTCGGATTTGAGAAGCAACGACGCACAACTCAGCAGAAGACCCAGGACCAGGACTAAGACTCGAACCTGAACTTGGACCTGGACAGATCAGAAACATGGACCGAGACGAGACTGAAAAACTGTTCATTGATCAAAGTGAAGCCATGTTTCTAAAGGCAGATTTATGTTTATGTTACCTTTGACTGGGATGGTGATGCCGCTCTCTGTGATCTGAAACACAAATTACATTCATGTTCAATAACCAGCATTTTTATGTTAAAAGGTGGAATGAAAATTTTTTGGCCCAAATCTGAGTCTCATTTCCTCGTGGCGTGGACTGCCAAGTATCAATCATAAAACGCACTTACCGCTCACCTGCAGCCTCGTGTGGCTCGTCCCCATGAGAGGAGCATGTTTCCCTTTGTCTAAGCGCATGGATCTATCATAATATAGTTCCCTCAGTGTACGGGACAAAATTAAGACGGAGAAAGAAGGTTCGAGCTGTCTCAGAGGAGACGGAAATCTACGGGAGACGAGAGATGTGATGCGATCCGTCGCGCTGATAAACAAACGCACGTGTGGCCGCGAGGCTTTTCTCTGCCTCCACACGGGGGAAGTGCACGCGCACTTCAGCTTGAGTTCTCAAATCGGCAAGAAATCCTCCATTATTCCTTTAATAATTCAAATTCTACTTTTTGTCAGATTTTTACTTCAGATATTCTCCCGGTCCCTTCTTGCTGTGTGTCCTCCCCAATTACAATCATTACTTTAATACTTATTATATCTACATCGAGTTGTTCAGACTACTGTTAAAAACACAAATGATATATTTGTAGACAGCAGACAAATGGTTGTCATTTACAGTATGAGTAATAACTATAGGGTTAATTATCTACACAGAACAGTACACATGGTGCTGTACTCAGTTTGCCCTGGTTTTTCATAGCTGCTGCTGCAGATGTTCGTATAGACAATGCATTAGAGCCGACATATTGAACAGTACCAGCCAAATTACCAACACTGGAAGAGTCCATTTAGTTTCTCTCTCCTATTGTGTCACTTTCACTTCCTACAGCACAATTTTATATCCATCTATTAATTATATCCACGAGTTTCAAACTGATAAAAAGTAAGAACCGTTGCCATAATTTAAAACAAAGCATTATATTATTGCGGCCTTTTCGACAGGGGAAGGTCTGTTATTTTGAGATCTGACAGCTCCAGTGGAATTAACTCATGTAAACATGGCTAATGCTAAACCACAAGTTCAAGAAAATTATACTGTAAACAAACGCCACATGTTAAATAACAACATTGTAAAATTTAACTTGTATAAAATGTTTACATAGTTTGGATCGTCACCAGCCCGACTTTTGCCTTTCTTCCTTCTCCGCTTTCCTTTTTCTCTCGCTCTTCAGTGAATCATGTGTTTCTGTTCCTTTGGTTTGTGGAACATTTTTGTGGGATTTTCGCTTAAGTCCAAATGGTTTTGTTCCAACAAATGTATGTTTCTCACAGAGCGAGACTCCTGTTCTCACAGGGATTTCCCCTCAGCAGAGCCAAGACTTCAACGTCCTGGTTGAGTTCAGGTTCAGTCTCTGTTTTGTCTTTGGTCCAGCGTTGGTCCAGCGTTGTCCAGCGTTGTCCAGCGTTGTCCAGCGTTTGTCTAGCGTTTGTCTAGCGTTTGTCCAGCGTTTGTCCAGCGTTTGCCCAGCGTTTGCCCAGCGTTTGCCCAGCGTTTGCCCAGCGTTTGCCCAGCGTTTGCCCAGCGTCTGCCCAGCGTCTGCCCAGCGTCTGCCCAGCGTCTGCCCAGCGTCTGCCCAGCGTCTGTCCAGCGTCTGTCCAGCGTCTGTCCAGCGTCTGTCCAGCGTCTGTCCAGCTTTTGTCCAGCGTTTGTCCAGCGTTTGTCCAGCGTTTGTCCAGCGTTTGTCCAGCGTTTGTCTAGCGTTTGTCCAGCGTTTGTCCAGCGTTTGTCCAGCGTTTGCTCAGCGTCTGCTTAGCGTCTGCCCAGCGTCTGCCCAGCGTCTGCCCAGCGTCTGCCCAGCGTCTGCCCAGCGTCTGCCCAGCGTTTGTCCCGGTTCACAGTTGTCCCGGTTCACAGTTGTCCCGGTTCACAGTTGTCCCGGTTCACAGTTGTCCCGGTTCACAGTTGTCCCGGTTCACAGTTGTCCCGGTTCACAGTTGTCCCGGTTCACAGTTGTCCCGGTTCACAGTTGTCCCGGTTCACAGTTGTCCCGGTTCACCGTTGTCCCGGTTCACCGTTGTCCCGGTTCACCGTTGTCCCGGTTCACTGTTGTCTTTTACTCATTAGTGCCTAATGTTTTCCCACAGTTCTTTTGGATTTTCTCTAAAATAAACAAAACACAAACTGAAACTGGAAAACACATGTGAGCCATTAGACATGGTCCAGATCCAAGACCTGCCCCGATCCAGGAGCAGGGCCTGAACATGGAAAAGCCCATCTAGAGCCAGAGAACCACACATGAACATCAGCCGAACACAAAGGATTGAGGAGCAGGCGCCAATGACGGTTCAATCCATGTGTGGATCTCAAGAGCTGTCTAAACATGGGCCATTCACAGACTGTCTCAATAAAAAAAAAAAAAATTAAAATGCACAAAAATACCCCTATTGTTTGTTTATTTGGGGTCCCTCAGACCCCCCCTGCAATGAATAGGAGTACCAGGAGTAAATATTACTTTACCACTTTTTTCACCCAGTCCGCCCCTGCTACACAGGTCACAAACAAAGATTTTTTAAGTGTAAATCACTTAATTAGAAGTAATATAATAGAAATTGCTGTAATTTCATATTTTAACACAGCATGTAACATGGACAGATGTGATACTGGCCACAGTGACCACAGTGACCACGTCTGATGTTGCTCACAGTGGTCCCAGGGGACCGCTCCCCTGTCAAAGAAAAGAGAATCTATCCCAGACTGGCCTGTGTTATAGTTCTCCATTTGTTTATTTAATGTGAATGTGTGTTAGTTTGTCTTTTATTGACATTTACATGTACCTGGGTTTATATTAGACACATTAATATTGAGGGGTTCAGCAAAACAGTTTCTTGTTTCATGTGTGCATAAAAATTTGAATTAGTTTTTTTCTTAAAGTGTATAAAAATGAAGTGGACTTGAACTGTCACGCCGACCGGCCCCGGCGACCGGCCCCGGCGACCGGCCCCGGCGACCGGCCCCGGCGACCGGCCCCGGGGACTTACTGAGGACTCACCGTGATTTTCCCATTGGCCTCGGCTCTGGACAGACCCACGTGGAAGGAGCAGAAGTCCAACTGCAAGAACGAAGGAGGAGGACCGGAGAGGAGTGGAAGAGAAGGAACCACCTTGAACAGAGAAATATACACAGTAAATATAACTGTTAACATTAGGGCTGCTACTGATGATTTTTTAATATTTGATTGGTCAAACAGGTTTTTAGAACACATATTTATCCAAACAAAGATAAAGAAGACTAAACAGAGAATATTTACAAAGTGTAAAATCACAATATATTATTCTCATTATTTTTAGTTTAGTTTAGTCTATTTTTGTCAGGGACCATGTACAAAATAATTTCTCTATTAGAGAAAAGATTATCTGCACCAGATTTAGCTAATGTCATTTTCTATCTGCAGTCCCTGGGCAGGTGAATACTTTTACAGTAATAAAAGTACACATTTCATTACAATTACAACACATTACATTTCATTATTAACATTAGCTCTAAAATACACACATTTCCAAAATTATGGTAGTAGGTAGTTTAGTGGATTATACTCTTTTTACTTTTTACCGTTTGCTTGTATTAGTTTACTTCTTAATTAAATATTCTTTAAATAAGCATACTTTGCTCAGTCAGAATAGAATTCTCTCTCCCAATTTGTATCCCTAACCTTTTTATTTCATGCGTGGAATAAGACAATCTCAAGATTTGTATGGCAAGGCAAAATAACTTGAATCCAATTCACTTTTACAATTATCAAAAGAAAAAGGACGTTTGGTTATGTCTCATCTGAAAAATTACTTTATTTCAGCTCAAATCAGAGCGTTGCTGTCCTGGTGTGGCCCAGAATGTGAAGCTCAATGGAAAAATATTTATATTAATGTTGTGCCGGGGGTTCCAGTACAGGCCTTACTGACAGATGACGGTTGAGCCATTCAGAGGAAGTTAAGAATCCCTGGGTGAAATCTGTGCTTACAACATGGAAGGAGCTGATCAAAACATACAAACTCAACAAAGATGTTAAAATCTTAAACTGGTTGGCTTATGACCAAGGTTTTACACCTAACAGCACAGACTCAAGATTTAAAGTCTGAAAATCAAAATGTTATAAAGGTTTTATAACAGATTGTAAGATAATCTAAACCGTTGGCTTGGAGAAACAGGACTTTTCTAGGTACTTACAAATAAGGAGTTATCATAATCAAGCAACGACCACTGTAACCCGTGGACTGAAATCTTTATTAAGATATATAAATCAGATCTTTCAAGGGGAATAATATCCACCAACCACAAAATTACATGGAAAGAATTCTGGCTGGAAAATATATAAAGTTTTTTCATAACGCCATGTCAAAGTGCTCACTATTCACAGGCAAATACCAACTGCAGGAGGAACTGTGGCTGCATGGACGCCCACCATTATGTGTTTTGGGGCTGTCCTGTCGGTCAGAAATATTGGATTGAGATCAACAAAGACCTACAGACTTAGGCCTTAAAACTCCTGCCATGGACACAATGATTGGATGTGTTTGGATCATACACTTGGCAGCAAAAGAACGGACGACACTGGACTGAAATAAAAAAAAAAAAAAAGAAAAAAAATATTAAAATAACAAGAAAAAAATCACATTCAGACTTAAAGGAAAAATAGAGGATTTTTGGCGCGCAATCCTAGTCTCATTTCCTTGTGGCGTGGACAGCAGATTAGTTCTCCCACATGTCAGTCATTCCCTGCGTGCAACTGCACACCTGCAGCCTCGTTCCCAGGATATCAGCACGTTTCTCTGGCTGCGCATGCGTGGTTGATATGCCGGTGTGTGTTTAGCGAGTTCCTTCAGTTACAGCACAAACATGATGACAGAGAAAGACGAGTTCGAGTTCAGAAGAGACGGAAATCTGCGGAGACGAGAGATGCGATGCAATCCGTCGCGCGAGGTTTGATGGTGGGCGGCGTCTTGGAAAGAACAGGTGGGTGGGGGGTGAGTGTGGTGAGTGTGCGCGTGCGTGCGTATTTTTTTTTTTAAAAAACTAAAAAAATATATATATATCCTCTAATATTCCTTTAATTTGGAAATGGACATATCTGACTTTGGACCAGGTGGGACTCCTGGGACCGCCGTGATTACTGGTAGTTTCTTTGAATGTTCTGTGCTGCTTGTGTTTTTAATTTAGTTTTGTGCGTCTCTCACCTGTGTTTGCTGTTTTGATTGATTGCTTCTGCTGACGTCACTCTGCTCCTCCTCTTCCTCCTCCTCCTCTTCCTCACTCGACAGAATGACTGCATTCACAAAAACAATCTGTCAAACCACCAAGACCTTCAAGAGTCTTGGTACAGTCTTGGTTTCAGTCCTGGTCCAGTCCTGACTCACTGGGCTCAGAGCTGGCTGTAGTGCTAGTCCTGGTCTGGTTCTGGTCTTGGTTTCTTTGGGTCCTGATGGAGGCGTGAGTCCGGTTTTGTTTCTTCTCTTTAAACTGTCTCCATTTCTCTCTCTGTTTCTCTCGGACGTCACTGAGCTCCGACCAACCGCTCTGAAGCCAAAACATTTAGATAAATATGACTCTCAAAAGTTAAAGAATGAAAGAGAATACAAAGGGAAAACACAGTTACCTGCACCTTTGGTCCTGAAGGAGTTTTGTCAGAGGCTGCAGTGGAGGGAACTGGAGATGAAGGAGCAGAGTTGACTTTGGACCAAGAAAAATTACTCTGGAAATAAAAAGAAGATACTATTAATCCACCTAAAAATGAAAAGAACATACAAAAACAAAGAACACCATTTAATAAGATATTAATGTCAAGCACTTCCTCCAGTGCCTCACTTCCTCAATTCCCTTCTCACCCTCTCGTGGTCTCATCCCTCTTTTCTAAGCTCCGGTCCTCCTCCAGAGGCCCCTGGGAGCTTGAGGGTTCATCAGTATCTTTGCTGTTCCTGCACTGCACTTTTCTAGGCCGAGATGTCTGATGTTTCTCCAAGGATCTGCTGTAGCCACTCCTCCGGGTTGTGGGTCACTGCCCCGAGGGCTCCGATGACCACGGGCACCACTTTCACCTTCCAGGCCTTCTCCAGCTCTTCTGAGCCCTTGGTATTTCTCCAGTTTCTCATGTTCCTTTTTCCTGTTGTTGCCATCCCTTGGTATGCCAGCTGTAGAGAACTGCAGGCTGGCAGAATATGAAGTCCTGTTTGACATCTTGTGAAGCTCCTCCTTTCCTAAAGCCAGGCTGGAGCCGAAGAGAGACGGACTGCTCTGGGTGATAGTACCTGTGAGTCTACTTTGGAGCCCATAAGACGGGCCGGTACGGTTCACTCAAGACAATGGAGATGCTGACCACTCTGCGTCACACTGTGTCACTCACCTTCTCCTTATTTGGTGTTTCCAGAGTCCTGGGGCACCTCTGGTCTACAGGCGAACTCCCACGATGGCGTTCTCCTCGCAGCGCGGCCAAAGCATCGAGCGAGCGCACCGCGATGGGTCGCAGCGTGCAAGCGTCTGAGGAGGAAGTTAAATCTTTCAGAAAATAGTTTTGTTTTTTTTAAAGTAAATATGGTTTGTAACCAGATATTTCTGTGAACACATTTGTTTGTTTTTAAGCCCTTTATACTTAAACCAAGTACGCCCCAGTTTAAATGCATTGACAAAAAACACTATATAATACTGCCATCTACAAATTAAGGGTAATATATTAATGCTTTATTAAGTCAGATGCATTCCAGAATTTACCTTGTACTTTGAGACTTAAAATACATTCTAACCAAATAAAGGTTCAAATATGGTGCCTGAAGGGATCAAGATATAGAATATTGACATATAAAGTATAATATGAATGAATACTTGTGTATATCTGTTTTACTCCATTTGATAACAACTAAAACAATTTTAGTCAAAAGTGTCTGACCTGAGAGAGAGTTTTCCAGAGGAGAATCCACACTTTTGTCATTTTTCACATTGGGGCTAGAAGCAGAAGTAACAGGAGCCAGGATCCGGTCTGAGGCTCGCTTAGGGCGCCATCTACAGGACGCACAACATCAGCAACAGCTATGAGGACCATAAGTACTACAGCTCCTACTACTACTTCAGTTACTATAATAAGTATATTTGTAGAGGACAATTCGTACACAAAGTAATTCAAAGTGCTTTACAAAACAGGAAAAGATCCATTCAAAATCAAAATACAAACAAGTCAAATCACAATCATTATTATAAAATGTTCTCTAAAAGGTCACAGTCCAGATAAAATCCTTTGAGTCATATGGAGGAGGCCGGGCCCTTAGGTCCCTGAGGAGATAGTTCATTAGGCTCTAACATTACTACGGTACTTCTAGGGCTGTGAATAACAGAGTCCCTCATGAGATATTGTGATGTATGTAATAATCTATATATAATGAGATACGTAATTCAATACTTTTAACAAAGCTTTTCAATGTTAAACCACAGCCTGCACTAACTTATAATGAAACACATATACACCCTATTTTAATCATCAAAAGAGTGAATATATCAAATGTTTTGCAATAACAAGTTGCAGAATTGTAGTTTTGTCACAAACTGATATGGAAAATTACACCAAACATTTCTCATGGCAACTGATATCAATACTTCCAAACACCAAATAATAATACCAAATTTAGTATCACAATATATAGGTATTTCAACACACCCCCAACTACTACTTCTAATATACTATGTCTAAATCCAAACAACTCTGAACACTAGAATTTCCCTCCAATGGTTGAATAAAGTCCATCCCAGTAGTATTAGTAGCAGTAAGGCTGCAATTAAGGATTATTTAATTGTAAATAGGACTTTTCATTTATAAATCAACCAAATAAAGGTGGTAATGCGGTGACAGAAGGCTTATAGATAGAGAATATAAATATTTAAAGTGTATTCGTAAAAGTCTCCGTATTAAAACCTTTATTGGTAAATATGATTCATCTATACGCCTTCTGTCGCCCTATTACAACCTTTAATAGGTTGGCTTGAAGATAGAGAATATTTACGAATAAAGTGTAAAGATGACGGTCAAAAAAATTTTCATTCTTTTTGCCACGGTCTTGTTATAAAGTCTTTTCGTATGAGTTTTAAAGTCTGTATAGTCCAAATAACAAGTATAATTATCAAAATATGTTGATTAATCACAATTGGTTGATTCAAAAAGGTTAAAGTGCTAAATCATTTTATGTCTTTTGAAATAGAGCAAAGGATCATGGTCTATGTAGTTCCTTCTGTTTTTTAGCCGTTGCTGCAGCAAAACAATGCATTTAAGCGAAGAGGTTTACAATACAATATTATTATGAGACACTATGACAATATTTCAGTTATTGTTACATGTCTAAGTAGTAGTATTAGTAGTAGTATCAGCAGTATCATTTCAACCACAACATGAAGGAGGACTGACCCGTTTGAAAAAGGCTCTGTTGTTTTGTGTCCAATTCTAGATTTGAGATCCATTTTGAGAGAGTTTGTTTCACTGGAAAAAAAAAGGAAAAAATGACATTAACATTTCAAAGTGTGGTGTAGTTAAGATTTCATTCTTCATTCATTGAATTTCTGGAAAGTGAATGAAGTCTGAACCTGTGCAGGTTTGAGCTGTTTCCACTGAGAGTCTGGTCTTTGGCCAGGGAAACACTCTGAAGGAAACACAAAAATACCACTTTAAAACATGTCCAAATGATGCTTGAGGGTTCATATTATTCTTTGGAGTCAACAGCTGAATGCACTGGAGGAGGAACTCTGTAGAAATGAGCAAATCTGATAAAACCACAGATGTTTGACCTGGTTTATATGATACATTGTGGTTCGGTGTATAATATATCTGCAGATAAGATGAATTTAAAAAGTAAGTATTTAAATCAATCAGGATTTCGCCTTTAACTGAAATGCCAAGTGTCTTATCATGATCTCATACAGATCACTCGTCAGTCCTGAACACTCGCAATACTGACTTAACCATGTGCAATTCCATCATATTCATGTGCAATTACTGTGAAATTCATGTGCAATTACTGTCGTGATCACATGCAATGGTATTTATGTATTTATTTTTATCTTTATTATTTTTCCCCTCCATCCCTTGTTGGGAAATGGGAGGTTTTGTCTATAGGAGTTTTTGTTTATAAGAGATCTTCTACTGAGAGTGTTTTTCAAACTTCCTATAAGTGATCTGTTCTTTTCTTCTGTATCTACCTCTGTATCTACCTGCGTTGCATCAATGACATTTCCCCATGTGGGACAATAAAGGAATATCTTAAAGTAAGATACAGGAGTGAATGTCTTTAATCCAGGCTCTGATATCAAACAAGTCTGAGCTGTTTTCGTTTAACAAAACCTCCTTGATTTTGTCATATTCTGAGGTTTCTTCGTTGAAATCCCACCATGTTCCACGTCACTTCTACTCACTTCTGGAATCGACACTGTTTGTGTCTACAATCTTCTAAAGGGTCTGTTTTACCCCTTTTAGAACAACAGGCTTTTTCCTGGTCATTTGACATTATTCATTTGTAGAACACAAACACATCCGACTGATTTTGTTTGTTAACGCACATATAACCAGTTTCATCTTAAACAAAGAAATGCTTAATCATTTCACCTCAAACTGGTCAGTGGGTCTCTGCAGTCTGGACAGAGGAGAGGTCATCTGTACCGAGCCAGAGTCAGAAGGAGCTCTTTTGGGAATTTTAAACGGAGTCGTCATTTTACCTGGAAAACTAAACATTAAAGAGAGAATTAAAAACGCTCACAAAAAAGTACACGTAAAAAACAACCTTAAATACATTTTCTAATATTAAAATTGAAGACGATTTTTAAATTTTTAGTTTTTTTCAGAATATGAGAAGACAAATACAATAAACTATGTCATACAGTAAATTACAGACAAAATAAAAGTTACTGGTTGTATTTTGCAGAATGATTAAAAATACAAACCTGAGGATTAGCCTTTAGCTAGCACCGTTAGCTCCGTGGATATAAAACTCCTCATTGGGCCGGTTCCGCTGAATAAAAGCTCAGGTTCTCTCTGCGGGGTTCATGTTTGAAGCGGTCCCGATCATTCGGTCACCAAACAAATTAAATGTCACATTATTTACGATTAGGCTTTTGTTTGTGATAAAATCATCTTAGCTCCAGAGGCTCACAGGGCCTACGTAACAGACCACGTGATGCGTAGGCTGGCGCGCTGACGTCACCGCTTGTTTTGGTTCAGTTCCCGGGAGAAAAACAACATCAATAATAATAATAATAGTAGTAAAATATAAAAAAATATATGATCAAATCGGACATGCATAAAGATTGTGGTGTTTAGTAATAAAATTTTGCCTTTGACAAAATGTGTGATTTATGTATGATTATGTATCTATTCTATATCTATATGTATCTGTGTTTTTTGGTTATTTTTTTCCATTACTTTCATATTTTTAATACAATAATAGGCAGAGGAGGAAAGAAAAGTATACTAATTACAAATACTACATGCATTTCCCCATTTTTCTGAAGAAGGACGGAGGGTCGAAACATTATATTGTTAATAAATAATTTTGTTGCAGGGATAATCCCTTCTTTCAAACTTTAACTTAAATAAATATTTCGCAGCGATACTTGTACATGTAATAGATTACGGTAGCTGTACTTGCCTCTGGCTCTGACTGTGCTGTTCCGCTTGTCACCACTAGCTGGCGCCAGTGCGCCACACACCTTGGAGTGCACCAGCAGATAATATAATGTGTCGAGCAACCGCCTCAAGAAACACAACTGTTTTAGATCAAGGCCTTTTGAAAGTCTGCTAATTTGAGTATCGATTGGTTTCTTGTTATCTATTCTCAAATAAGAAATAGAAATCTGGTTATCTCCCGGGGTCGTTGTCACAGAGGATGCTACTTGTGTAACGATGCACAACATAGTTATCCTTTGGAAACACTGATCGCTAAAAAAACATCATAAAAATAGTTTAGATGTTATCCATTCAACAATTATCGATGACTAAATCTCATACTCTTTTCCCAGTAAATGTTTTTACCAGTTTGTAATAACAATACGCAATTTTTAAGAGAGTTGAAAAAACACAAGAGCCTGAAAGATGCTACGTCTGAAAAGTGGACATGTCCAGATCAACAGCATCACAGATACAAGTTTATCCATATATACATGCAATCTAAAGTATTCTAATATGAAGGAATAAAGTAGAACAAATAGTAACAAAAAGCGTAACTTACAAAGCCCTTTGCATTCATGTCGATAGTAGTTTTCATGTTTCTCACACGGTCGAGTTACAACCTCCTCCACATTGAGCAGTCCAGAGTGGTAGAAAGAGCAAAACTGTGTACGACATGTGTACGACATATGTACGACATGTGTACGACATGTGTACGACATGTGTACGACATGTGTATAAAGAAAGGACACAGAGGCAGATTAATGACGAGGTTGTGGGGTCTGCAGTGAGTCTAAAATGCAAACCTCATAAAGGAAACTCAACAGTTTCCTGTGACAGTGACTCTCTAGACTTACCTTCTGTAAAGTACTGTGCAATCTGTGGTATATTCAGCTTTACTTTTGTAAACGTGCACTTTGCTCACCTGCGAGTGACATCCTTTTCATCTTTGTGAGAATGTCTGGTTGACAGCAAACACTGCAGACAGGCTGTTCTGTGTACGGCTGTTTCCTCCTGAGGGTCTTTGACACAGAGTGCTGCTGTGCCTTTCTTCTTCTTCACAGCTTCATTTTCGATCTCCTTCTCATCTCTGGCAAAAAATCTGCAATGTTCCTTTAGTACTTTCCAAAAACTCCAGGGTCACGCCATCCGGATCTCCTACTTCTTTGGATTTCCCAACTTGGACAGAGTGGATCCTGCCTTGCCCCGTGCTGGTGCTGCTGCTGCTGCTGCTGTTGTGCTGCTGCTGCTGCTGCTGCTGCTGCTGCTGCTGCTGCTGCTGCTGTTGTGCTGCTGCTGCTGCTGCTGCTGCTGCTGCTGCTGCTGCTGCTGTTGTGCTGCTGCTGCTGCTGCTGCTGCTGCTGCTGCTGCTGTTGTGCTGCTGCTGCTGCTGCTGCTGCTGCTGTTGTGCTGCTGCTGCTGCTGCTGCTGCTGCTGCTGTTGTGCTGCTGCTGCTGCTGCTGCTGCTGCTGCTGCTGCTGTTGTGCTGCTGCTGCTGCTGCTGCTGCTGCTGCTGCTGCTGCTGCACGTTTTACCTCACCATTGACGGACAGCTGAAGACCATAAACTTAAGAGAGTTGTTTAATTCAATCCTTTGGGAATGTCTCAAATTGAGAAGGAAGAAGCTGCAGAAAAATGCACTTAGTCCTGCTTTTCCTCCAACTCACCACAAGATGATGCTGTTTGCAGAAGTGTTAAAAAGGACGTATCATTCTAAATAATAATTATTCTTCTATAAAAGACAATTTCAAAAGTGCTTCGAGTGTTATTTTATTTTATTCAGTTAAAACCCGAACGCTGTAATAAGTTTATACATTTTAAATAGTATTTGTGGCATGAAAAGTCATGCTAAAAAAGGTTCTTATACAAATACAAAATCATAAAAAATGGTTTCTGGTGTTAAAAAAGGCAGATTTGATACATTATTTACTGTACTAATTCCTAAATAAGCCTAGCCTCTGACTAGTAAAATAAGGCATGCACATTTTAGGTTTAATATAACTGAAAAAGTATATGAAAATAATATTGCCATGAAAAAGTAAGGAAAAAAGATTAAGTGACAGCCACATTTTCCAAGTGTGCAGCCCAAATAAAAAAACATCTGTATTCAAGAAATGCACCATAGTTTACATTTCTAAAAAGTATTTAACATAAACAGCAGAATTAAAGAATAAAAAAGGTCTGAAAACGCTTCCTTGTTGGGAGCAAATCTAATAATACAAGCTGTTTTTGTAAAAAATTGGTGTTGTTGTTTTAATGAATTAATAATAATAATAATAATAAATCTTTTATTTGTATAGCGCTTTTCAGGGACCCAAAGACGCTGGACATATACAAAGTTTTGGACCATTTGGAGTCTGTGGAGGGAATGGGAGGAGATGCCAGTGAGGAGGGAGTTGCAGTAGTCGAGGCGGGAGGAGATGAAGGCATGGATGAGGGATTCAGCAGCGGGGAGGGTGAGGCAGTGTCGGATTTTGGCGATGCGGCGGAGGTGGAAGTATGAGGTCTTGACGATGTGGCTGACATGGGGAGTGAAGGAGAGGGTGGGGTCCATGATGACACCGAGATTGCGTACCAGGGTAGAGGGGGTGATGGTCGAGGTGTCGGTGCTGAGTGAAAAGGGACCAGTTTTATTGAGAGTGGATTTGGTGCCAATGAGGAGGAGCTCTGTTTTGTCACTGTTCAGTTTGAGGAAGTTGAGAGTGAGCCATGTTTTTATTGTAGAGATGCAGGTTTCGATGTGGGTGAGGGGAGTAATCATCTCGATATAAATATATATATATATATATTACAGTGTATTTATTTTTGTGAATTCTATTGATATTATTATTTCCCACCTTTCTCAACCCAAAAAATGGAATATATGTATGTATTCTATTGTTTTTATTTTGTTTTTGTTTTTCAAATCTGTACTTCATATTTGATTTGTCCTCCCAAATCAAAAATAACTAGCTAGACCCAGGACTATACAGTAAGTTCATGTCAGAATTATCTGCAGGATTGTGCACGGTTCAGAATAGTTTACACGTGCTTTATGAATAAAATGTTATAAATGTGACCGTGTTTGCCGTGCTCAAAATCTGATGCTTATCACAGTTTTGCAGTAATAAGATGATTAAAATGAAGTGATCCCTCGTTTATCGCGGGGATTACGTTCCAAGAAGAACCCGCGGGAGTCGAAATCCGCGAAGTAGAAACCTTTATTTTTTATACAATGAAATACTCCATAAAACATTAAAAGCAAGGAACAAAACCTTTTTACAGGGCCAAGCATTTGTTTAACAAATAAAAGTACTGTATTAACGTTTGTACTGTACTCTCACCGGCCTCTCCCGGAGCTCACACGCGCGCGCTCTCACCGGCCTCTCCCGGAGCTCACACGCGCGCGCTCTCACCGGCCTCTCCCGGAGCTCACACGCGCGCGCTCTCACCGGCCTCTCCCGGAGCTCACGCGCGCGCTCTCACCGGCCTCTCCCGGAGCTCACGCGCGCGCTCTCACCGGCCTCTCCCGGAGCTCACACGCGCGCGCTCTCACCGGCCTCTCCCGGAGCTCACACGCGCCGCTCTCAAGCAAGCAAAACAGACAAATGGATGAAACATATAAATCAGGTTTTACTTGACGTTTCAAACAAATAAATCGACTCACAAATGTAAGTATCTGGCAAACAAATAGTCCTCCTGGGCTTAGAATTCACAGTGAGAATTTATGTTTCTCAAAGTACGTTTAGCAATAAAAAACAGCTGTTATTAAATCAATGCACGGGAGATAGTTTAATGCCATACTGTGGAACCTTTCAGGTGAAAAGCAACGTCATCTCTACAGGAAACAAGCACCTTTTATGTAACCGAGGTCGTGAACTCAGGGAAAGTCTCGTAACGATTATTGAGAGAATAAACGTTGCGGTTTAGCATTTTATTCAAAATTATTAACATCACGACCAAAACAAAAATAAAGTCTAATATTTTCAAACGCAGTAGCTCAATATGTGACTTGTTTTATGGACTCAAACTTTCTGAATGATCAATTTGACATAAACGGCAAGATAAAAAAAAAAAAAAGCACTTTACATTTAGGATTAAAATCATTACATTTCTTAAAATGTAACTTAAAAATACCTAATTTAGTTTGAACACTTTTTCTATAAATTGAAATAAATAAAACATGTTAAAAATGTTGATTAACCTAATAATCTTGACATCCCTAACTGGGACTGGCCTGAAACTGAACCAGGATAAAAACAGGTCTACATCAGGACTTAACTGGGCCAATAAGTGTGACGTCATCTTAAATGTCTGGTTGGTGTTGCTGTGAGTTTCATCCTCCTTCAGCTCCTTCCCTGCAGTTCATTTCCTCCTCTTGCTCTATTAAAAGGATACCAAGCATTGTTAATTACTCGCTGACATGGTTATAGAGCTTTCCTATATTTGAAATGTCTTAACACCTGTTTGTCTCTTTGAGCAGCCAAAGGACAGCACAGTGAGACGCATCATAAAAAGAGTAATAACAGCGTATTAACAGCGTTATAACAGCGTAATAACAGTGTAATAACAGCGTAATAACAGGACTGACCAGCTGAAGGAGAAGTGGAGGCTTGGCCACAGGTTTGGTTGCTAGGTGAGAGACGCCCTGCTCACTGTCACTGAAAGAGTAGACTATTAATCTCATTTAATAACACCACACTGCTTGTGTGAGCTTCTGTGATTCTGACTTTGAGAGCTGTGCGTTGTAGAATTTGGATTGTGAGTCTGAGGTGACGTAATATAAAGCTCCAGGAGTTAATGAGGTAGATTCTGTCCATAGCCACCATCACAATACTGTACTAGCGCTGAAAGCCTCTGGCCAGACTGTCTTTGATGAAGAATGTGTGCGAGAACCCCATGCTGCAAATCCCCAAAGAAAATGGGCCCTTCTCAGCCCTGCCACGCCTGAAATGGGCACAATAAAATTATGTACTACATGTGTTTCTAACATGCCTGCACTGCACTGACCTCGCACATCTCTCCTCTCTGTGTGGCAGAGCAGTTTGCCCTCATGGTCAGTCCTTCTCCCTCCCGGTCACCGTCCCCTAGAGCCAGCCCGAGCTGAGAGGGGGCAGAGGGGGACGGTGGGTGCAGAGCCTCTGTGCAGAACAACGTCCTGGGGCCATGAAGCTCGCAGAAGAGACACAGAGTCACCGGAGCATTCCTCTGATGAGGAACCAGTGAGACGAGTAAAGAGTAACTTTACTCTGATATAAAAATGTTCTAGGGCTGCAACTATAGATTATTTTAGTTGTTGATTAATCTCTATTATTTCTACTGTATGTTGAGACGCTTTAAATACATTATCAATCGAATAAAGATTAAAATATGGTGCATGAGGGTTTCTAGTGTACATAATACACTTTAGTGTATATTGCTCTTTTTGTCATTTATATTTAATAATGTCACTTTCTTTGTTATATATGTAGCCGGGTCAAAAATATAATATTAGCTAGTTGCATTTCTCAGTTTAGCCAGAAGATGTCACTGTGGTAAAAATGTGAGAATAGTCGCCTAATAGATCCATGGAGAGAACAGAAAATGGTTTTAATACAAAAGTTATAATTGATGTTGTTAGATAGCGCCTTGCATCATCTTCTAAGATTATGGTCCACTAAATTTGTACAAACAAAGACCACCGCGTAGAGGAAGGCTTTTCTCCACTGCATTACAGTCTGAAACTACGTGACGGGTGAGTTGAAATATCAATCAAATATCATGTTTATTCATGTTTAAGAATGTATTTTTGGTTGTTGACTAAATCTGTACATGTGGTTCCTTCAGAGGATGCTGTGCTGGGTGTATTCAGAGTTTGCTTTTTAAAGTGATTTAAAGTTCAGTCTGATTCTGATGTAATTTTATTTTTATTGTACCACAGTCGAATATATTGATTAAGCTGTGTTTATTCTTTGTGTTTCCAGTTTCTTCCAAATAACATTACAAGTAGAAATAGAGTAAAACATATTTGGGGAAACTATGCAAATATTTATCATGACATCTGATTTAAAATTGGATGTCAATATAAAAAGAATAGAGCGCGGTGTCTGTCTGTGCTTGATCTGGTGTGACGCGGTGTCCTGGACTCAAACGCACGTTTGTAACGCGTTACAGTTAGAGTTACAAAGTCTTTAGGGCCCGAGTCTTCGGCATTTCATTCTGAGTTTAAATGAGATCATTGAAAGTAACTCTAACTTTGTAGCAATGCAAGCGGAATCAGCAGCTTGATGATCTATATAAGGGGAGTCAAACTCATTTGGGCCGCGGGCCGAATTTGGACGCTCAGGCGGAGGAATAAAAGCTTTATAAAGCCTACGCTGTTTTAAAGCAATTACTGGATCAATTAAAAGAAATTACAAACACTTTTGTTCTCATAAACTGATATGTATTAAGAAAAACAAGTGTAATTTCACCAACACTGTGCTTCAGTTTATGTGCATTACAACTTCAGATCACAGTTGATCTACAGAGAAACATATAGATCATCAAGCTGCTGATTCCGCTTGCATTACTACAATGTTAGAGTTACTTTCAAAGATTTACTTTAAACTCAGAATAAGATGCTGAAGACTCGGGCCCTGAACATGCGAAGCAAAGTGTCTTTAGGTGCAGGGCTCAGATGAAACAATAGTCATTTGATAATTGCATAGCAAAACACAAAAGTGACTAGTAATCAATATTTTCCATTGATGTTTATAACAAGATTATTTATTTCAAATGTATTTGTAAACATTCTATTAAAAAAACTCTTAACTTTTAAACACTTACATTTTTTCACAAAACAAAACAGAAAACTTGCAAATAAAATTAGTTGTTGAACAAATTAACACAAGTTAGAGCCTTATTTACAACTTTCTTCCACATCATCATCATGAGTCTCATTTATATATTAATTTTCTTTACACTCACAAGTCACATATCACCACCAGAGTCGTCATGACGATGAGCTGTTTGTATCAGAATGACTTCTCTTACACACACAACCCGTTTTGGTTTTGTCCTGGACATGAGTGAGTTTGACCCTTTGAATTCCACATCCTCGGGGTGAAACGGGGTGAAACGGGGTGAAACGGGGTGAAACGGGGTGAAACGGGGTGAAAACGTGAGCGCGCGCGGAGGCGACGAGGGGTTTTACGAGCGCCGCGTCTCACTGATCTCACGACAATAACTACATGTTACACAATAACTACATGTTACACAATAACTATGTAACACATAACTATGTGTAATTCATAACTATGTGAGATCATCACATTTGAGAGAAATTGCGTCGCATGTTGCTTATTCTGAGCCTGCTGTTCCAGTTTATGCCAATATCCAGCAACCTCGGCTGCCATTTTGGTCACACCAGATACTGACCCCCTCAGACCCTCTTCATAAACCACAACTGAACATTCCAGAGTGTGGCCAGCCTGAGGCACACCTGTGATGTATCCATGCCTGTCTGTATCTCGACCTGCCTCACCTGCGAGGTGGGATGGATTATTTATCGTAATGTTAATTAATTGTTCAGACAGAGAAATTAGTCTTTTGTGTTTTATAGAAAATGTTTCTCATCTTTGAGATCAGCTCATGAAAAATGGGAGCAAAAAACAAAAGTGTTTATATTTTGGTTCCGTGTATGAGGAGAGAATATAAGAAAGTTGGATAACTTGGATATGAATCGTGTATTCCAGGAGTTTGTTGGGTCCAGTGACAATAGGAAAGATATCTGGCTCTTGTGTGTAAACTCAGGCTGATCTGTTGTTTTAAAATGTATCATTGTTTTGTGATAATTGGAGTTTGTTAATCAAATTCATATTTGAATATTTCATATTGTATACTTTATTTTGTTCAAACGTGATTGCACTTTATTTGTTAATAATCTGATTTCTGAATACATTTCGACTGTTTAAGTGGCAAATACTTACATTAGTATTCTAACATTAATTATTAACGATTAACTAACCCATTAACCCATTAACTAACCCATATTAACGATCTTGTTGTATTTTTATACGTTTCGCCGCCGCGTGACCTCTGCCCTCTGAAGCCAGTGTTCTTTTAAAGGAAATGAGTCATTATCATGAGGCCAGACTACAATAAGGACATTAACTTTCTGTTCGTGGTAAAAATAGATGTTCTAAGAATCTTCTCACTTCTCTTTTCTGAGAAATAATGCGATGATGTCTGGTTAACCGACAATAACCACAGCATGACAAACCACCAGCCAAATTCAAAGATTCTGAAATCTGGCATATTTACAAATGAATCATATCAAAATGCAATAAATCAATCAATAACAACAGGCTTAGAACATATCACGGGAAGCAATACATATAATTGTAATTATGTTGCAGGTGACTGGAGCCTATCGCAGTGACTTTGGGCCTTAGGCAGGGTTCACACTTGACAGGGGCCAGCTCGTCGCTGGGTTAACACAGACACACAGACCATTCATTCACCAGGGCCCCAGGGGCCAGTTATAGTAGCCATTTAGGCCTTAGTTATTTTATTACTTGGTTTACGGAGCCGCCGCACTTAGATGATTGATTTCTACAATATAAATAAAATAAATTGTTATCATTTTTTTTATAAAGTACCGCCGTCAATGCAAAATAGCGTTAAATGAAATATAAAAAGCGGTATTAAGTCTGGGACGGAGCCCGCGCGCGGCCCCGGGAGAGCACGAGAAGACACGAGTGCGCGACACGAGTGCGCCCGTTTCCTTGTCTGCTAGGCGCAGCGCAAACTAATTTATATCACAAATGCACATTTTAAACCCGTTTACCACATTTTCTCCTGCACGTTTTGCCGTGACTAAGAGTGCACACTTAGAAGCGTCTGTTCTACTGATGCAAAACACGCTAAATCCACTGTTACACGCTCCTGCGCGCCGCGTCTCCCCCTCCTCCTCCCGTGGTGCGTTTTGGGTAAACAAGGAAGAAAAAATCTTTTGAAACTGAAATTATATTTATATTTCGCCCGCCTGTTCAATATATTTCATTTAAAAAAACGTAAAATAACTGCGGCTACCTTAACACATTATTATACAGATACATCATTATACATATAGAGCCTTTGCTTCAGTCAGAGTTATTTCATCTAATTGTTTGGGTCAGACATCCACATTTAATGCATTTGTCCCTGTTTAGACCATTCAAAAGATTTAAGAATATCTTGTAACTATTACGATCTCATTTCTTCTCACAGTGAAAACTTTGCAGAGCTGAGGAGTTGCACTTTCCTCCTCCTTGATCAGGTCAGTTTGAATTTCCTTCTCCAACCGGAGAAGGAAATTCTCCTCAGGAGGTAGAGCCAGAGTCGGCTCTACCTCCTGAGGAGACTCAGGTCTTTTGGAGTGACAGGGCCACTCCTGAAGACCTTCTACGACTCTGTGGTGGCATCGGCCCTCCTGTACGGTGTGGCCTGCTGGAGCAGCAGCATCACAGAGAGGGAGAGGAAGAGGCTGGACAGAGTCATCAAGAAGTCCAGCTCCGTCCTGGGCTGTGCTCTGGACTCGGTGCAGGAGGTGGGGGACAGAAGGGTCCTGGCTAGATTCACATCTACGCTGGACCATGAGTGTCGCCCCCTGCAGGACACTCTCTCCGCTCTGGAGAGCAGCTTCAGTGAGAGACTGATCCACCCTCGATGTGTGAAGGAAAGGTTCCGTAGGTCTTTCCTTCCTGCTGCTGTCAGACTTTATAACAAAAACTGTTAGTACTGAACACTCGCAATACTGACCTAACCTAATACTGATGTGCAATTCTGTCATATGTGCAATTGCTGTGAAATTCATGTGCAATCTATGTGCTGTCGTGACACATATTCATGTGCAATTACTGTCGGGATCACATGCAATGGTATTTATTTATTTATTTATTTGTCTATGGGAGTTTTTATTTATTTATAGGAGATCTTCTACTGAAAGTGTTTTTCATACTTCCTATAAGTGATCTGTTCTTCTGTATCTACCTCTGTATCTACCTGCGTTGCACCAATGACATTTCCCCATGTGGGACAATAAAGGAATATCTTATCTTATCTTATCTTATTGAAATAACAGTCGATAGTGATTATTTTCTTCAGTGTTTATGTCGCAAACAGCTTTTTAATGTGAGCCAACCCAACGTGGGTCTGTCTGCTGCATTATTCAGTTCAACTTTAAAGAGCTGTGGTCTTTCCGGTGTTTGTATTTGTATACAAATACAAGTATACGTCATACTGTGAGTGGAAGAGAATATCAAGGGAGGCCTTACTCCCAGGACGAGATAAAGTTTGACCTTCATGGTTCAGCAGTGCACACGGAATGCTTCAGTTTCATTGTATTGTATCAAACTAATAGCAAAATGCAAATTGTGTAGCTCAATAATGTATGAGATAGACTTGAAGGTGCTTTCTCAAAGTGTGACAACATTATTCTCTGTCTCATAAACATTCAGGGTGTGAAGTGGAAGTGTAGAAAAGTGTCAGTGGAAAAGATTTGTTCAACTATTCAATCAAAGTACACGAGCAGGTTGATGATTTTCCGTGTCGTGACCAGAGAAAATAAATAAGTATTGGCTCCCTTTAAAAATAGAAAATGGCACTTGTATTTTGTTATTTGTGTAGCTTTTGCTTAATCTTGGCCTGTTGACTTGTTTCATGCTTCTTCTCGTTTATCTGTCCAAGCAGGCTGTGTTCTCGATTCTGCAGGAAGTGTATGAATGAAGTAATGAAGTGATAGAAATAACTGCTGCTACCTGGAAAAGGCACAGCATTCTTTACACTTGTTACACGCCTACGATTAGATTTTTAATTTTAATTTTTTTAAATTTTATACAAAAATGGAGCCCAAATATTTTTGTCTCAATATGTCGTAATGTTGTTTAGTATTTAAAAATATGATTACTTTTGTGGTGGCGGCAGTGCGCGCCCCAGAATAGTTTTAAGGGATGGTGTAATAAAGTAGCGTGTTCCACAGAAAGACCAGGATCCAGGGAGATGGTGGAAAGTGCCTTTACTGATCGATCAGGATACACGGCTTTGTGTCGAGGCTTTGCAGTGATTACAAAGAGAACAAAGCAGATAAACTTCCATGCAAATTAGTACAAAACGGGCGTACATAATGAGTTCCAAGGAAAGAAAATGCCTTTAACAGATGCGTAAGAGCAGACAAATTTGGAATGTTGTTTATATATTTTACGTTGAGTTTGTACTCCAGATCACATTCTGGCTCAGACCTGGTCCAACACTCCTGATCTAACCAGAGACACTGAAGAATGGAGCAGATGGAGATCTCTTACAGTCTTTAAATTGAAACTAAATTAACTGAAAAGTGTTTGACTGCATCTGCAAAACCGAATATTAAGAAACTAAATAGTTGTAAAATGACATATTTTTTACTGAAGACAGAGGGCCGTTTCACAAAACATATTCAGTAAAGCCAGACGTGTCCTTCAGTCTGTTTCACCAGTGTCACGACACTCTCACACCAGCAGTGACAAACCCCCCTCCTGAGCCCTGTTCACTCTTGTGTTGTCTCCAGCCCTCTACAGGAGGATATCACAGGGAGGGGCTGATGGCCAGTGTGTTTTGTGTTGAAGTTTCTGTTAAAAGGTGTTCACTGCTGTCATTTATAAATTATCATTATTCAAATCCTCCAGCAATTTGAGTTTAGATTTCATGAAATTAATAAAGAGATATGACATTATTGAAAGAGATATGCTTAAGTGTATATTGTTAATAGGACAACAATGCAGTGTTTACACAGAGTTCAGTCTAAGTTTCCATAGCAACAGCGTGAGACTTGAGCCCCATTCACACATGCAGTCTTACCTGGGAATGTACCTGGCATGTTGCCAGAGCAGGGACATGTGTGAATAAAGCCAGAAGTGAGTTTTTCATCTGGTCATTTCTCAGATAAATTGCCTGGACTAATGAAGGGAGAATGTTTTTGTGTGAATTAAGCCACAACATTTTCTGGACCACTGCTCATTTCTTTGGTTACGAGTTTGGTTTCCATGGTTACACAATTCAAGTCATGGCCCACATTTCAGAACGTTGTGAATGAGGTAAAGAAAAACCGCAGCATAAAACAGCCATCAATGTTGTTGTTACACTTCAGTTGAATGAATCAAAGCCACAGCTCAGTTCAGTTTGGATCATTTGCTGAATTGGCTACAAAAAAAAATAAAAGTGATTCACATTTTTACAGAAGTTTTGTCGGACAGTCGCAAGTTTATTTACCGTATTTTCCGGACTATAAGTCGCAGCTTTTTTCATAGTTTTGGCCGGGTGCGACTTATACTTATATTTATACTTATATACTTATACTTACACTCCGGAGCAACTTATATGTGATATTATTTGTTATTTTCACACTTCATACTCATACATGTTTTTTTCTTCTCTATTATGCATTTTTGGGAAAATACAGTAAAATATCATCAGTTCAACTGTTAAGAAATGTTTTTTCCATTGTTTTCTGTTCACTCTCGCTGCTCATGAAGTAGTGTGTTTGTTGTTGTTGTTGTTGTTGTTGTTGTTTATGGCGGTTGTGCAAGACGCACACTTCAGCGGCTCGCTGTGAACAAGCATTTGCAAGTGTGGATATTGAGACAGACGTGACAAACGTTAACGTAATTTTAAATTCTATGCGACAGGTTCAACTACACATTTCCCTAAAACACAATTATATTTCAATTTTACAAAACAATTTGCCTATTTGTCCCCTGTTTGACCATTTTAAAAAGTATATATCGTAACTTCTTGGTTGGACATGAGCACAAATATGACACAAGTAGTTATTTCCACAACTGTTACCATAGCAACCATACTGTAAACAAGAGCCAAAATCCAAATAACTGATTTAACAAACAATAATACCATGTAACACCTTTATTTTGTTAACTGTTTAAATGGTCAGAAAAGTGTATCAGTTAAGTGTAATTTGTCTCTGGCAGCGTCCGAATGTCCACGCTCGTCCCCTGACCCCTCACTCACTACATAGCCCTGCACTATTTAGCAGACTTTATAGTGCACTCTTCACACGTGGGTCATGTGACAAGATGAGCAGAACATTTCTATAGAATTATTTTACCTTGTTCTTTACATGTCTTGAATGTTTTATTGTATTTTATATTGCCTTTGTACAGCACTTTGGGCCATTGTGGTGTTTTTAAATGCTTTATAGATCAAACTTTACTTACTTTACTCTGGCGTCAGTGAAAAAAAGTCTGCAAAACTCAGATAAAAATAGATAGAAAATCCATCCAACACGTATTTATGGACAAATAATCGCAATACAAGTCATAGATCTCATATAAACTATTATTATTCAACTTTTTGACTGTGATACTGAGCTCAATCTGTGAAAAAAGAGTGTTTTGTTCGTATTCTGGAGTCAACAGTGTGTTTAAACTGCTCTTCTGCTTCATTCAGTCGTGTTGTGTCCAGTTTAAGACTTGTCGCTGTTTGTCTGACTCTTACAATGCATTGTGGTCTATCTTGACCACTGGTGGTCTATAGTCGCTGCACATTCCTATTCAAAGTGCATTGTGGGAAATTTTGAATGCACACATTTTTCACTTCACAGCTTGTGTGACAATCTGCACATGGCAATTACTGGGAGTCATGTGTGAAAGAGGCTTTGGCGTGAGTGAGCTTCATGAAACTCAAATGACATTCAAATAAGTTGCATTTGGCCGTTTAAGAATAGTTAGTAACTTAGTTAACTTAAGTTTTATGAAACAGGCTTCTGGTCTGAAGTATTTCTGTCCTAACACAAGGCCTGGCCTCTGCTCCTGTTTTCCAGGTCAAATGTTGAGCGAGGAGGACGTGGGTTTCATTTCACAAGAAAAATCAGAAACACAATGTACTTAATGTCCTCCAAATGAACTTAGTCAGATGTCTGGGTCTCACTTCTCCTGTTTCTAACTTAGGCCGCTAGCTCCGCACACACTTGTTTATGATGAATCATTATTAATGAATGTGTTTGAAGAAAGCTTATGTTTTATACAGAAATGTCATGTGTTTGTGTCTTCTGTTCCTCTGAAGAAGTTTTTAAGATTTTAAAAATATTTGACTGGACTAAAAATCAGACAATACTTCTAAGCCTTAATGTTTTGATATAAGTAATATTTACCAGACTAGGCATAAACCTGCAAGTGACCATGTGATTTTCTCCTAATGCATATATTGCTTTGCACTCAAATGAAGGGTTCCAATTATTGTTATGTTTGTATTTATTAGTTTTATTATTATAATTTATTTATTATTAGTTATTTATACTTCCTTGTATTTGGAAATGCTTGTCTAAACCTTAAAGTGCACATGACTGCGCATGTGACTACAACATAGTTATAACTGGAAAATGTTGCAGAAAATTGCACCCAATATTCTTCAGTTTTATTTTTTCATGTATCAGAAACATAAAACCTAAAACAACCAGAGAGAGCAAAAAGAGACTGAAATAAAAAGGCGGTGAAAGATCAAGGCACATGTTGAATATAACAGAGTTTGTCCATTTACAAGCTCCAAATCAGTTTGTTTTTTTCTTTTTTGACATTTTGGGAATGACAATTGTAAGTCAGTCCAGTCCTTGGTTGTCGGTGCTGTTTGTGTCGTCTAGTTTTTCATGAGGCTTTTCCGCTGCTGCTGGTTTGGTGATGTTTTCAGTGGGACGTGAGCAGCCGTCTTCATTTTATTAAATGTTAATGGGAACATTTGTGTAAATTTTGCCTGAAAGAAATTCTGAATGTCCCAAACTATTAACAAGAGATGTTAATCGCCAACTGAGGGTTCAGGAGCGGGACCACGCCTCAACCTCTACTCCACAAGTAAACACGCCCCACTCTCTAACCACACCTCTAATTACCCAGAAGCCCTATGTATAAGGCCTATTCACAGCATATCTTGTCGTCTCTGCTCTCTCGACCCCGCCCTCCAACCCCATGTCTCTATCATCTTCACCTTAACACATCACCATCTACGGAGGGGGCGGGGCTGATTACCCGAGACAGAGCCCCCATCCTGAGTCTCTACCCAGCCAACTCTCGTGCTCGATCCTCGCTGCATCGTCGCTACATCGTCGATACATCGTCGAGCTCCATCGTCGAGCTCCATCGTCGAGCTCCATCGTCGAGCTCCATCGTCGAGCTCCATCGTCGTTATTATCAATAAATATTCTTTCATATTGGGTTGTGGGGTGGTCCCTGCTAGTGAAGTGAATGTTAAACCAAAGACATGTATTTACCGTATGACACAAACACACAAAGGCACAAAATACTGTATGACCTCTGTGCCACTGCTGTGTCAGCGATGTTCTCTAAATTACCTCATGTCTTGATGTCTGGCATATTTTTGAAAGTCAACTTTCACTTTTCTTGGGGTTGGACTGTCCACACGTCACTGTATTTTAGAACCAGAAGAGCAATATAAGACGGGCAGGACAGAATAAGACAGGAATTTCCCCACTGCGAGGACAAATAAAGGCTTATCTTAACTTAAAAAGAGCAGAGTAGCAAAGATAATGTCTGCATTGAAGGGTCTCGTTAGTGTTCTGGTTCTGGTTCGTTCATGATCCCCCCCCGAGACCAGAATCATTACCACCACCATTACCTCCACCCAGATCTGGACTCAGCCCTTGTCCAGAGGGCCTGTACTCAGTGCTCCAGCTGCCCCGGCCCCCTCCACCTCTGAACCCCTGTTAGAGACGGAGGCTCAGGGGTTGGACTGCAGCACTTATGCAGGGCTCTGAAACACTGTGGTTCAAACAATATGATTTGTTTTATAATGAAAAAAATCTGCTGTGTTTTTCTTAATTTCTGCTGATATTTTGAGCACTGGTTTATCCTTGATTTAGACCCTGTTTGCTCCTGTTTTAGACCGTAGTTTACACCTGAAGAGTGCAGACTTCATTGCTTGTGCCAGCTTACTATTGCTGCTTCCTTATATATTTAGCTTTTTAATCAATGTTTGTATTCCATAAATCTTGAATTAATTTGAATTAAAACATATTTTCAAAAAACACGGACTTTACAAACTTTTTTAAACTTTCAATAACATATCTGATGAGCCTGTGACATGTCCAGGAGAAGAAGAGAAAACTCAAGCTACAAGCACCTTCACTTTAGAATTATCTCCCTCTCTCTTCCTCTCCCTCCCTCTCTCTATCTCCCCCTTATCTCCCTCTCCCCCCCTTCTCACCTCCCCCCTCTCCTCCCCCTTCTCTCCTTCTCTCCCTCTCTCTCTCTCCTCTCTCTCCCTCTTCCCCCTCTCCTCCCCCTTCTCTCCCTCTCTCTCCTCTCTCTCCCTCTCTCCCCCTCTCCTCCCCTCTCTTCCCCCTTCTCCCTCTCTCTCCCTCTATCTCCTTTCTCTCCCTCTCCCCCCTCTCTTCCCCCTTCTCCCTCTCTCTCCCTCCCTCTCTCCTCTCTCTTTCCCCCCTCTCCTCCCCCTTCTCTCCCTCTCTCTCCTCTCCCCCCCTCTCCTCCCCTTTCTCTCCCTCTCTCTCCTCCCCCTTCTCCCCCCCTCTCCTCCCCCTTCTCTCCCTCTCTCTCCTCCCCCTTCTCCCCCCCTCTCCTCCCCCTTCTCTCCCTCTCTCTCCCTCCCTCCCCCCCTCTCCTCCCCCTTCTCTCCCTCTCCCCCCTCTCCTCCCCTTTCTCTCCCTCTCTCTCCCTCTCTCTCCCTCTCCCCCCCTCTCCTCCCCTTTCTTTCCCTCTCTCTCCTCTCCCCCCCTCTCCTCCCCCTTCTCCCTCTCTCCCTCCCCCCCCTCTCCTCCCCCTTCTCTCCCTCTCTCTCCCTCCCTCCCCCCCTCTCCTCCCCCTTCTCTCCCTCTCCCCCCTCTCCTCCCCTCTCTCTCCCTCTCTCTCCCTCTCCCCCCCTCTCCTCCCCTTTCTTTCCCTCTCTCTCCTCTCCCCCCCTCTCCTCCCCCTTCTCCCTCTCTCCTCTCTCTCCCTCTCCCCCCCTCTCCTCCCCTTTCTCTCCCTCTCTCTCCTCCCCCTTCTCCCCCCCTCTCCTCCCCCTTCTCTCCCTCTCTCTCCTCCCCCTTCTCCCCCCTCTTCTCTCCCTCTCTCTCCCCCCCTCTCCTCCCCCTTCTCTCCCTCTCTCTCCCTCTCCTCCCCTTTCTCTCCCTCTCCCCCCCTCTCCTCCCCTTTCTCTCCCTCTCTCCCTCCCTCTCCTCCCCTTTCTCTCCCTCTCTCCCTCTCTCTCCCTCTCCCTCCCTCTCCTCCCCTTTCTCTCCCTCTCTCCCCCTCTCCTCCCCTTTCTCTCCCTCTCTCCCTCCCTCTCCTCCCCTTTCTCTCCCTCTCTCCCTCTCTCTCCCTCTCCCTCCCTCTCCTCCCCTTTCTCTCCCTCTCTCCCTCTCTTTCTCTCTCTCCATCTCACGATCAGTCGTGACTCGTGTCTGTTGTACTTTGACGTCATAAGAAGCGCGGCGCAGACTGACCATGAGACTGACAGAGGAACATAAAGGTTTATGCATGTTATGCCCATCAGCCAATCACATCGCAGCATTGTTTTGTTATTGGGTCCAGTGCGTGATGTTCTGATCAGAACAAACATTTATATCTAGGCAACTTTTAATAGAGCACTAAAACATTTCAATTTATTTAAAAAGCACCATTAGACTATTTGTTATAACTTGATAAATAGTGAAAAATAATTTGACCTATTATAATTACGTCTGTTATAAAATAATACTATATATTTTATATAAAAGTGGCAGAAATGCAGTCTCTCCATGAAAGCTAGGTTTGGATCTTCACTTCTGTTTCTGTTCATTCTCTGGGAATTAACATTTTTGCACCGATAGTTTTATCAGTGTTAAATTGTTAATCAATCAATGCTTATTCCATTTATTTAATTTAATATAACTTGTTTTGACACTTTGGCAAGAAGGAACAGTTGGGAGCAGTAAAAGATAAATTAGTAAGGATAACTATTACTTTTACATTTTCAGTTAAATAGAGAATGTACATTTTAACTTCCATATTTGTAGTTCTGCTGATATTTGGTCAGTTTGTACTTGACCTTCCTTTTGTTGTGATGTGATGAGTGAATGCTCTTGCAGTCCATTCATCCATGTTAAGTGGTAATTGCTTTAATTGTCTAATAAGAACATTAGTTATCAGTATTAACAAATACACTGTGGCCCTGCAGTGGTTCATAGTGTCTTATGGTATTTAACTTGAGTGGATGGTGGTAATGTAACACTTGAACACCAGGATGAACTTGGTATTCAACAAATATTCAACAAAATTATGTTTTAGTTACATTTATTTTGTTATGAGCACAATTTGACTATAATTATTTTCATAGCCAATATTGTATTGATTAATTAAGTACACTAATGTACTATTAACTGGCTTTAGTCACTTTCCCCTGGCACAGTTTCATCACATCATAACTTTATAGCATTACAACCTAAACCTCAATTAAAATGCACCAGAATACATGAAAAAGGTCTGAACATTTCTGAACACTGACATTTAAAACACAGTACAAACTGAATATTAAAGCATTGTATTTATTCATTTTGTAAATCGTATTTATAAACAATGAATATTTTACTTGATTGGATGTAAAAAAAACAACATAATTCAAATGCTAAAAATTTAATTACATAAATTCAATACAAAATAAAAGAGTTGATAATAAAAACAAACAAACCTTCATAACTTTACTTACTGTGCCTTTGAGTAAAAGTACAGATACAGGGGGAAATACCCAAGTAAAAGTTTCACATAAAAATACTTTAAAGTAATAAAGTAGGCCATGTCTTTAAAAAAAAAAGCACAAGACCAGTGGTTCTTAACCTGGGTTCGATCGAACCCAGGGGTTCGGTGGAGGTCAAGACACACATCCGACTCAGCCCCGCTTGTCCCATCTGCGCTGTAGGGAATGTGGTGCTCAGTAGTCGACTTGAGACAGTCGTGATGTACGTCCTGTGATTTCTTTCTTAATATTTTAGACTGAATCAAAGACCACCTTTCTGGACAAAGTATTTGTGTGGCTGAGGCATGGATGTCTTGTTAGGGTTGCCAACTATCTCAACCCCAAATGAGGGACACTTTCTTCCGCGCGCGCCAACAGCTGACCCTAACCCTAACCCTGACCAACAATAATTACAGAAATTAAAAGGTTTCATTAGTCATACCATAAACCTACTAATTTCAGTGTGATTTTGGCAAACCACTACTGTACTTGCTTGGATGTATTGTTCATGGGAATAGTGAAGACAATTATTAATTATTATTAAGTTTCTCTCAAATGTCATGTTAGCATTAGACTATAACCATATGCTGCAGACACTGAACTGACGCTTTACCTTCTGTTTCCCTTTATGGATATGAATAATACTTGATCTTGAGCTGGCGGTGGCATCAGAGCGCGAGGACAGGCCAGGATTTCAGTTCAATCTGACCTCGGATCAGCGCGCAGCAGCCGCTGATTGGCTGAGACGCGCGTCTGTCACGGTAATTCCAGGAAGTGGAGCTTCGAGAGGGGCGTGGTAAAAGTATGCGTAGTGCGTTTGCAGTAGCCAATTATTGGCCGGCGAGGCTGTGATTGGAATACGGGACTGGAGCTGTCCCAGACGGGACAAATCAAAACCACCCATATTTCGGGACGTCCCGGGCAATCCGGGACGGTTGGCAACCCTTGGTCTTGTTTTTGCCGATGGTATTACTCGTGTACTTTAATTGATGAGAAATAACTCCTTGAACACAGTGATGTTGATGCACGGTTCATTTTGTGCACCAGTAAAATATATACGTTTTGAGTTTGAAAAAATCCTATTTTATCTTTCCAATTAAGAAGAGTTCGGTGAATGCGCTTATGAAACTGGGGGGTTCAGTGCCTCCAAAAAGGTTAAGAACCACTGCACTAGAGTAAAAAAAAATTATAGATTTTTGGTCATCAGAAGTGGCTGAATTCCTCGTTTCATCAGATCTCAAACGATACAAAAAATACTTCTACTTTTCAGTCCAGTTCAAGAAGTGCGCTCAGATAAATAAAAGTCTCACTTAAGTAGACCTGCAGTACTTTTACATTTGTAGTGTCACTTTCCACCTCTGCAGGCTTATGTTACTGCCATCGATGCAAACATATCACCTTTAATTCAACAACAAGCCTGCAGTGTGAAGCAATGAATGCAGTTTCCTGTATTTCCCCAAACAGTGAATCCAGAAGAGCCATGAAGAGCCAGGTCCCCGTGGCTGATGCTGTGGCTGAAACCTCAGACAACACGGCTGTAAAGTAATTGATCAATAATAATAATAGTGTTTAGCCCTTATACTTTATGTGGGGCCTGATGAGACTAATATCTAAAATGATTTCATTTAGAATCATTTATATAAAGGACAATAATACAACATATTCTTTGTAAACAGAAATAGACGTGGCTTGTGTGCACGGCTCAACTTAAATCTCTGTTAGCATAAAGAGCAAAGCTTGTATTGAAGATAGAGTGCACATAGCTATAGGTCAGGGGAATTCAATTAAATGTCCCTGAGGTTCAGTTATTACATTTTATTCAAGTAGAAGGTCCGAACCGAAGTCCAGCTTGTGTCGACATTTTCATCTGGTTTCAACAATAATTATTGTTAATTTCCAATGCAGGAAATGAACTGGGTGCATAACTATCTCCTTTACCATAAATAAAAGTAGTCCCAGGCAAATAAATTCAAGGCCTTTATTTCAGATTAAAGAAAACAGAAACCTCAGAATTAAAACAAAATTAAAAGTGCAAAGTGGAATAACTAATTGTTGTCTTAAATAACTTATAAAAACTAAAATGTGCAAAAAGAGCATTGACTTACATCTGTGTTCTTAAAATAAGAAGGAAAAAGCTCTTTTAATGCAGCATTTCCCTGCAGATCAATGAGCTCAAGCTGTAGAGATCCTGCATGTGCCAAGTGAATGTCTGAGTCGCTTCCTTCCAAAATCCTCTGACTTCTCTGATGAGGAAAGGATTCTGAATTAACAGGAGGAGCTGCTGCCCAAAACTTCATTAATGATTGGCAGTTGAGTGCAGGGCAGGGGTGGCCAACCAGTCAGAAACAAAGAGCCAATTTTTTACTGTGTTACCGCAAAGAGCACACATGAACATCACCCCATCCCTTCCTCTTACACACACACCTCTGCTCAGCCAAATTATTATCATTATTAACAATATCATGTCACACACCAACATGATAATGACAGAAATTGACTCCTACAGTACTAAGACCACAAGCCAGTCATTTTCAACAATGAACATTGTGTGTGCACCGTCTCACACACAAACTCTCAGTTCAACAAAGTCCACAAACAAAAACATCATCATTTACAATAGCGTTTTTCACTTACTATGCATGTTGCTTAGTGCGACTTCTGGCATTCCTTGCCTTGAACAATCCTCTTCAAATCTGGCTTGAAAAATATAAACTTTCCCACTCTGTTAAAAACGTCCTGTGTTCATCTTCATATTTTCTTTTAGTTGTGCATTTTTTCCTGCCATTCTGAGAGCAAAATTGACATCTGCTTTGCGGAATTTCACCTCATGCGCATGCGCGTTTGCCGAAAATACCATACTGAAGTTCAATATTGGTGGTTTTCTTTCTTCCCGTATTTTGTACGGGGTATTTCGAAATGTGCATTTTCGAGTGCAAGGACGGGGTCATTTTTATTAATACATCTTAGAAAAAAGGGAATATTATCATTAAATCGGGCCGGGAAGCGTTTGATTAAAGTCCGAGTCGGACCGCGCCATGACGTTTACTGTTTACAGGTGAAAATTTGCATGCTGCGCGCTGATTGGTCGACAAAGTTTGGGTGCTTGGCTCTGATTGGCTGCCGAGCTGTGGTCCGGAGAATGCCGAAGCTCCAGCGCTACACGATGTCGAGCGCCTCCGCGCTTGTGTCATATCAACACAAATGTTGATCTGAACGTAAAAGAGCCGCATGCGCGGGTTGGCCAGGCCTGCTTTAGACACTTTGTTGATCTGAAGTTCTATCGTTTGTCACTCACTCGCGCGGCAGAGTGACAGCTGTTCAGCCCCGTGCAGGTGCTCAACCCCGGACATGCCGTGTTGTCGTATTTATTGGAGTCGCAGCGCCGTGTCAATATAGCCACGGCCGTACACACAAAAAAATGCTCCATGAAAATGACTTTATCTCGTGAAATTACCACCGGTCACGGGTCCGGACAGAACCATCACTCGGTCCGGAGTCCGCCATTCGGTGATGGCCGCTATAGGTTATCATCTGGTATCAGTTATGAACATGGACGAATAGTGAGAAATAGGTTGCGTTCACATGCTAGAATTGGCAGATGTCCTTATTTCAGACAGAGTGGCAGTTCTTGGAAGAAATATCCAAACTTCTGTTGAACTTTTATCATTATTTGTCGGCGATTGGCTCTGGAAACGTGCCATTTTGGGGAATGCCGCGTGAACCCAACCTATTGTGTCCTATCCGTACGTACAATCATTCAACAGTCTTTCAGTGCCGTTCCTTACATTTTGTGTGCATGTTCCTTCAGCGTGGCTCAGGCCAGCAGACACCAGTAGAGCCTGAATAGCAGAGGGCTGCAGAGGGACACTGAGTACAGTCTGACCATTATCCAGCCGGTCCAGCTCCGTGTCCTCCTGGAACCTCTGTACAAACAGAATTAAGTAAGTAGGGCTGGGCCACGTGACTAAACAATGAATTACATATTGAACGAACAAATAATCAGAATCAGAACGGGTTTATTGCCCTTGTCAATGAACAGAATTCACACACATAGGAACTTGTCTTGATGAATCGTGTAGACGCGAACGTTAAAAGATGAACATGTTACATCAAATGATAAAAACGATTACATGATTGCAATTACATGATTGGGACATAAAAATTAAGTCAAACGATTCACAACATTATCAACACATTTACTTTCAATGATTGAGGTTTTACACCAAACAACGTTCAATTGAATTCTTGTTACTTTGACCCCTCATATTTTATAATATCCTTTAGCACAAAACACAAACAGCCAACAGTGCTCGGGCCACGCTGTATGTTTCCCTGGAGCGCCCTCTGGTGGCTAAACTTTGAGAAGTGAATTGAGAAGGCCAGAACTGATGGTTAAATGTAGTTTATTGCTTCCTTTCCGTGTCATTCAACCAACGTAAGAGCGAGACAGAACAAAATTAAAAAAACAACTACATTTTGGCCATAAATCACCGTATTTCTAGCTCATTACATTAGTACAATATTTACCAACATATTCGTCAATTAAACATTTCAAATGTTTCATTAATACAGTCGTTTTAACTACAGACCTTGTTCCCCTGTCGACTGTAGCTAGATCCTTGAGTTTGTCCGTGTTTTGTCCGTTTATCATTGTTCAATTTACTTTGCGTCTTTTCCTTAGTGTCAAGTAGACTTCCGTTTCACGATCACTTCCGGTTACACAGGAAGTTACCAAAATAATAGCAGAACCTTACCATACAACATAAATATGTCAAATTGACCTTTACACATTGAATACCAACATGTACATTTACACTGGAATTCCTACTTGGAAATTCGGGTAACATTTCAGAACCCAGAGTTTATCCAAGTTTGCCAATCCCTGCGTTTGGATAGTTTTTCACCCGTGTTATTGTGTCTAGTTGCTCTCTACTGCCCCCTGCTGTTTGTGACGCTGTACCTGTGCCTCTACAGAAATGCACCTATGCCTCTACATAAATGCACCTGTGCCTCTACAGAAATGCACCTGTGCCTCTACAGAAATGCACCTGTGCCTCTACAGAAATGCACCTGTGCCTCTACAGAAATGCACCTGTGCCTCTACAGAAATGCACCTGTGGCTCTACATAAATGCACCTGTGCCTCTACAGAAATGCACCTGTGCCTCTACAGAAATGCACCTGTGCCTCTACAGAAATGCACCTGTGCCTCTACATAAATGCACCTGTGCCTCTACAGAAATGCACCTGTGCCTCTACAGAAATGCACCTGTGGCTCTACAGAAATGCACCTATGCCTCTACATAAATGCACCTGTGCCTCTACAGAAATGCACCTGTGCCTCTACAGAAATGCACCTGTGGCTCTACATAAATGCACCTATGCCTCTACAGAAATGCACCTGTGCCTCTACAGAAATGCACCTGTGCCTCTACAGAAATGCACCTGTGCCTCTACAGAAATGCACCTGTGCCTCTACAGAAATGCACCTGTGGCTCTACATAAATGCACCTATGCCTCTACAGAAATGCACCTGTGCCTCTACAGAAATGCACCTGTGCCTCTACAGAAATGTACCTATGCCTCTACATAAATGCACCTGTGCCTCTACATAAATGCACTTGTGCTCAGTCCACACGGAGCAAATGACACAAGCAAAAGATGCAAAAAAGCAAAAAATGTTGATTTATAACTTAGATGTAATGCCACTTTCTGGGTTGATAAAATAACTTAGTTGGATCCATATTTTGGTTGATTTGAGCACCTTCTTGGGTTTATTGTTAGTTTAGTCTTTGCAGCCCATTACTGTTGTATTTCCTGCTCTGATTGACCAGAGCTCAAAGAATATGTCAAAAATAGTTCAAAACAATTAACAACTAACCTCTGACCACTCGTTAAAATCTCGTTAAAACCTGATTCTGATTCGATACCAATGACTTCAGTATTCAAATTCATTGAAACTCCGACTATTAAAAATGTGTTTGATTTTCACTCCACTCTAGCTCAAACTGTTGTTATGCAGTTAAACTGAACCATAAACAATGCATTTAAAAAGAAAATTGTATGTATTATTACTTATCTGACATGGATGAAATGGTAATTAAAAACAGAGAGTATGTTTGAGTGATAGTTTATTGAGTGAATCTTTGGTCTCGTCAGTTGTTTCTGCTCCGCTCAATGTGCAGATGTTTTGTTCCATCACAAGGAGAAGTTTGACTCTGAAGAATGAAGAGGAGCGGCTCCAGTGGAATGTGGAAAGTGTTATCAGCACAGAGAGGAGCCAGGAGAAAGAGAAGTAAGAGCTGAACTCTTTAAAGTCTAATTGTAGTCTCACTTTGTCTTCTGCAGATGTTTTCAGAACAGAGAAACCAAAGAGCGGAGCAGCGACAGATTTACATTTCATAATAATGACTATTGTAACAACAAATGTTTGTAAAACACGTGTGAAGCATCAGGTTAGTGTCAGAGCAGCAAGAACACATAAAGCAAAAATAAAATAAAAGAAATAAGGCCTGAATATACACTTAGAGTTGGAGGGCTGCGAATATCCCCATTGAAATAAATATGCATATCAAATATGCAGATTTGTGTCGTAATACAGGGAGTTCTTACATCTTGTCACTTCGAGAAATTATCAGATTCAATATTTGTGAGTTTTCCTTTTGCCTCTTTCATGGCAAAATACAATGTAATCAAAAGGGAAAACTGCTTCTTGCAGCATCAGATTCTAGAATTTGAAAACCACTCATTCCAATTCCAACGCCCAAGATGTCGCCGTTACCCTTGGTTCTGATTGAACGGTTCAGTTAAAGACAGCATTTTCCTGTGACTTTTACAGTGGGGAACCGTAGAGTTATAATAAAGCTGTGAAATAAAGATAAATGCTGTGATGAGATACAGTATGTCTCCAGAGTCCAGAGGAAACAACAGATTAGATTTGTATTTATCAAACAGAGGATTTTGTTTAAGTGGACTGGCCACCTCCCCCTGGACTCCAGCTGCTGAAGGAAAGCTTTTGCATCACTCCTCTGCTTTGGCCCCATCCTGGACTGGATCCTGGACAAGGTCTTGGTCTTCCTCTGGCTCTTGTTTCTTCTCTGGCTCCTCCTCTAGATCTTTTTCTAGATCAGCTTTGGGACTCTGGTCTGGATCCTGGTCGGGTTCTTGTTCTTGGGGCAAGGTAGAAGACAGGGCGTAGTCCACACTCACACCCTCAGTACTCTCCTGGCTCTGGTCCTGGCTCTGGTCCTGGCTCTGGTCCTGGCTCTGGTCCTGGCTCTGGTCCTGGCTCTGGTCCTGGCTCTGGTCCTGGCTCTGGTCCTGGCTCTGGTCCATATCCTGCTCCTTATGCCCCAAAGATGGAGCCTCATCCTGGGTCAGAGCATCAGGCGAGTCCCTGGTCTCAGCCACAGCCTCTAAAGTCATCTCCACCGGGATCTCAACCGATCCACGAGACTGGAACAAAAAACAGATTAAACCAAGACTAAACCAGGTTAAGTCCCAAGACTAAACCTGGTCTTAACAAGAACTAGGACTAACCAGGATCAAACAGGGGGCTAAACCAGTACTAAACCTGGACTAAACCCAGACTGAATCAGGGCTAAACCAAGACTAAACCAATACAAATGCAGGACTAAAATTGTACCTTCTTGTGCCCGAATGAAATGGGGGACTTGAGTTTGAGTTTCTGCCGCTGTTCCACTGACACCAGTTTGGTTCCAATTTTGGTCATTTTCTTTTCAATGTTCTGCTTCGAAAAAGCTTTCTTCAGAGAGTCCACCTGGAACCACAGAATACCAGGTTTAAACCCTGTTTAAACATTTACAGCGTGTTTAGAGCAGACAGGAGCAGATCGGACCTTCTTGAGGCTGGATCTCTTCAGTTTCTCTGCCCTTGTTGGTTCCAGGTTCTCCAGTTGATCCAGATCTTGGGACCAGTCATCCTCGAGCTCTGCCTCCAGCCCCGCCTCCTCATCCGATGATAGGTCGATGGTGTGGAGCCCCGCCCCCTCCTGCTCTGGCTCCTCACTCTCCTCTGTGATGTCATCACGAGGAAACGGCGGCTGGTCTTTGACAAAGACCGAGGACGGAATCTCGGTCTGCTCCTATTGGAGGAGCACAGCAGGTGAAGATGGAGGAAAGAATAAAGTCTAAAGAATGAAGTCTGGCGGTAATGTAACACTTGGATACCAGCCGCCATAAAACTCCATAGAAGAAGAAGAAGCAGGTGAAGATTATAGAGAGTGATGTCACTAGAGCTGCGATTAGTTTAGTAGTCAAATAGTCATATCATAATTTATTTTATTATTTTTTTAGATACATTTGAACCAAATAAATGTTGAAATATGGTGATTAAAGTATTCTGCGGCCATAAAGCCTCTCCTAAAGAAGAGCAGTCTTGATGCTGCAGTACTGAGAATGTTTATCGGGCCATCTCTAATCTGCCATTTTGCGACAAAGTCCTTGAAAATGATGTTTACAACAGCTCACAGATTTCCTCTTAATAAACAACTTAGACCTCATCACAGCACTGAGACATCCGCCTGAACACTGACACGGGCGAAGCCTCAGTCTTAATTCTGTTAGATCTGATGCTGCTTTTGACACTGTCGATCATGTGATCCTCTTACAGAGACTAGAGGACTGGGTGGGCATCACTGGCCCCGTCCTAAACTGGTTAAAGTCCTATCTGGAAGACAGGAAATACTTTAAATTGGTAGCTGTGTCTCAGACCACATGCCCCTGACCTGTGGTGTGCCCCAAGGGTCAGTCCTGGGTCCCCTTCTGTTCAACCTCTACATGCTGCCGTTAGGACACATTTTCACTGCGGATCAACTGACCTATCACAATGATGCAGACGAGTCAGATCTATGTTTCACTGTCGGCAGATGAATATGGACCAGTGGATTCACTCTGTTACTGCATCCAACAGATCAGTGTGTGGATGCAAAACAACTTTCTCCAGCTGAACTCAGACAAGACTGAAATCATCGTCTTTTGTCCCACAGAAACAAGAGAACGTGTTAGCGGTAGGGCTGGGTATTGCCAAGACCCTCGCAATACGATACGTATCCTGATACTTGTATATTCCGATACAATTCCCTCATTACGATGCCTATCCCGATACATTTTCGAAAAAAGGGTCTTAAAAATGTACCAAATGGGTAATGTTTTTACTCTGGATAAGAAAATGTATGAAATGTCATGTTTATCCACAAAGCACTTATTTATAAATCCATTCTGCTCTAATAACTTCATATATCTAACCAACTGATCCACATAGAAATATATGGAACACATTCTAGTAAAGTATTGCATGTTTCTGAACATGGTGTGAACATGCTGCAGCAGCATCTTCTGCACAGATCAGCTTCTGATCAGGTCCACAGCTCCTTCTCACCTCGGCCAGAGAAGCACAGCACAAACAGCATATCAAAAGTACTATTCCACCTCGTTTAAAGCCTATGGGTATCAAAAATCTGTTTGTTTTTTTCATTAAAAAAAAGAAATACTGATGCTGTGACTTCATATCAATAAAGTCCATGACGATATATGGTCATATCGATATTTTGAACACAACCCTAGTTAGCTGTCACCTCCAGTGTCTCGGTCTAAAACCAACAAACCAAGTTAGAAATCTGGGGGTGATAATGGACTCAGACTTGAACTTTAACAGCCACGTCAAATCAATAACATCAGCAGCTTTTTACCATCTAAAAAACATTGCCAAAAATATAGTGTCTAAACCAGACTTGGAGAGACTTAACCATGCATTTGTCTCCAGTAGATTAGACTACTGTAACGGCCGCTCACTGGCCTCTCCAACGAGCTGTAAAACAGCTGCAGTACATCCAGAACGCTGCTGCTCGGGTCCTGACTAGAACCAGGAAGTACCATCAAATTAGTCCTGTTCTCAGGTCTCTGCACTGCCCCCTGTGGCTCAGAGAAGAGACTTTAAAGCAGCTCTGCTTGTGTACAAGTCTCTCCATGGCCTAGCACCAAAGTACATCTCGGACATGTTAGTGCCATATGAACCATCTCGGACTCTGAGGACCTCAGGGACCGACATCCTGCTGGTGCCAGAGTCAGGACAAAACATGGACCGGCCTCCTGCTGGTGCCAAAGTCAGGACTAAACATGGACCGGCCTCCTGCTGGTGCCAGAGTCAGGACTAAACATGGACCAGCCTCCTGCTGGTGCCAGAGTCAGGACTAAACATGGACCGGCCTCCTGCTGGTGCCAGAGTCAGGACTAAACATGGACCGGCCTCCTGCTGGTGCCAAAGTCAGGACTAAACATGGGGAATCTGCGTTTCAGTTTTATGCAGCTAAAGTTAGAGCTAGAGTCTTCCTGAAGATGTGAGACAGGTTCTACTCTGACAATGTTCAAATCTAAGCTAAAAACAGTTTTGTTTAGCTGTGCATGTGACTGAAAGGATTCTATTTGCACTCTTCTCTTTTATGTCTTAAACTGTTTTGTGATTTCTGTCATTTCTTTGTGATTTGAATGCATTTTTTTTCCTGTCGTGTGAAGCACTTTGAATTGTCAATTGTTATAAAAGTTTTTTTCATATGTTTGTATTACGATTAAAATATGACAATGATCGACTAGTCACAAGTTGATCACCGTGGCAGCCCTAGATGTCACTGTTCTCTGATGTCTAATTGGTGGGTTCAGCGAAGAACAGCTTTTTATTTGTAAAAAACTAGACGTAAACAACAGTTCTGATCAATTCTACATTTCTGTTGAAGGGGAGGGACTTGAGCTATGTTTTAACCAATCACACCAGTCATATATAAACTACAAACTTGTATGAAGATAGGAAAGTATTCACAGACAGACATCACGGAGATGGATGGAGATCTGATGATTTGTCATTTTAGCTGTTTTATCCCTCACATAAAAACGTTAATACATCCAGAGCACCCAAGGACAACATGAACACAACAAAGCTCTGGACTGAGCTTAAACAATTCAACATTTAGACCGTTTGCTCCTCCCCCACTCCCTCGCTCCCCCTCTTTCTCTCCCCCCGCCCTTGCCCTCTCATTCTCTCTCTCTCTTTCCGTCTTCTGTGTTTTTGTGAGTGTCTCCATAGCGATGGCGTAAACTCATCTTCCAAAAGCATTTCCACATTTTTCCACCAACGCCCAAATACGGACATCCCCCACAGAAGACACACACTGCAGAGTTTTCAGAGCAAACAAGGAGTACCCTCTTACTATAAACATACTGTACTACTACTACTACTATATACATACTGTAATACTACTACCACTACTATATACATACTGTAATACTACTACCACTACTATATACATACTGTAATACTACCACCACTACTATATACATACTGTAATACTACCACCACCACCACTATATACATACTGTAATACCACCACTATATACATACTGTAATACCACCACTATATACATACTGTAATACCACCACTATATACATACTGTAATACCACCACTATATACATACTGTAATACTACCACCACTACTATATACATACTGTAATACTACCACCACTACTATATACATACTGTAATACCACTACTATAGACATACTGTAATACCACTACTATATACATACTGTAATACCACTACTATAGACATACTGCAATACTATTACTACTGCATACATACTGTACTACTACTACTACTGCATACATACTGTACTATTACTACTACATACATACTGTACTACTACATACATACTGTACTACTACTACTACTACATACATACTGTACTACTACATACATACTGTACTACTACTACTACTACATACATACTGTACTACTACATACATACTGTACTACTACTACATACATACATACTGTACTACTACTACTACATACATACTGTACTACTACATACTGTACTACTACTACTACATACATACTGTACTACTACATACTGTACTACTACTACTACTACTACTACTACTACTACTACTACTACTACTACTACTACTACTACTACTACTACTACTACTACTACTACTACTACTACTACTACTACTACTACGATACGATACGATATTCCTTTATTGTCCCACATGGGGAAATTTCATTGGTGCAACGCAGGTAGATACAAAGGTAGATACAGAAGAACAGATCACTTATAGGAAGTCTGAAAAACACTTTCAATAGAAGATCTCCTATAAATAAATAAAAACTCCCATAGACAAATAAATAAATAAATAAATACCATTGCATGTGATCCCGACAGTAATTGCACATGAATATGTGTCACGACAGCACATAGATTGAACATGAATTTCACAGTAATTGCACATGAATTGCACATGAATTCCAACAGCAATTGCACATATGACAGAATTGCACATCAGTATTAGGTTAGGTCAGTATTGCGAGTGTTCAGTACTAACAGTTTTTGTTATAAAGTCTGACAGCAGCAGGAAGGAAAGACCTACGGAACCTTTCCTTCACACATCGAGGGTGGATCAGTCTCTCACTGAAGCTGCTCTCCAGAGCGGAGAGAGTGTCCTGCAGGGGGTGACACTCATGGTCCAGCATAGATGTGAATCTAGCCAGGACCCTTCTGTCCCCCACCTCCTGCACCGAGTCCAGAGCACAGCCCAGGACGGAGCTGGACTTCTTGATGACTCTGTCCAGCCTCTTCCTCTCCCTCTCTGTGATGCTGCTGCTCCAGCAGGCCACACCGTACAGGAGGGCTGATGCCACCACAGAGTCGTAGAAGGTCTTCAGGAGTGGCCCTGTCACTCCAAAAGACCTGAGTCTCCTCAGGAGGTAGAGCCGACTCTGGCTCTTCCTGTACAGTGCGTCTGTGTTATGAGTCCAGTCCAGTTTATGGTTCAGATGAACACCCAGGTACTTGTATGAGTCCACTCTCTCAATGTCCCGTCCCTGGATGTTCACTGGTGAGGGGGCAGTGGGGTGGCGTCTGCGGAAATCCACCACCATCTCCTTGGTCTTCCCCGCGTTGATGAGGAGGTGGTTCTGCTGACACCAGTCCACAAAGTCCTGCGCCAGTCCTCTGTACTCCGCGTCATCGTCGTCCGTGATGAGTCCGATGATGGCAGAGTCGTCAGAGAACTTCTGCAGGACACAGCTGTCCGTGTCATGTCTGAAGTCTGCAGTGTAAAGGGTGAAGAGAAAGGGCGCGAGGACAGTGCCCTGGGGCGCCCCCACACTGCAGGTCCGAGTGTCAGACACACAGTTCCGGGCTCTCACAAACTGGGGTCGGTCTGTGAGGTAGTCCAGGATCCACTCTGCCAGGTCATACTCCACACCAGCCGTCTCCAGCTTGTCCCTCAGGAGCAGCGGCTGGATGGTGTTGAAGGCGCTGGAAAGATCGAAGAAAAGAATCCTCACAGAGCTGCCAGGCTTTTCCAGGTGAGAGAGAGAGCGGTGCAGCAGGGAGATGACGGCGTCCTCCACTCCGATGCCAGACCGATATGCAAACTGCAGCGGGTCCATGGCTGAGCTCACGGTGGAGCGGAGGTGGTCCAGGACCAGCCGCTCCAGTGTCTTCATCAGGTGGGACGTGAGAGTCACTGGCCTGAAGCTGTTGAGGTCTTTGGGGCGCGGTGTCTTAGGCACAGGTACCAGACAGGAGGTCTTCCAGACCTGTGGTACCACCCTCAGCTTCAGGCTCATGTTGAACATGACATGCTCCATAACTCCACACAGTTCATCTGCGCAGGACTTAAGGAGCCTGGGGCTGATGCCATCAGGTCCTGCTGCCTTCCTCACTTTAATCCTCTTCAGCTCACTCCTCACATGTGCTGCTGTGACAGTCAGTGGTTGGCAGGGGGACCGTGTGCTGGGGGGATGGGTGAGTCCAGGCGAAGTGGGGAGCTGATGGTCCGGGGCAGATAAGCGAAGAGGAACAGATGCAGGGCATTGTCCAGCTGTGGAAGAGGGAGCATGCAGCTGTGCAGGGGGAGGGGCGGGTGACTGATCAAACCTCAAGAAGTGAGCATTTAAATCATTCACCCACTGTAGATCCCCCTCTGTCTGGGCAGGGGGGATTTTGAAGCCCGAGATGGTTTTCAGGCTCCTCCACACTCCCTGAATGTTCTTTTGCTGCAGCTGCTCCTCCATCCTCCTCTTGTAGCCGGCCTCAGCCTGCCTGATCTTCCTCCTCAGCTCCTTCTGCACAGTCCTCAGCTCCTCCTTGTTCCCTGACCTGAAGGCTCTCTTCTTCTCCTTCAGCAGAGCCTTCAGTTCACGGTTAATCCATGGCTTGTTGTTTGGAAAACACCGCACCGTCCGGGAGGGAACAATGTTCTCAAAACAGAAGTTGATGTAGTCCGTGATGCACTCTGTGATGGTGTTGATGTCCTCCCCATGTGGGTCATAAAGCTCAGTCCAGACAGTGGTGCTGAAGCGGTCCCTCAGAGCCTCCTCGCTCTCAGCAGGCCTCAGATGTACAAGGTTGTGGTCCGAGCTGCCCAGGGGAGGGAGGGGGGAAGAAGAATAAGCCTCCTTGGTGTTGGCAAAAAACAAGTCCAATGTTCTATTCTCTCTGGTGGGGCAGGTAACATACTGGGTGTATGTTGGTAGAACAGAAGAGGGAGAAGCGTGGTTAAAGTCACCAGAGATGAGGAAGAGAGCCTGTGGATGCCGTGTTTGCAGCCTACAAGTGCAGGAGAGCAGTGCTTCACAAGCATCTTCAGCATTGGCAGACGGGGCCACATAGACTGCGATCAAAATCACATGTGAGAACTCCCGGGGCAGATAATATGGCCTCATGCCAATAGCCAATAGTTCAATATCCCTGTTACATAGCTGCTCCTTCACTGTGCAGTGTTCGGGTTTGGACCAGCTCGTGTTCACATACACCGCCAGACCTCCACCTCTTTTCTTCAAGCATTCTCTAGTTCTGTCCGCCCGCAGCAGATGAAAATTGTCCAAACCTACAATAGAGTCTGGCATTTCTGCTGTTAACCAGGTCTCTGTGAAAATCAAGACACTGCTGTCCCTGTAAATCCTCTGGGACCGCATGAGGCTCGCTATTTCCGTCATTTTATTTTGAAGGGACCTCACGTTACCCATGACTACGGCGGGAACCGACTTCCTGTTTGTCCCTCTCTTCTCTCGGAGTTTACGTCCAGCCCGTCTGCTTCGTTGCGTTTTCCTTAGGATGTCCGCCGGGATAACGTGACGATCTCCGGGTAAGACGACTGTTCTCCGCAGTCTCATGAGTTCCTCCTTTGTGTAAACGAGGTACGGCGCCGGGCGGGGGGCGGGGCCGGAGCCGGGGGACTCAGAGCCAAGACACATCGCAACGACACGACGAAAACACTCAATCCAGCCGAATAAAGTCAAAACAAGTTAATTTAAAGCAATTCCAGTGCGTGTCTCGATCGTTCGTGAAGTTCCTCTTTCATATAAACGTGTATATAAACGTGTACCGACGACACGCCGTACTTTAGCGCGGCCGGAGGGCGCGGGGAGGGGCTGGTGGGCTCGCTCGGAGCTAGCTCACGTCACAACAACACAACGAACGCAACGAAAAACGCTCAAATCCAGCCGAAAAAAGTCAAAAACAGTTGAATTAAAAAACTATTCCAGCGCGTGTCCCTATCGTACAGTAAAATAGAAAAAAATATACTAACTATATTTACAAAATATAGGAGATAAAGCACTATAAGTGTGAGAAAGAAGAGAGAGCGTTTACACCTGGCTGCCAGCTGTACCAGCGCCTTATGAGAAGTACTACATACTGTACTACAACATACTGTACTACTACTACTACATCTACATACTGTACTACTAGTAGCATTTCTCTCAGACGACCGAGACCACATAATGCCAAAATTATCACCCCAAACTGTAAAAAGACAAAGGAAAAGTCATAAGAGGATTTTGGAGGGAGACTTCCAGCGTGCTCAGATGACGTGGCAGAGAGGGGGAGATAAGGGGGGTCAACAAGGCAGGAGAATGGGAAGAAAGCACTCAGAGGACGCTCTGAACTGATGAAATAAGTAAAGCTAAACCCAGCTGGTTTTAAATATTAGTATTTGAGAGCTCTGTAGAACAAATTTAAGGGTTTTGTTTGATTGACAACAGTCAATTATAAAGATTTTATTAAACTTGATAAGAGATGAAGATGAATTCAGATTTTTATAGATGGCCAATATTTTGGGGAATGTGATCACAGACAGGACACTTCCTGTCCCCGACATAGTCTGGGTAATGTTTACCCAAGGCTTGATCTCTACGGAAAAATACCAAGTGCCTTGATGTGAGGCTGACCAATGAGAAATGTGACCCGCCTATTCCAGAATATCTAATAAAACCAACCAGCATGGGAAAAACGGTGTGAGACGCGGGGGTGAGACGCAGGAGGGTCAGCCAGGCTCCTTACAACGGCCTGGCTGACACAGACCCCGCGTTTTCTCCCATGCATGCCACACAAATGTCTGATGTTTCTGTGTCGTTTAATATTCTAAGTTGAATTGTGTTCTCAATGTGTTAAGGAATAGCATCGGTGTATGTCTAATTCCATGACATTTTCTGGTCCTATCGAGCCGGACGACCAGCTGCCCTTCGCGGAGATTGACGGGTGAATCGGTGAAGTCTGTGCACAGCTAAAGGAAGTCCACTTTTCCCGTGGCCGCCCATCGCACCTCATTCTCCGCGAGGAGAGCGCGTCGTTTCGAAGCAGCAGGAGAACACAGGCGACGAAGAGGGTCAGACAAAACTTTGTGTGTGAAAGAGTTAGCCATGAAACGTTTTATGCATAGGCTTTGTGCAGGAGTTTAGTTACTCGCATAAAGAGGAGTTTAATATTTCTCAGTCAAAAAATACAGGAGTTTAATATTTCTCATTGACAAAAAATACAGGAGTTTAATATTTCTCACTGACAAAAAATACAGGAGTTTAATATTTCTCAATCAAAAATACAGGAGTTTAATATTTCTCAGTCAAAAATACAGGAGTTTAATATTTCTCAGTCAAAAATACAGGAGTTTAATATTTCTCAGTCAAAAATACAGGAGTTTAATATTTCTCAGTCAAAAATACAGGAGTTTAATATTTACTCATTAAAAAATACAGGAGTTTAATATTTCTCAGTCAAAAATACAGGAGTTTAATATTTACTCATTAAAAAAGAAAAATATTGGTTAGCTTTGTGTAGATAAGTTCTCACATAAAGGAGTTAAATTGCTCACCACGAGTTAAGTTTCTCACCGAAAGAAAGTCATGAAGCCTTATGCCGAGTTGTTACTGACATAAAGATGTGTGAATGTAAGCGCTGTGCACGAGCGAAGTAAGTAAGAGGAGGAATCTAATATGGAATTTTCTCTAGAAGCTTGACATTAACCGTGACTGTAAAGCAAGTAGCATTTCTCTCAGACGACCGAGACCACATAATGCCAAAATTATCACCCCAAACTGTAAAAAGACAAAGGAAAAGTCATAAGAGGATTTTGGAGGGAGACTTCCAGCGTGCTCAGATGACGTGGCAGAGAGGGGGAGATAAGGGGGGTCAACAAGGCAGGAGAATGGGAAGAAAGCAGTTCAGAGGACGCTCTGAACTGATGAAATAAGTAAAGCTAAACCCAGCTGGTTTTAAATATTAGTATTTGAGAGCTCTGTAGAACAAATTTAAGGGTTTTGTTTGATTGACAACAGTCAATTATAAAGATTTTATTAAACTTGATAAGAGATGAAGATGAATTCAGATTTTTATAGATGATTTTTTGATTGTTATACACATATAGACTTGCTAGAACAAACTAATACACAATGTTTGTAAAGCACCACATGAGCAGGTGTGAGAGATGGAGTTTGAAACTCACCTGAAGCACATATAGAAGATTAGCACATATTACATTAGATGGGTGACTTTATGCAGGCCACACAAACAGAGGAGATGTGAAATTATTAATTATGTGAAGAATTCTAAGTTGTGAACTGACCCGTAAGGCCAGCTCAACGGGGGAATTATTGGGATAATTATTATTGTTTGATGTATTTGTATTCCACACACATACATACATACATACATACGCGCGCACACACGTGGACACCAGACTTTTAGAGTTTGAAACATTTAGAGTTTGAAACATTTATAGTTTGAAACTTTTAGAGTTTGAAACATTTGGAGTATGAAACAAATGGTGGTAAAACAGATTTACAAGTTATAGATCGCAGAGGCAGGGTCGGATTACAGACACACAGGAGGGGCCCAGCGCCGTGGAAGGAGGGGCTCAGCCAGGGATGTGACCACTGAACTGTGAAAGGGCAAGAGGTGACATTGCGGAGTTGGAGTGACAGACGCAATTCCATCTCTTCCTTGATTACATCCTGGATTAGTGAACGTTGTAAACTATCTGGATTATAGAATTTTGTTTAAGTGTAGAAGTTTGAGAAATGGGCAAAGCCATTTATCAAATGGAGGGATATACGAGTAAACAAATATTCCGAATCAAAAAATTCAAAAAAAAAAATTGTAAACAAGAAAACTGTTTGAAATACACTGAACTGTCGAAAAGACTTTGTTTATCACCGCAGCAAGACGTGTTGGAGATGTCGTGTTTACAGAGACGAGCCAAATGGACGAGCAAAGTGGACGGAGCCACACCGTGTCGTCCTCACCAGGGGAGGACGAGATCATGGGTGCAGCAGACAACACAACACCAGATCCATAACATCGCAGACGCAGGACTTCGTTTGTATTCTTCGTTTTGTATGCAGAGACAACAAACAGATTCTACAGTACGCAAAGTACTATACTCTATCCTCTGCTACGATAAACGAGAGCCAGAGGCTACGGTGCGCAGAGTACCATGCTCTGTGGAAAAAGAATCAACAGTTATCATCATCACAAGCAATGACGATAATATGGGTGCTGAACACCTGTATTATGCACGGGACAATCGGGACAATCGATCAACATACACAACTGTGTTTACCGGGAAATGAAACATACACAGACCTGGAATAGAGGGAAGAAAATAAGTGATCAACATGAAAGGTTATGAAATGTGTAATGTGAAATGTACAATGTACAATTGACATGACAGTAGCTGAAAAAACACAATGGCATATTGTTGCCACCGTTGTTTGCACTAACTAAGAGAGCCTTTTTTATCTGCTACAACATAACTACATGTAATGTTAATGAGATTATGAATTGAGATGGGAAATGTACCAGTTCATATGTGTCATAGGTGTGACCGAAGCGAGCAGCGGAAGGTCTCTTAAGAAACCAAGCGAGGACGTATGGTGGTGTGGGGACACTTGTGGGGTGTTGTGCCTATGTATCCCTTTTGTGGCCAGCCATGGTCATAACGAAGACCAGCATCACCCAGAACCATACCGCAGGGTCAAGGTCGAGAGGTTAGTGGACAATCTGGTCCCAGTAGCACCTGATACTACGTATTAGATTCTATTGGGGTGTCCGAGCAGAGAGCAGCGGGTTTGAGGGCTTTCCGCTTGTACTTCTATATTTCCCATCACACCGCACAAATTATAGACAAGATAAATTGTCTGTTTGTCAAATTACAGAGATTAACCAATCTGACTCAAAATCTAGGACAGTAATGCTGTAGAAATGTGGTGGGCCGAGAGAAAAGAAGTGTGTTCAATGTTGAGAACTGTGCATAACTTTTTGTGTGTAAAAGTGTCATTTTAACACCTATATGAAAGACATGTTGAAAACTGAAAAGAGTATGTCTGGCATATGAGACAGTAGACTAATGCTTTGATAAACAGGAGGGAAATGTGATAAAATGTGAATATATGATTATATTTCTGTGATGTATTTTATCTGCATAATAGTGATATTTTATCTGCATCATTAGTCTAAGAGAAGAACGGGTGTGTGACAAACTGCATTTGTGAAGGGGTCATAAAGATGGGCCAAAGGATGTTTACCCTAGGGGGGTGACAGCCCAGAGGAGTTTGGGTAATGTTTACCCAAGGCTTGATCTCTACGGAAAAATACCAAGTGCCTTGATGTGAGGCTGACCAATGAGAAATGTGACCCGCCTATTCCAGAATATCTAATAAAACCAACCAGCATGGGAAAAAACGGTGTGAGACGCGGGGGTGAGACGCAGGAGGGTCAGCCAGGCTCCTTACAACGGCTTGGCTGACACAGTCCCCGCGTTTTCTCCCATGCATGCCACACAAATGTCTGATGTGTCTGTGTCGTTTCATATTCTAGATTGAATTGTGTTCTCTATGTGTTACGGAATAGCATCGGTGTATGTCTAATTTCATGACAAAAGGTCAATACCAAACTATTATAATACAAACTGTATTTTGTCCATTTTATGTAATTTGTTCAGTCTCAATATTACAAATTAAGAATTGTACTAAGATCACTCAAATACCACTACTGCTGCAACTACCACTACTACTAAATACTTGTGACATAAATCAAACATGAGGAATCGGAGCCCAACCCAGATCTGGTCCACAGTCAAAGTCAGAGCGGAGCGAGGAGGGGCAAAGAGCATGTGTGTATGTGCTGTGTTATCCTGCAAACGCGTTGGTGGAAACAGGAAGACGCTGGAACAATGAGGAACACACAGGAGCACTGAGGAACAATGGGGAACACTGAGGAACAATGAGGTGATTTGTTTCAGGAAACCTTCACTCAGCTGTAGTTGTCATAGCTACTCTGATCAGAGAACAGAACCTCAACATTCCACACAGGTCACGTCCTGCCCAGCCTCAGCTTTGAACACTACTCTAGATGCTCTCCCCTAATCTCTGTGTGAGTTTTTTGTACCTGGAAGATTAAAACTCTAAACTGGTTGCGGTCGATGAGGTGGGCGTGGTTGGCCTCCAGCTTCTTCACCTGAGCTCCCTGTTTCTCCATCTGAGCACGCACCTGAAATAATACAAATAAAAACATAATAATCAAACTGTTATAATCTGTACGGCTGTCTGAGCACACTTATGTTCAGTTATTCAATCATAATAATTAAACAGTTATGTTCATACTTGTGACATGTACAGCTTCCAGCACTTGTCCAGTGTTGTTGGCCTATTACACTTATATATGTGGTGGAGTCAGTGGGGGTCGTGGGTCAAGAGCCATAGTCGAGCCAAATCAAAATATATTTACCTCCTTCATGGTCACTGACAGCTTGCGGCTCTTGTCCAGCAGCTTGCTGACGGTGTTGGCTGTGTGGCTATGGCTCTTGGACAGTTTGGTCATGTCGGCTTGGATTCCTCTGACCACGCCCTCCATCTGCACCTGGTGCACCTGTGACGTCATGGATACATCACAGTGGGGTCACAGTGATATCACTTCCTGTTTGTGTGTAGGTGTTAGAAACTTAAACAGGTTGATCATTAGCATCTCAGCTATACATTCCACATATTACTCTGAACCTTCAGTACTGCATACTGAGGTATAAAAGTACAAAGTACTGCAGTACATAATACTGCAGTACATAATACTGCAGAACAGTATCAGTGCACAGTTTGTGGTACTGCAGTAGAGATGTGACACTGCAGTACCACATTCTCTTTTGCAGTTTAACTTTTAGAGGTAGTAGTCGTAGTAGTAGTAGTAGTAGTTGAAGTAGCAATAGTAGTAAAAGTAGTTGTTTAAGTAGTAGCAGTTTTACAGTGAGCGGAGTAGTAGGAGCAGTCAAAAGAAATACTGCAGTACTCAGATGTTCTACTGCTCTGGAGATGTTTTAAGGTCAGATTTTTAATTTCTAATTTTAACAATTTCAACTTGTCCAGATCTTAAAGTTGTTGTTGTTGTTGTTGTTGTTGCTGCTGCTGCTGCTGTTGTTGTTGTTGTTGTTGTTGTTGTTGTTGTTAAATATGACCTCCATTTTGTGCTGCTCCTTCTGTTTCAAACTGGTTTACCACATGTGTGACTAATTTCATGTTTGTTTATGAGTTTAAATGCAGTTTATGTCTAACCTCGATCTATGATGTGCTGGTTGGTTCCTTTGCTTCATACTGGTTTATAAGAGTTTAACACATTACAATAACAATAGTTATTATTGTCCGACCGCCATGTTGTGCTGTATAACACATGTTTAACTATAGTTTAATGTTTGTTTATATTGGTTTGGATCAATTAAAATGATAAAGCTGACCTCCATGTTGTACTGGTCCCTCTAAAGTTCAAACTATTATCAACACTGGTTTATAAAACAATGACACGTGTATGTTATAGTTTAATGTTCATTCATATTGTTTTAAATCTAACCTCCATGTTGTGCTGGTCCTTCTGCACTGTGTCCAACATGAGCACCAGTTTGTCCAGCAGCGTCAGCACAGTTATGGCGTTTGGTCCCGAGTCCTGATTCAGACCCAGGTCCAGACCCAGACCCAGGTCCAGACCGGGGTCCAGGACCTGGTTCAGGTTCAGACTCGAGTCCAGACTCGGTCCCGGGTCAGAGGCCGGGACTTGCAGCTCCTGGCTCTGGTGCGTCTCCAGCGTCACCATCGTGCGCACACGCGGAAAACTGTCCAAAAACTAGAGAAACACTTCTGCAAACGGAACCTGGGCGAGACGGACCGCGGGAGGACCCGGGACGAAGCAGCAGAGGACAGCGGGACAGACCGGGAAAGTGTCCGAGTCTCACGGAACAGAGTTTTCGAGCCTCGCCCTGTGCACAAGCTTCAGCACGGAAATATTTAACACCTCAGCTCCCGAATCCAAACTGACTGTAGGAGTGGGCCACCAGGGGGAGACACAGAGCAGGCCAGGGGGAGACACAGAGCAGGCCAGGGGGAGACACAGAGCAGGCCAGGGGGAGACACAGAGCAGGCCAGGAGGAGACACAGAGCAGGCCAGGGGGAGACACAGAGCAGGCCAGGGGGAGACACAGAGCAGGCCAGGAGGAGACACAGAGCAGGCCAGGGGGAGACACAGAGCAGGCCAGGAGGAGACACAGAGCAGGCCAGGGGGAGACACAGAGCAGGCCAGGGGGAGACACAGAGCAGGCCAGGGGGAGACACAGAGCAGGCCAGGGGGAGACACAGAGCAGGCCAGGAGGAGACACAGAGCAGGCCAGGGGGAGACACAGAGCAGGCCAGGGGGAGACACAGAGCAGGCCAGGAGGAGACACAGAGCAGGCCAGGGGGAGACACAGAGCAGGCCAGGAGGAGACACAGAGCAGGCCAGGGGGAGACACAGAGCAGGCCAGGGGGAGACACAGAGCAGGCCAGGGGGAGACACAGAGCAGGCCAGGGGGAGACACAGAGCAGGCCAGGAGGAGACACAGAGCAGGCCAGGGGGAGACACAGAGCAGGCCAGGGGGAGACACAGAGCAGGCCAGGAGGAGACACAGAGCAGGCCAGGGGGAGACACAGAGCAGGCCAGGGGGAGACACAGAGCAGGCCAGGAGGAGACACAGAGCAGGCCAGGGGGAGACACAGAGCAGGCCAGGGGGAGACACAGAGCAGGCCAGGAGGAGACACAGAGCAGGCCAGGGGGAGACACAGAGCAGGCCAGGAGGAGACACAGAGCAGGCCAGGGGGAGACACAGAGCAGGCCAGGGGGAGACACAGAGCAGGCCAGGGGGAGACACAGAGCAGGCCAGGGGGAGACACAGAGCAGGCCAGGGGGAGACACAGAGCAGGCCAGGGGGAGACACAGAGCAGGCCAGGAGGAGACACAGAGCAGGCCAGGAGGAGACACAGAGCAGGCCAGGAGGAGACACAGAGCAGAGCAGGCCAGGAGGAGACACAGAGCAGGCCAGGAGGAGACACAGAGCAGGCCAGGGGGAGACACAGAGCAGGCCAGGGGGAGACACAGAGCAGGCCAGGGGGAGACACAGAGCAGGCCAGGAGGAGACACAGAGCAGGCCAGGGGGAGACGCAGAGCAGGCCAGGGGGAGACGCAGAGCAGGCCAGGGGGAGACGCAGAGCAGGCCAGGAGGAGACGCAGAGCAGGCCAGGGGGAGACACAAAGCCAGGTCAGGGGGAGACACAGAGCCAGGCCAGGGGGAGACACAGAGCCAGGCCAGGGGGTGACACAGAGCAGGCCAGGGGGAGACACAGAGCAGGCCAGGGGGAGACACAGAGCAGGCCAGGGGGAGACACAGAGCAGGCCAGGAGGAGACACAGAGCAGGCCAGGAGGAGACACAGAGCAGGCCAGGGGGAGACACAGAGCAGGCCAGGGGGAGACACAGAGCAGGCCAGGGGGAGACACAGAGCAGGCCAGGGGGAGACACAGAGCAGGCCAGGGGGAGACACAGAGCCAGGCCAGGGGGTGACACAGAGCAGGCCAGGGGGAGACACAGAGCAGGCCAGGGGGAGACACAGAGCAGGCCAGGGGGAGACACAGAGCCAGGCCAGGAGGAGACACAGAGCAGGCCAGGGGGAGACACAGAGCCAGGCCAGGGGGAGACACAGAGCAGGCCAGGGGGAGACACAGAGCAGGCCAGGGGGAGACACAGATCAGGCCAGGGGCTTTAGTCCTCGTGTCTCCAGGTCCAGCTCTGTTAGTAACAGTGTAGCTGACGCTATTTGGTCAGTATTCGTTACCAATGGCAACTAAGAGTTTGCCTCAAACATTTTATTTTCATAAGAGTTTTTCTCACCAAGTTAATATTTACCTTTGTAAATTTTCATGTGACCACGGGTGTAGCCCCGGATGGACAAATACAGAGACGGTGAGATAGAGAGAGAGAGAGAGAAAGAGAGAGAGAGAGAGAGGAGTCAAGGTGCAAAGTTGTGAGTACAATTACACCTGACACGACATCCGTATGGAGCTGTCGCGGTAGTTACAGACAGGAAACATTTCTTTATTGGTCCACAGAAAACGGGAAGGTCCTGGTAACTCAACCAAACCATTTAAAACACCGATAGAAAATGAATGTTTTTTAAAATGTATAAAAATGTATCAAAGTATGTGCCACACAGCTAACGTTTATCTCCAAAAGTCCCCAAAAGGTTGTCTGTCACAGAGAAACAGACTAGTATTTAGTCCAGGTGTGAAATCTGAGTCGTACAGGGCTGGAGAGGGATATTTAGCGGAATGAGGTTTTACAGGTGAGACAACACTTTCCTACTGACACACTCGTATCACACATGCACAAGCCGGAGTGTTTTGGGAGTTTCTAATTTTTTATCCCGAACCCTTTTTTTTGCCTCATTGACTTGACAGAAATCTTTATCAGAGGTTGTATTTTTGGACAGAACTGAAGTGGATGAACAGATCTAAGCAACAACAAAAAATGTCTTTTTACACAGGAAGATAACAAATGGTATGTCCTTTCTTATATTTGTCTAGTAATTTTTAAACAATACATAATCATTTAAAATATTTGTTATAACTAAACAATCTCAGCAATGAATGAGTCAAATCAAATTCAGGAATATTTTTAAACAAAGTTCCATATTAAATATTAGCAGTTATCTTCGTTTATCATCGTTTCCTACTTGAGCATTATCAAACTAGATAAGGTTTTTGTCATACATGTCAGCTGCATTTGAGGTCTACTTTTAAATATTTGATCACAGAATTAGGCTATATTTTTTTACCTGAATACATTTTCACCATCAATGTGTTATTGTGGTATATTATCCTAGACCAGTGGTTCTTAACCTGGGTTCGATCGAACCCCAGGGGTTCGGTGGAGGTCAAGACACACATCCGACTCATACGATTCGTGGCACGCCCGCTTGTCCCATCTGTGCTGCAGGGAATTGTGGCGAGACCGTCACCCCGGTTCAGGTACTGTTCCAGCGGAGATCGCCGTGCGTCTTAGCTCAGCGGTTACTGGTTTGCGTGCAGAGGTTTCTGAGATCGTCACCCGACATAAATTCTTGAACTTGTCTTTAAGTTTTTTTCACTCGTCTCCTAACTATATACTAAAAGAGGACTAGAGAGGAATGCTGCCAAAACCCTTGAACTAATTTGTTATTGAAATAAATGGGAACATTATTTGTTGTTTTTATTTGTGTTTCACTTTTACCTTTTTTTTTTCTTTCTTTTTTTTATCTCGTCCCCCAACTAAATATAGTAAAAGCTAGGAGATGCCATATGCATATATTGATAATTATTTGTTAGTATCCGCGCTGCAGAGACTCCATTTCCCATGTGCCCCTTGTGTTTGTCATGTGCTCCTGGTTGTTTCTGTGTCTCCGCCCCTCACCTGCCGTCTGTTACTTCCTGGATTTCCCTGTCACCTCCCACCACACCTGCGGTCAGTTTTCTCGTTACCTTAATTAGTTTCTCCTGCCACTTGTTTGTTTCCCACCAATCACCTACTTCTCTGTGTGTATTTAACTTCTGTCTCCCCTTTGTTCTGTGTCTGCTTGTAACTCCTGCTCTGCCCTGCCCTGCCCTGTCCTGTCCTGTCCTGTCCTGTCCTGTCCTGCCCTGCCCTGCCCTGCCCTGTCCTGTCCTGTCCTGTCCTCAACATCGACCATTTTAATCTTGGCAGTTTTTATTATTTACAAAGGCAGAACAAGAATACGGGTCCTGAGCTACACATTGGACGTCACACATTGTGTTTTTATAGCCTAATTATGGTTAAACAAAAATAAAGACGGCAAGTTTATTTGTAGAGCACATTTCGTACACAAGGCAATTCAAAGTGCTTCACACAGCAGGAAAAATGCATTAAAATCACAGAGAAATTACAGAAACAGAAATACAATAAAACTAACTAAATAAAAAATAAAAATAAAAATAATGAAAAACACCTAGCCAAATCCAAATTTATCTGACCACATTGGCAGGCATTCCAGACACTCCTTCCCATATTTATTTGACATTGCAGCATGACAGGTGTCTCCGGGACACATCACTTTTAATTGATTTGTTCCCATATCTGCGCGCTTTCTGCAAACTGCACACGTCTGTGCTGAGCGTATGTTTCTTTTACGACGACTCTCTCGTCGACGCCTCCACCTGATGTGTGGCGCTTTGTATCTTTACCGACGGACCTCGTCTCGTCTGCCCCTCCCTAGATTTAGCTTTAGCTAAACTAATTGTCTCAGACAAAAACTCGACAAAAGCTTTAGTGTTCAAACCTGGCTATTGGTCAGTGGGTCGGTGCGCCAGGCTCTTCCTGGGCTTAGTGCCGACCGACAACCTAACCAGCGTGTATTCTGACCCTTTCCCCAGGCACCTGCCATGAGCTACGCTTGGACACCAGCACAATGGGCTATTGTGTCCAGTAAAATGATTTACATGTTCAAATGAGTTTTAGAATTGTAGAGAATTTCTCTAAGAAATACCTTTTAATTTGAATACATTTAAAAGGTGCTATTTTTAAGCTAAAATTTAAAGGTGCAGGGTACTACCTCAAAATAGTCCCAGATAAATATTTTAGTATTTAAAATGTCAACAATAAAAAATAAATAAATAAAATTAAAAAGGATGACGTGTAAATAATTTAAGATATAAAAGAGAAGAGTGCAAATAAAAATCCTTTCAGTCACATGCACAGCTAAACAAAACTGTTTTTAGCTTAGATTTGAACATTGTTAGAGTAGAACCTGTCTCACATCTTCAGGAAGACTGTTCTAGATTTTAGCTGCATAAAACTGAAACGCAGATTCCCCATGTTTAGTCCTGACTCTGGGCACCAGCAGGAGGCCGGTCCCTGAGGTCCTCAGAGTCCGAGATGGTTCATATGTCCAAGATGTACTTTGGTGCTAGGCCATGGAGAGACTTGTGCACATGCAGAGCTGCTTTAAAGTCTATTCTCTGAGCCACAGGAGCCAGTGCAATGACAATTAAAATAATACTAAATTATACAATTATTTAGATCTATAGGTAGATCTTTAGGCTTTGTCGAATATAGACCTAGATTATATGTGAAAAGAGAAACACAAATAAAAACAACAAATAATGTTTCCATTTATTTAAATAACAAATTAGTTCAGGGGTTTTGGCAGCATTCCTCTCTAGTCCTCTTTTACTATGTAGTTAGGAGACGAGGGAAAAAATGCAAGATTAAGAGTTCATGCCGGGTGTCGATCTCAGGAACCGTGTCGCTAACCGCTGGGTCAACACGCAGGGCGATACGCGCCTGAACAGGAAGTATAGTTGCTGAACCAGTGGCCGACTTGTGACTGTCGTGATGTACGTTCTGTGATTTCTTTCTTCATATTTTAGACTGAATCAAAGACCACCTTTTCTGGACAAAGTATTTGTGTGGCTCAGGTCTTGTTTTTGCCGATGGTATTACTCCATCCATCCATCCATTTTCTGCCGCTTTATCCGGGGCCGGGTCGCGGGGGCAGCAGTCTGAGCAGGGACTCCCAGACTTCCTCCTCCCCAGACACTTCCTCCAACTCCTCCGGGGGGATCCCGAGGCATTCCCAGGCCAGCCGAGAGACATAGTCTCTCCAGCGTGTCCTGGGTCTTCCCCGGGGCCTCTTCCCCGGTGGGACATGCCTGAAACACCTCCCGAGTTAGGCGCCCAGGAGGCATCCGGAACAGATGCCCGAGCCACCTCAGCTGGCTCCTCTCGACGTGGAGGAGCAGCGGCTCTACTCCGAGCTCCCCCCGTGTGGCCGAGCTCTCTAAGGGAGCGCCCAGCCACACGGCGGAGGAAACTCATTTCGACCGCTTGTATCCGCGATCTTGTTCTTTCGGTCACTACCCAAAGCTCATGACCATAGGTGAGGGTAGGAACGTAGACCGACCGGTAAATAGAGAGCTTTGCCTTTCGGCTCAGCTCCCTCTTTACCACAACGGTCCGATGCAGCGACTGCATCACTGCAGCCGCTGCACCGATCCGCCTGTCGATCTCACGCTCCATCCTTCCCTCACTCGTGAACAAGACCCCGAGATACTTGAACTCCTCCACTTGGGGCAAGGACTCCCCACCCACCTGAAGGGGGCAAGCCACCTTTTTCCGGTCGAGAACCATGGCCTCGGATTTGGAGGTGCTGAGTCTCATCCCAGCCGCTTCACACTCGGCTGCAAACCGTCCCAGTGCATGTTGCAGGTCTGGGTTTGATGGAGCCATCAGGACAACATCGTCTGCAAACAGCAGAGATGGAATCCTGTGGTCCCCAAACCGGACACCCTCCGACCCCTGACTGCGCCTAGAAATTCTGTCCATAAAAATTATGAACAGAACCGGTGACAAAGGGCAGCCCTGGCGGGGTCCAACATGCACTGGGAACAGGTCTGACTTACTGCCGGCAATGCGAACACAGCTCCTGCTCCGGTCATACAGGGACCGGAGAGCCCTGAGCAAAGGGCCCAGGGCCCCGGACCCCGTACTCCCGGAGCACCCCCCAAAGGACACCCCGAGGGACATGGTCGAAAGCCTTCTCCAGATCCACAATGCACATGTGGACTGGTTGGGCAAACTCCCATGAGCCCTCGAGCACCCGATGGAGGGTATAGAGCTGGTCCAGTGTTCCACGACTGGGACGAAAACCACTCTGCTCCTCCTGAATCCGAGGTTCGACTATCGGTTGGATTCTCCTCTCCAGTACCTTGGAATAGACCTTACCCGGGAGGCTGAGGAGTGTGATCCCTCTGTAGTTGGAACACACCTTCTGGTCCCCCTTCTTGAACAGAGGGACCACCACCCCGGTCTGCCAGTCCAGAGGCACGGCCCCGACCGTCACGCGATGTTGCAGAGACGTGTCAACCAAGACAGTCTTGCAACATCCAGATACTTTAGGTACTCAAGGCGGATCTCATCCACCCCCGGAGCCCTGCCACCGAGGAGTTTGCGAACAACCTCAGTGACTTCAGCTTGGGTGATGGATGAGCCAGCCTCTGAGTCCCCGGTCTCTACTTCCTCTTCGGAAGACGTGACTGACGGATTAAGGAGATCCTCAAAGTATTCCTTCCACCGTCCGACGACATCCCCTGTCGAGGTCAGCAGGCCTCCACCCGCACCGTAAACGGTGTTGGTGAGGCACTGCTTCCCCCTCCTGAGGCGCCGGACGGTTTGCCAGAATTTTTTTGGTGCCGACCGATAGTCCTCCTCCATGGCCTCCCCAAACTCCTCCCAGGCCCGGGTTTTTGCCTCTGCGACAGCACAAGCCGCGGATCGCTTGGCCTGCCGATACCCGTCGATGACCTCCGGAGACCCACAAGCCAGAGTGGCCTGATAGGCCTCCTTCTTCAGTCTGACGGCATCCCTTACTTCCGGTGTCCACCACCGGGTTCCGGGATTGCCGCCACAACATGCACCGGAGACCTTGCGACCACAGCTCGGAGCAGTCGCATCAACAATGGAGGCGGAGAACATGGTCCACTCGGACTCAATGTCCCCAACCTCCCCCGGGACATGGGAGAAGCTCTCCCGGAGGTGCGAGTTGAATACCCTACTGACAGAGGGCTCCACAAGACGTTCCCAACAGACCCTCACAATGCGCTTGGGTCTGCCAAGTCTGTCCGGCTTCCTCCTCCGCCAGCGGATCCAACTCACCACCAGGTGGTGATCGGTTGACAACTCTGCCCCTCTCTTCACCCGAGTGTCCAAGACACGCGGCCGGAGGTCAGATGACACAACAACAAAGTCGATCATTGACCTCCGGCCTAGGGTGTCCTGGTGCCACGTGCACTGATGGACACCCTTGTGCTTGAACATGGTGTTCGTTATGGACAATCCGTGGCCATAACTGAACACCGCTCGGGTTCAGATTGGGGAAGCCGTTCTTCCCGATCACCCCTCCCCAGGTGTCACTGTCATTGCCCACGTGGGCGTTGAAGTCCCCCAGTAGAACAACGGAGTCCCCGGTCGGTGCACTGTCCAGTACTCCTCCCAAGGACTCCAAGAAGGCCGGGTACTCTGCACTGCTGTTCGGCCCGTAGGCCGCCACAACAGTGAGAGACCTGTCCCCCACCCAAAGGCGGAGGGACGCGACCCTCTCGTTCACTGGGGTAAACTCCAACACGTGGCGGCTGAGCTGAGGGGCTATAAGCAAGCCCACACCAGCCCGCCGCCTCTCCCCGCGGGCAACACCAGAGAAGTGGAGCGTCCAGCCCCTCTCGAGGAGATGGGTTCCAGAGCCCAAACTGTGCGTGGAGGTGAGGCCGACTATATCTAGTCGGTATCGCTCAACCTCCCGCACAAGCTCAGGCTCTTTCCCCCCCAGCGAGGTGACATTTCATGTCCCCAGAGTTAGTCTCTGTGTCTGGAGATCTGGTCGCCGAGGCCCCTGCCGTCGACTGCCGCCCAGATCTCTCTGCACCGGCCCCTTATGGATCCTCCTGCGGGTGGTGGGCCCACGGGAGAGCGGCCCCACGTCGCTCTTTCGGGCTGTGCCCGGCCGGGCCCCGTGGGGTAAGATCCAGCCACCAGGCGCTCGCCATCGAGCACCCATCCCAGGCCTGGCTCCAGGATGGGGCCCCGGTGACGCCGATCCGGGCGACGTAAACGGCCTTGTTCTTGTTGTCATCATCAGAGGCTTCTGAACCGATCTTTGTCTGACCCGTCATCTAGGACCTGTTTGCCTTGGGAGACCCTACCAGGGGCTTGAAGCCCCCGACAACATAGCTCCCGGGATCATTCGGGCACTCAAACCCCTCCACCACGTTAAGGTGTAGGTTCAAGGAGAGGGTATTACTCGAGTACTTTAATTGATGAGAAATAACTCCCACGGGACTCCGATGTAAAAAATAGTTAACAAAGTTTAATCCACAGTTTTGTGACACTTCTTACAGGAGTAATCAAAAACAGCTATTCTCAAAAAATAGAAAACCATTTGGCTCTGCATTTTGTCTCCCGCGCTCCTTCCGCGCGTGTTCCCTCTTAAAGTGACAGTAACACATTTACGTCAGAGTAGGCAAAAGACTACAAATACATTCTACAAATAAAACAAATGTAATCAAATGAATTTAGCTTATTCAAAAAAACTAATAATTTATCAGTGAAACATAAAATTACACATTTATAACAACATATCAACACTGTGTAGATTTCCATACGAACGTATACATAAACTAAACTTGGCTCTCACAGTCTTGGTACCAGCTTGCACCTAAAAGGGTGCTTACCTGTATCAAAACCCATTTTGGGGTAAGACCTGTCACCAGCCTGGCCCCAAAAGGGCCAAAAGGACCAGGCCAGAGTCCCATCAGACTAGCCTGTATCAAAGCCCTCCTTTCTGAGCTAAGACTGGGCAATAACATGGCCCCAAGATGGCAAAGAGGACCAGGCCAGAGCCCCCAGAGTCTAGCCTGTATCAAAGCCCTAATTTCTGGGCTAAGTCTTGGCACCAGTCTGGCCTCAAATTGGCCAAAAGGACCAGAAAAATTGCCCCAGAGTCTATCCTGTATGAAATCTCTTCTTTTTTGCCTAAGTCTTTGCACCAGTCTGGCCCCAAAAGGGCCAAAAGGACCACGGAAAAGGCCCTTGAGTCGAGCCTGTATCAAAGCCCTCCGTTTAGGGCTAAGTCTTGGCACCAGCCTGGCCCCAAAAGGGCCAAAAGGTCAGCCTCTGGGGCCATTTCCCTTGTCCTTTTCAATAACTACTATACTATAATGTAATATATTTGCGAGGAATCCTTTTCAAGGATGCTGGATATAAAAATTAAGAAAAGGAACAGACTTTGTTGCGAAAATGACATGAAAGTGGCACTTGCCAAGCTGAAGGTGCATTTCTGAACTGGTCTGTGAAAGGCAACTGCAGAAGTCACTGATTTGCAGTCAATATTCATGATTATGTTTTTGTTTTTGTGTGAAAATGTTGTTCTTTGAACACAGTGATGTTGATGCACGGTTCATTTTGTGCACCAGTAAAATGTATACCTATGTTTTGAATTTGAAAAAATCATATTATATCTTTCCAATTAAGAAGGGTTTGGTGAATGCGCTTATGAAACTGGTGGGGTTCAGTGCCTCCAAAAGGGTTAAGAACCACTGTCCTATACGTAACAAAATGAAAAAAAAGGGCAGGTGTTTATTTCCTTGTGTTGCTTTCATCACCGATAATAATCAAGCACTCACAATGTCTTAGGTTTATATTTGTTTTTCTTTAGATGACGATGACCCATATGACCTAAAGTGAAGATTCCTGCTACTTCGTTTCAACCACTTAATAGGTTTTCAGCTTTTCAATTGCTTTGTTTCATAAAATCAAACCGCCGGGGTCCTTATTGTGTGCTTAAAATGATTTATCTTTAATAAAATATCTGCAGTATGTACTATTGGTTGTAGTCTAAACTGAAAAGCACACAGGATGTCATTGGATGAAATTCAGGAAAATTGGCAAAAATAAACATATTTAGAGAGACTTATATTTAACTCTTAAAACAAGACGTTTCGACTCAAATCCAAGAGTCATTATCAATTTGCAAATTTAGACCGGGAACTGAGATATTTATTCAATTCTGGGGTAAGCCCTGCCCACCGGGCGGGCCCTCCTGAAGTAGAAGAAAAAGTTGTTTGTTTCAACAGAAACTTTTAGCCCTTAGAACTGACTAACTTAAATAAATGTATCACCTGACAGGTACAGAAGGATCAGAATGAAGCAGAGAGAATTCGTCTTCCTACTGGTGCTCACGGCATCTGCCATCCTTCTGCTCATTTACACAAAGGTACATTTTATAAAGGTACACTTTAAGATTGTGAAATTGTTGGTGGTTTGAAGATACCACTCCTGAATGAGCTGGGATACATCATCAGTGATATTCTAAGGGTCATAGGGGGTTTTGGGTTTTTCAAAATCAGACATCATCTCCCAGGTGACCCATCTGAGATTGATCAGATCCTAGATTGCATCCCAGCAGCACCAGTCCATTGGCTAGTCCTCTTTAATCAATGAGACCAACCTGGTAGCTTTTTCCGCTGATTCTTTGTTTAAGCATATTGCTCTCCTCTTAGATGCTACAGAGATCCCCAGCCCCATTAGAGCTTTACTTATGGAATGTGCAGCAAATTATCAGCAATCCATTTAAATTGGCTCCCAACCCCCAATTTCTGCACTGCTCCCCCTACGTGAAGGTCGCTCATGTTCTCCTCCCACATCATGACTTGATGTAGAAAAATTCAGTTGTATCATCCGGACTCTTTTTTTAGAAAAACAAAACATGTCGACTCTCCAAGATCATAGAAATATGATTGTATGCTGTACAATTGACTCCAATATTAGCTGAAATTTGCGATCTTTCAGGCGCGTTTACTTGTAGGAGGCTGGTAGCCGAGGCAAAATACATTATGCACGTAAACGCGCCAGAAAGATCGCAGATTTGGGCTAATGTTGGAGTCATCCTAGACCGAAGATGGGTAAATCTTGCTGTGCAATTGGATGCACCAATCGTCACGAAACAACAGACAGAGTTTCTTTCTTTCACAGAGAGACGGTCGAAATGGCTAGCAGCCATAAAACGCGAGCACTGGACACTAGTAGCTACTAAACTACACGGCAAAATACAAGTGGCGAGGCAAAATACAAGTGGACCAAATACAAGTAGACAAATTCAGATCGAATTGGTAAAGATGATGAACCTACCAGATATGAAATGTTCACCACACAATCGTTGTGGCGTCGTGTGGTGTCCATTGCTGTCACTAAAAACAGAGTGATTTGTTTGTTTCCCCGCATGTTCTTCACATTTTACTGTTGAATCCTCTACTCTCTCCTCCTCAAGCATATTAGCAATGAAAGTGGGATTTGCTTGTGATGTGGTACATAGCAGCAAGCTCTATGATATGATGTAGGTGATGATGTAATTTTCTGTTTTCAGGGCTACAACTCCAACCATTGGTACAAAACACTTACAGTCTGCCTCACAGCTAAGAACGTCACAACACAGTCTACACCTGAGGTCCACAGGTGTAGTTTAAAGTACCTTTCTCCAGAAAACACAGAAGAAGGCCGCAGACTTCTGGACTCTATAACCTGGCCTGAAACCCCGCCTCTGCCCAAACCATTTTCACTGCATTTGACAACTAGTGCTTCCAAAAGCATATTCACCATTGTGCCTCGAAGGGGAGGCTGGCGTGTGGGAGACAAGCTGACAGTGACGATCCAGGTGAACGATTACTATGGAAACCCGAAGAAGGGTGGAGGTGACTTTCTTATTGCCAGGCTCCAAAGCCGGAAGCTAGGGGCAGGTGTAGTGGGACAGGTGCAGGATCACCTCAATGGAACGTTTACTGCACTGTTTCCTCTACTTTGGAAAGGGACAGCAGATGTAGAGGTAAGAGTTTCATGATTGTACTCATGTTGAGGGTTCACGAAAAGCAAGATAATGTAACCCTTATTTCTTGTGGCTCACCAGTCTCTGAGGCAGTGGGTATTGCGGGTTACAGTTGAGTTTATAATGTTGTGGGTTTTCTGTTATTTTCCTGTGCTAAAATAGACCAACACGGCAGGACAGTGTTTGAGCAGCCGTCTCTTTATTTCACGTGCTCTCCACTCTCAACTCGAATTCCTGTGCGTCAACAAAAAGGGTTGTACTGAAACAATATACAGAATAAATGTTCCCAAAATAAAATAAGTGCAACACACTATAATCAAATAATAAATTCCCCAAGTAAATCAAACAGAAATTAATATTAAATAAAATCATATGTTACAGTCTTCCCCTGCCACAAAATGAAATGTCCCCATTTCAAATAGGACACTCATAACCTTGAGCACACAGTAGAATAATCAACAAAACACAATACGAACAGTACAATATGTGTAAAATTAGGCCGCACACATACAGCACTAGAAACATCAGGGAGTAACATATCAAGTGACAAAGTCCCTGTATCTATTTGGCTTGCAAACCCTGCGACCAGAACGGGACACAACAGGGCGTGCCATGGGGGAGGATGGAGGGGACACACTGGGCTGGGAAACAGGGGAGAATGGAGGAGAAACAGAGGGAATAGAAGAACAAGGAGAAGGCGGAGCACCTGGAGTAGCCTCTCCTGCAGGTGCAACTTCAGGCTGCCTACACCGAGCAGGCACATGTGGTGGAGTAGGAGGCAGAAAAGGTAGAGCCCCAGACAAAGCTGTAAGGTGAGGAGCTACTGAGGGTGTAATAGTCAGTCCGGATGAAAATGTCCTGCCCATATTCTCAACAGGCTGCAAAGCTCCTTTGAATGCTTTGAGTCTATTGTGGTGTACAATCCATGTCCGTGAATGTGCTTTCTTAGGATCCGTTACCTCATAAGTCACACCTGGACGACCGACTTGTGTCACATGTTTCAAAATGACAAATGGTCCTTTCTACCTGGGAGCCAGTTTATTAATTTTGTTAGCAGGGTCATCAAGAAGAACAAGGTCCCCCGGCTTATGCGGATGAAACACAACTTTCTTGTCATAGTGGAATTTTTGACGCAACTTACTGAGTGTGGAATTGTGAGTCGCATCCACAAACGCGTGTGTCAAACGTGACGTCAGGTAAGAGGCATAAGCTGCAGGCGTACCTGGTGTAGGTGAGGTCACAGAGGGACTACAGTTCAAGATAACGTCCAGTGGCAAGTTTGGTTCCCTGCCGTGCACAAGAAAGAATGGGGAAAACCCTGTGCTAGAATGTACACTGGAGTTGTATGCGAGTTCCACTTGTGGGAGAAACTGGTCCCACTCACCCCCAGTTTGAGCAATGTACTTAGAAAGTTGGTCCTTCAGAGTCCTGTTCAGTCTCTCCACCATACCATCCGACTGGGCGTGGTACGGGGTGGTGCGTGTTTTGGTTATCCCCAGTAACCTGCACAAGTGTTTCACAAGGTCAGATTCAAACTGTCTACCCTGATCTGTGTGAATTGACTCGGGCAACCCGTGTTGTCTGACATAGTCCTCAAAAATGCATTTTGCTACCGTAACGGCACGTTGGTCTTTCAGTGGAAATAGATTTGCATAACGTGTAAAATAGTCTGTGACAACCAAAACATACCTATTGCCCTGAGATGTAATAGGTAGTTCAGTGATATCAGCAGCTACTTTTTGAAAAGGTCTGTCAGCCTGAATAGACTGCAGTGGAGCGCATTCATGTGGTACTGGAGAACCTCGTTTTTGACAAGGGAGGCACTGAGAACAAAAAGCGTGCACATCACGTGTCATAAAAGGCCAATAACAGATACGCCTAGCTCTCTGTAGTGTGCGTTCTGCGTTCAAATGTCCACTTAACTGATTACCATGTGAAGCTGACAAGGCTTCGGGGAGAAGTGCTTTTGGTAAAACCACTTGAAAGTTTACAGATGAGTGAGGACTTCGTTTTGACTTTCTGCAAAGAATCCCTTGTCTCATAGTAAGGTTAGGAAACTCATGCCATAGTTTTCTCAACAAAGGGGAGGAGTACCTCAGCCTACCAATAGGGGGCCTACATGTACTATCATTCACCCATGAAATAACTGTACTGAGACATTCATCACTCTGTAGTTGTTGTTTCAATTGTTCAGATTCAATAGATAATGTGTCGCCAATGTCCTGAGTAATGTTGTTAGTGTTGGTGTCTGTGGAAGCCACCGCGGTGGTTGTCTCAGTGACAGCCACAGTAACACACTGCTCCGCTTGGTCAAGTCTTTCTGTACTGGGGCGTCTGGACAAAGCATCAGCATTTGCGTGCTGTTTACCTTGCCGGTGCACGATAGAATAGTCATAAACGTCCAACTCAAGTATCCATCGGCTGCGTCTGCCTGTGGGATCATTGTCAACGGCAGTTTTCTTTAGGCTCAGCAGAGGCTTATGGTCTGTGATCACAACAAAGGAACTGCCAGAAAGAAAATGTTTAAAATGTCTCAAAGACCAGACAATTGCAAACAGTTCACGATCAAAAGTAGACCATTTCCTTTCTGAGTGACTCAAGGTGTGGCTTGCATAGGCAATAACATGTTCTTTACGGTCCTGTCTCTGGGCTAACACTGACCCAATGCCCTCTAGTGATGCATCAGTGTACAGCAAGAAAGGTTGAGAAAATACAGGATGTGCCACAACCGGTGGTTTAGTAAGAGCATTCTTAAGTGACTGAAATGCCTCCTCACACTCAACTGTCCATCTAAAAATAGTACCTTTGTGAGTAAGCGAGTGCAGTGGGGCAGCAGTGACAGAGAAGTTCTTAACAAACCTACGGCAGTAGGAGCATAGTCCGACAAAAGCCCTAACTTCTGTAGCCGTCCTGGGCGTTGGCCACTTGCGCACCTTTTCCAGGTTCTTCTCGTTGGGCTGAAGTCCTTGGCTGGAGACAACATGACCCAGAAATGTCACTTCTGTCTGGGCAAAGTGACATTTCTTTGCTTTCAATTTAAGACCAGCTGATCTGAACCGGTCAAAAACTTCACCTAGGCTCTTAAGGTGGTCAGTGAATGTTTGGCTAAAGACAAGTACATCATCTAAATAGATTAAGCACTCCTTCCAATGCAAACCATGAAGGACTAGTTCCATCAGTCGTTGGAATGTCGGGGGAGCATTTGTCAGTCCCATCGGCATAACCTTAAACTGGAAAAGACCAGTTCCACTGTTAAATGCCGTTTTCTCTCTGTCTTGTGACTCAAGTTCAACCTGCCAATATCCACTTGAGAGGTCAATGGTGCTAAACCAACAGGAACCTGACAAGCTATCAAGCGCCTCTGCTGGACGAGGAAGGGGATAAGAGTCTTTGATAGTGACTGCATTGAGTTTTCTGTAATCTATATAAAATCTGTAAGTACCGTCCTTTTTCCGTACCAAAACAACTGGGGAGGACCAAGGGCTGTAGCTTTCAATAATGTCCTGTTTGAGGAGCTGCTGGACCTGTCTGTCAATTTCAGCTCTGATGTTAGGGGAAGCCCGGTACGCTCGCTGCTTGATAGGAGGGTTGTCACCGGTCCTGATGCTATGTTTAACCAGGTCAGTCCGTCCATAGTCCTGGTCATGGGCACTGAACACGTCACAATAAGACATAAGTAAAGCCTGGAGCTGTTGTTTCTGATCAGCAGTAAGAGCAGAGTCATCAATGTTAACATCTGGCAGTAACTGCTCAGTGGTGTCAATCTGTGTAGTGACTGCATCTACATTTCCCTCAACAATGCAGTAGTTGTCATCACTATCTTGGCCTATAGGATAAAAATCACCTAGTTTAGTGTCACTGGGCACCTGTAAGTCAGAGGTAGTTGGATTCATGACTCTAACATAAGTCAACCCAGCCTGAACTGGAGCAACTGTGCGTGCAGCCAGTAAGCCCTGGGAAATAGTTAGTTCTGGTTCAATAACACCTACGTAGGTCGTGTTAAAGTCGGATACACCGATAGTGGGTTGGACTTTTGCCAGAACAGTCATTTGTGACATTGCAGGCACAAGAAGTGGTGTCACAGTAATGGCATTGCAACTCAAAGGGGCAGTCTCTGCAGCGGACAAAAGAGGAACTTTGGCTCGATTACCCACTGTGAGCATGCCTTCCTTTAAATCAATGATTGCAAAATGTGCAAAAAGAAAGTCCCAGCCTAATATAACAGGCTGTGTGACATTCCTGACTACTTGGACAGTGTGAGAGAACATCTCACTGCCTAACCTCATGTTTACTGTGAGGGTGCCGAGATTGTCCAAGTAGTCACCAGTCACAGCTCTAGGGACAACTTGAGGTCGCTGTAAAGGTTTTGTTCTCAGAGAGGGAATTGACATTCTAAATGCTTCACTAATCAGTGAGATGTCTGAACCAGACTCTATGTACACTTTGGTAGCAACATTTCCAATAATGGCCAATACATTACGTGTGAATGTCTTACGTTTGGTTTGTCCTATTGATAGAATGTGGGCCTGATCACTAGAAGCAGACACTTGGCCCTCGGTGTCTACTGTCACTCGTTTCCCTGTAGTGATCGTCACTAAAGGTCACACGGTGGTTTCTGTCATATTTATCCCTGCCTGAGCGTGCTGAGGGGGATCTGTGTCTACCTGCACCAGAAGTAGAGTCATAGTCATGGTAAGTGGAGGACTTATCACCATGGTGATGGGAAGGATGCCATCCCTCTGGGCTGCGGGGTCTAGAGTGCCTCACGTAGCTGGATTGATGGTCCTGGTGACGAGGAGTAGGTGCAGGTCCCGAAGACTGCCGACGGTCGAGGTGATCTGGCGATCGCCGACAGTCGAGATGATCTGGTGAGCGCCGACGGTTGTGATGGTCTGGTGAGCGCCAGCGGTTGTGATGGTCTGGTGAGCGCCGACGGTTGTGATGGTCCGGTGAGCGCCAGCGGTTGTGATGGTCTGGTGAGCGCCGACGGTTGTGATGGTCCGGTGAGCGCCTGGAGAACCCGTAGTCGCTGTAGGATCCACTGCTGGGCCGGTGATAGGTTGGTGTAGAGGAGCGGGCGTCCCGGATAGGAGACACGGATGGGGTGCGCCGATACCTCTCCCTGCTACGGTCACCTCGGAAGTGGTCAGGAACATCACGGTGGTTCACATCATGTCCCTGTTTAACATGCGTCTTCAGAGTTTGAAAATCTCTGGAAAGTTGCTTAATAGCATCAAGCAGTTCGTTGGAGCAATCTGCCTGGTTCTTTTCATTTTTGGTGGAAACCATAGCAGACAGCGGCTCTTCTCTGGTTGCAAGTGTTGTTGCATATGGTGTGTTCGTCACTGGGAATGATGGTGGATGGAGTCTTAAAGCCTCCTGAGCACGTTCCCATTTACATGCAATCGCCAGCGCATCTTCTAACGTCGCTGCGCCATGCTCGTGACATTTCGATTGGAGAATGGGGTCTAATCCAGCAATAAATCTTCTAAAGCGTTCCATGGCAATGGCTGGCTCTCCGTAGTTCGGAAAAGCTTCCAGCACTAACCTTGTAACTTCAGCAGCATAAACTTCCAACGGTTCTTTGGACAGGCGTTGTCTTGCATTAACAAAAGTTTGAAAATGAAGCAAAAATTCCTTTCTGCCAAAAACGTCATTAAGCTTAGCTGTACATTGGTCATAGTCCTGTTTCACAGCTGGTGACAAAGATAGCCAATATGCTAACGCATCTCCACTAAGGCGAGTGGGAAGTATTGTGGCTATATCCAGCTTCTGTCCATCAGCGCAGGCTTTAACCGCTAGCTCCAATCTGGTTTTCCATAGAGCAAAACTTTCCTTGTCCTTACCATCGCCGTGGAAACATGGCGGCAAATCCACGCAGTAATGAATTACAGTCTTTGGAGAGTCTCCCGCCAAACCAGCATCGCCATTAACATGTGCGTTGTTGTCCTCAACGCCGTCATCTGGCTGTTGCTGCGACATACTGAAAAACTGTCCAGCTAAAACAAGCAGGTGGAACTCTGGGTCTTCACAAAAATAACCAGTGATGGTAATCTTGTATATTCCCGAACAAGTGAGCCACCGCCGAAGCTAGCTGACTGCCTTGGCAAATTAGCACAGCCGAAAACAAGCAAGAAAAACACCGCTGCTACCAGTCTGTAACCCTTATTTCTTGTGGCTCACCAGTCTCTGAGGCAGTGGGTATTGCGGGTTACAGTTGAATTTATAATGTTGTGGGTTTTCTGTTATTTTCCTGTGCTAAAATAGACCAACACGGCAGGACAGTGTTTGAGCAGCCGTCTCTTTATTTCACGTGCTCTCCACTCTCAACTCGAATTCCTATGCGTCAACAAAAAGGGTTGTACTGAAACAATATACAGAATAAATGTTCCCAAAATAAAATAAGTGCAACACACTATAATCAAATAATAAATTCCCCAAGTAAATCAAACAGAAATTAATAAAAAATCATATGTTACAATAATATGTAATTTTGTGATAGTCACATCCTCAGGTGATCCTCACACTGACTCCACAGTACTAAACGGACGTGCAACACACTATTACATTGGTACAGTGGTTAGCATTCAGGACTTACAGACATGAACTTCAGAGTTTGAGACCAGTTTAGTGTGGGAGAAGTTTGTGTGTCAAGAACTGCCCTGTCCTAAGGGTTTGCTGCTTTTCCATAGTAAAAGAATAAAATCACACAGAAGGCCAATTTTTAAAACCTAAAATCGTCGCTTTTATCAATTTATTTTATTTTATTGGCACTGTTACATAGAATGTGGTACGGACCACTCTGGATGATGCATTACTAAAACATACCACTCTGGAGAAGTGTTTCGAACTGTGTTTCGAAGCCTCAAAACATTTGGTTCAAAGACTATGCTTTTTTATGAGGCTTCACTTTGCCCATCACTAGTGGTGAGAAGACCAGGTCTCATACACTGCAGGTGGATGAGTAGATGAAGTGCAAGTGTGTTTTGTCTGCAGCCCTGTGAGCTACACCTTCTGCCACACACTTGCTGAAACGAGGGGAAGAGGGAACACAACCTAAACCATAACAGATACAGCACTAACCTTGGCATTTGAGATGTATTTGAGTCCATTTACACCATGTAACATGATCATAAACTGTGTCATAAAACAAAATGTATAAGCAAACAGAAGAGAAGTGAGGCACACACAATGCAAATTAAATACATGCAAAAGTAACTCAAAAATAAAAAAAAACAAAAAAATTGGTCAATAGCCTACAGATTTAGACTGAAATGAGAAACTATTGTCTAGTGGCTACTTTATTTCACCATGAAAGCTGTGGTGCCCAAAATATACCAATGTCTATTTTAAATTGATTGCCTCAGTATACAGTATTGTCAACATTCTACCAATGTGAAGAGTGGCTTTACATTCATTATAATATTATTAATCTTTGCTGATACACAAAACAATAAAACGTTTAACAATGCCACCTGGACAATAATGGACCCAAATACCTTTGTTGGAGGTCATCAGGGAGGCCATCCAGAACTGAGCCCACCAGAAGGTAAATCAGGAAGAGTACCAACTTTCTCATATCTGGAATAAGTTGGACTGCAGGTTGCACTGTTTTCCTACTGATCGAAGTATGAAGGCAGCGCCAAAATCAGTTTGAATCAGCTGATCAAGTACATCACAGTAACACCAATGACACTTCTGGGCACATGTCTATAAGAAATCATAAATTTATTCAAACGTGAAGATCTAAAGAACCTAAGCTAATTTTTGCGTCTACTGCTGTCTAATTTACCGTAATTATAATTATAAATAGTAACAAGCTATTTACAGAGGAACACCAGATTTTGTCTTTAAAAACCTGTTACCATCCACCTGCGCGCTGGCCAGCATTTTCCAAATTACAAAAGTTCTCTTACATCATCACTTTTATTTCCGTGGTCAATACCAGCAAGTCATACATCATTTTAAAGATTATTTTCTCAACAAAACAAATATCTCATTGATTTACATTGAATAATATGCCCCAATAAGCAATTGCCAATAGTTTGTGAGAAAGTCTCAACTTTTACAAACGCATGTCCTACCTGTTTGCTGTTTATGATGGACGAAACGGCTTTAATTCTGTACATCCTTGTGCTCAGTCTGTCCGTAAGGAACCATTGAAAAACAATATCCATTTGTATTTTTCCTGAAGTTATCCGATTTCAAGATATTGTCAAGTAAACAAAGTTTTCTTCTCTGATGATATTCAGGATTAAGGCTCGTCTGGCGCATTTCTCCGTCCATAACAAATGACCTGTTTGACTTATAAGATGGTGTTTGGCATCGATCTTTTCTAAAAACTGTTAGCTACAGAATGAGACCATCCACGTTTTTTACAGCTGCCGCAAAAAAAAAAAAAGTTCTGCTTCCGACGCACATGGTTCCATTGTTTTTAGCCACATAGTGCACGTACCAGACTTTGATTGACATTATTCTAGCCAATAAGAATAGCTTTAGAATGGTGGGCGGGACTCAATTCAATTCGAGCTGAGAGAAGCTGGGATTGAGGGCTCCACTGCGCTGTGACGGTTTGTTAGCCTAGCTACAGTGCAGAAAAGAAATTTAGTGTTACTTTTGTTGACTTCTATTAGATTTGAATAGTATCTGGTTTGGGCCTCACGCAGAGCCTGCTTATAGGACAGCAGGCAACTTTTCCATGCTTTTAGGGGTTCTTCTATGTGGGTGCGGCGAAATAATCCCTCTAGCTTTCTAACTCTTTGTTTATGTGAACGCAGTTCTTGGTTGTACCATGGGGAGGCGCGCTTTGGCCAAATGACCTTCTGTTTTAACGGCGCTGCAACATCAAGAGCAGACTTCAGAGAATTCATGGTCAAGTCGACAAATTGATCACTTATACTGGGACTAAAACTGTTCTCAGCAGGATCACATGACATGTCACTGAATATTGGCTCTATTATTTCTTTGAATATTGAGATAGATTTTTCAGATATTGTCCTTTTTATTATAACTTTATTCTGTGGGGCTGGATGATCTTTAAGAATAAACTGAAAGGTAATTAGGAAATTATCTGACAATATAGGGTTTTGAGGGAAGACAATGAGGTCACTAATCTCTATTCCATACGTTAGGACAAGATCCAGAGTGTTCTTATGGGTGTGAGTCGGTTTATTTACATTTTGAGTGAAACCAATGCTGTCTAACAAGGCGCTGAAGGCATTACTAAGGCCTTATTCACACAGAATTGTCCCTATTCTCGTGCCTAAGGCTGTAAAGAGACAGATTTCTCGGCAGGAGGTGACTACATTTTACGCATAACGTTTTCTGATTTTATTAGCCTTTTGGACGTGCATTTTTTCCCCACCTCTATATGGGAAATTCATGGGTAAACTCATATTTACACATTTTCACATACATTGTTTTTAGCAGTTATAATAGGTATTAGTGGCCTACAAAACATCAAAATGTATGTTTTATGATCATAGAGGAGCTAAAATTGTAATAAAACAGTTTGGCACAGTTGGCACATATTTGGATCACTTGTTCCGAATATACTTTTTGATACAAAAAGGTCAAAAGCACCAAAATGCCTGTTCCTAGAGATCTGAAACTTTACACAGTTGTTGTCAACAAGATAAACATGTACAGTGAACAGCATAAGCACACAATGAAGTATGTCCTGCTCAGGACCATTACAAATTGACAATATTCAGGCGAGACTAAAAAAAGGATGTTTTGTTTATGTTTGGGCTTTCTAATGATGCATCACACTTGCATGTGGGCTGTAAGATCCTCTTTTAATAAGCAATGCCATTTGGGTATGTCCAACCATTGTGCACAGGGTGAAATAGGTGGATGGTAACTGGTTAAAAAAGTCCAGTCATTCTGACCTGACCACCCCAAATCATTCCCTCACACACACCACATTCATACTAGGCAGGGAGGGTGAAGTATCTTGCCAAACGACACAATCACAGTATTTATTGGTTAGAGCTGGCATTGGACCAGTGACCATTGGGGTAGTAGGTATCATACTCAGAACATATCACTGGTGTTGGTCCTTTTGTAGGTGATGCTGGTGCACAGCAGTGAATCCATCACAGTCTTAAAGCGTCTGACAGAAGAGCAGACTGACAAGATCACCTATGGCAGTGACTTTAAATCTAGAGGGGTCAAGGAAACGACCTCATGTAATGTGTGTCTGGATCCACACAAAGCTCCACTGTGTAAGATAAGATAAGATAAGATAAGATAAGATAAGATAAGATATTCCTTTATTGTCCCACATGGGGAAATTTCATTGGTGCAACGCAGGTAGATACAGAGGTAGAAACAGAAGAACAGATCACTTATAGGAAGTCTGAAAAACACTTTCAGTAGAAGATCTCCTATAAATAAATAAAAACTCCCATAGACAAATAAATAAATAAATACCATTGCATGTGATCCCGACAGTAATTGCACATGAATATGTGTCACGACAGCACATAGATTGCACATGAATTTCACAGTAATTGCACATATGACAGAATTGCACATCAGTATTAGGTTAGGTCAGTATTGCGCCGGGATAACGTGACGATCTCCGGGTAAGACGACTGTTCTCCGCAGTTTCATGAGTTCCTCCTTTGTGGAAACGCGGTACGGCGCCGGCCGGGGGGCGGGGCCGGAGCCGGGGGCGGGGCCGGAGCCGGAGCCGGGGGGCGGGGCCGGAGCCGGGGGACTCAGAGCCAAGACACATCGCCACGACACGACGAAAACACTCAATCCAGCCGAATAAAGTCAAAACAAGTTAATTTAAAGCGATTCCAGTGCGTGTCCCGATCGTTCGTGAAGTTCCTCTTTCATATAAACGTGTATATAAACGTGTACCGACGACACGCCGTACTTTAGCGCGGGGGGGGGGGGGGGGGGGGCTGGTGGGCTCGCTCGGAGCTAGCTCATGTCACAACAACACAACGAACGCAACGAAAAACGCTCAAATCCAGCCGAAAAAAGTCAAAAACAGTTGAATTAAAAAACTATTCCAGCGCGTGTCCCTATCGTACAGTAAAATAGAAAAAATATACTAACTATATTTACAAAATATAGGAGATAAAGCACAATAAGTGTGAGAAAGAAGAGAGAGCGTTTACACCGGGCTGCCAGCTGTACCAGCGCCTTATGACGTAAATACTGTCTAACTATACCGACCTCAAAACTGGAGAGCAATGGTACTGTTACAAAGAGCCTATAGAATGAAGCCTGAAGAATAAAGCTGTACGGTGGAAGCACCGAACGTCAAAGAAGGAGAGGAAGATGAAGAAGAGTCTCCCTGGAATAAAGCCGGTCGATCTCTGAAACAACAACAACTATTCTAGTCACAAAGACATATCATGACCTCATGGGCTTTGTAACACCAAAGCAATGGAAGGAGTACTTTTACGGACTACGACAAAGTCTGAGGAATAAAGTCTGGCGGTAATGCAACACTTGGATGCCAACCGCCATAAAACAACAACAACAACAACAACAACAACTGTTACAAACCCAAAAAACTGGGCTGTGACACACGGATCAACCACTTCAAAGGAGAAAACAACCGGAGAGTCAACAAGGAAGAAGAAGCCCTGTTCCAAAGGTAGGAATGATATTTTGAATAGTTAAGTTAAATTACATTAAATCATAGCTGCATACTTTGGGACAAAACAATTATTCATGCACTGCCAATTTAAAATTCATGTAAAATCTACAACATCTATGTTTGTGTTATAGGGGAATCAACTTGAAAGTCCCACTTAAGGCCTTAGGAAATTACACGATCATAATTTTACCCAAAACAGGTATTGTGTTTAAAATTTACTTTTTAACCCACATTAGATAAGAAGTAGAGAACCTAAACTCATGACTAAATAATTAACAAGCATTGTAAATGTAAAAAAATACATACAATTGATTGAAAATCCATTAATTTTCCATTGTTCAGGTGAATCAAATGAGACGAGTCCAGGACCTTCTGGATATTATTTCAACAACCAATGGCGTCCAATAGGTGGCCCTGCAGTGCGCCAGTTCAACAACGCTGCAGTCACCACTGCCTGTCTCAAAGGGAAACAACTTCATATATTTGGAGACTCCACTGCCAGGCAGTACTACTTTCACATCACAAAAGCAGTACCTAGTAAGTATCATGGGCAGTTACACCCTTCTACCAAGTAACGTTGACCTAGTGAGGATATTTATGTTGGCCTACATGATTTTAGTGCTGTATGAACCCCAGCACTTGGAGGAAAGCTTGCTTGGCTATAGAGTTGATGTTCTCTGTGCGATTCTAGCCCAACCCCTTATTTTACTCTCACCCTTTGTCTTTCAGATCTAAAGACGTTTGACAAGCACAGTCCACCTCAATGTGGCCCTTTCATGGCTGTCGACTACATCAACGACATCGTGGTGAAGTTCCGCTGCCACGGGCCTCCCATTAGCAGTTACCCTTTCCCTGTGTCAGAGATGCACTACGTGGCTAATGAACTGGACAGAGTGACTGGTGGACCCAACACTGTCATAGTGGTAGGCATGTGGGCCCACTTTTACACCTTACCCATGGAGGTCTACTATCAGCGGCTCATGAACATACGCAAAGCAGTGCAACGTTTGCTTGACAGGGCTCCGGGCACCAAAGTGATAATCCGAACTGCCAACATGAAAGACCAGAACCTGTTCGTATGCCTGTTGAGCAGTGACTGGTACTCCCTGCAGTGGGACAAGGTGCTCCGGGCTGTGTTCAAAGACACTGGGGTTTTCCTGTTGGATGCTTGGGAGATGGTACAGGCTCATTACCTCCCCCATAACCTCCACCCACCACCAAACATCATCAAACTTATGATTGATGGAGTTTTGTCCCACATCTGTCCTGGAATGGGAGATTGATTACACAAGCACAAAGAAGGAAATGAGAGCCATTTGTATATTCTTAACCTAAGTCTGAAACTTATAGCCTATTATGTTCTTTTCCATGTATTGATGATTTTTTATTTTTTTATTAGTGGCATGGGTGTGTTTTTATCCTAGAATCCCGCCTAGAATCAAGTGTAAAGAATGTGCTGGTGTTGTTTTCTGGAAAATGATGAACCATTTGACTTTAACGTGTATTGGTATGTGTAGAACTATGTGATTGACAATCTTGGTTTTAATATTAGGAAGTTCCACTATTAAAAAACGTTATGTGGATCACGTGCTTTGGTTTTTCTCCTCCTGCTGGTGCCAGAGTCAGGACAAAACATGGGGAATCTGCGTTTCAGTTTTATGCAGCTAAAATCTGGAACAGTCTTCCTGAAGATGTGAGACAGGCTTCTACTCTGACAATGTTCAAATCTAAGCTAAAAACAGTTTTGTTTAGCTGCGCATATGACTGAAAGGATTTTTTCTTTGCACTCTTCTCTTTTGTTTGTGATTTTATTAGTTTAGACAATCAGTTGGATTGATAATTTTTAATTCAGTTAATTTTATTGTATTTCTGTTTCTGTAATTTCTTTGTGATTTTGAATGCATTTTTCCTGCTGTGAAGCACTTTGAATTGTGTATGAAATGTGCTCTACAAATAAACTTGCCTTGCCTTGCCTTGCCTTTTTACCTTTTAAGAGTGCAGGTCCCTCTGCAATTCCAGACCTGCCGGGGCCCGTGTAAGACGTGGACAGGAAACAGGTTCATACCATCAACAAGAAATACTTGTTCTAGTGAGCGTGCTCCGGTCACGTGACTCGAGGCTTAGTCATACCCAGTTTGACTCAAAGTTAACTGTAGATCTGACAGACACCTTAGTGAAGCCAAAGATGCACAAAAGCATTTATAGCGTAGCATACACGATTTTAATTGTAGGTCCTTCAAACGTTTGCATCAAACTGTCCGAGGCGTTTTGGAGGAAAGGTGTAACAGAATCACAGAGTCCACAAGTCCACACCGTGAATCTGTCCAGTAAAGTCTTCTGGTATGAGATTGTGACACTTATGTCCTTTTAACTTGACCTTGTACAGAGTAATATTTTACTTAGAAATATTGTATTACGCTGTTTATTATTGTCTGTGTAGTTGTACTTCCCCCTTTCTCCAGCAGAGGGAACCCGCCTCTGTGTCATGTGACCAGGCATGTGATGGAGTCTGCAGCTAAACAAACCCTCATTCACTTTAAACAGCCTTAAATCACTTCACCTAACCCCCTCTGACCTGGCCCGGACCCTCCTCAGCCTGGCCCGGACCCTCCTGGCCCGGACGCTCCTGGTTGTGGCTCCTGAAGTGGCTGCACAGACATGGCGTTCGTCACCGCAAGCTGGAACCCGCTGGGAGACGCCTTTTACCGGTGAGACATCCGCGGAGGTCCCGCAAAGCTCCGGAGCTAACGGCTAATGCTAAAGGCTAAAGCTAAGGGCTCTGACTGCGCTGTTACAAGTGTTTTAAAGCTTTAAAAACCTCTGACTTTGGTTCAAAAAACTGTATTATCAGTGGACTTAAATTAAAATGTTTTTAAAGGAAATCCGTGACCTAATTTGGGTTGTTTTTTCAGAATTCCCTTTAAATTTGTTGTAACTTTTAACACCTTTTATTCTGATTTAATATAAAACTGGTTTGAATTGTCCGGTATTATGAGTATTTCGGCCTAATGTAAGATTAAAAAGTACTCTCGTTTCAAGTAGTGGCAAACGTTTTGGAAGATCCTGCTGATGCCAACACTATGGAGCTCTCTTTAATAGTGTATGTTTGATATGATAAATTACCATACTTGTTAGAGTAAGAGTCATATATGTAAGGTTTAAATATTTACATAAACTCGAACTAGATATTATTTGTGCATATTTCCCATTTTTTCCCATTTTCAAAATGTGCAGAGATGTGGACGTTTTATCTGTCATGATTTGTCATATTTTGATTCCATACTTTATCTGTAAATGGTAGTTGTGCTTTTTTTCTGTATTTGTAGATACTTGCTGTCTGTCATTTATTATCTTATAAATAGTTATTTAGTAAGTTGTATGGTTATATTTTAAAGAGTATTTATTTGTATTGGTCAGTAAATCGGAGCTGTACGAGATGAGCTGGAGCCTGAAGGATGGGCTCAGGGACTCTCTGGTGGCGGCCGCGCCTTATGGTGGACCCATTGGTAAAATGATCTATAATAATCCATAAATACTTGCATGTGTTTGTACAGGGGGCAGAGTTACACTGTACTAACAAATTACACATATGTATATACATATTACAATTACACAAATTGATTCATTAATTAATTCATTGTTCAGCTGTCCTGAAGGAGCCTCAGAGACGTTCCCCAAGCTCACGACCTCACCTAGACATCTACTCTGCCTCGGGGCAGACTCTGGCCTCATTCATGGTAAATAAGCATTAATAATACATTCATCTTGCGTTCAATACTGGCAGGTTAAATGCCTGTTGTTAATGTGCAGATGTTGTGGTGGGAGAAATACAGTTACGCATTAATGTCAAATAGCAATTATTAGTGAAACCATGTCAAAGTGTGTCTGTGTAATCCCTCATTTTACCTGGAGTAGTCCTCAACAGAAAATGTTTCACTGACACGGGATGTTTAGAATTTTTAGAATATATATATTGGATTTATTAGACAGGACAGTTTAGCGTGAAATGGGGATGAGAGAAGGGAGGATATACAGTACATTGTCTGAACTAGAATTCAAACTCTCACTGCAGCCGGCTGCATGTGAATCCTGGCAGATGTGCAACCGCCTGAACCACTCAACCACCAAGCAGCACCCAGCAGCAATTTTCAATCTGAAGACTCTGGTCTGAAAATAATTTATACTGCTCTGTGTTATTATAGCCTAGCTTCTCCTTCACAGCTGGTAATGCTTATCAGGTATTTAACAACTGTCCTGGACAGTAGGTTATAACAATTTGATCCTCAGTTAGCAGGAAGAGTGTAGTATGCCCTGTAATGAGTCTATCAGGTAAATAAAGACAGTTTCAGACTTATCTTGCTCAGGGCAATATAAATTCTAGCTTAATCTGTGGAGTCCTGTAGTGCAGATGGGTCAGATGTGTTTTTTGTGTATTTATATTTGTGTGTAGTATATTTCTTAGTCACATTGGAATCTGTGCAGTGGATGAGCAGTGTGGTGTTGCTGCTTTGCTCTATCCTAATTATAGAGACTATTATATCAGCCATATTTGTGTGACACTTGTGTTACATTCTTGTGCAGTGGAAGAGTGGTGTGGTCCTGCAGCTCGGCTGGACCGTCTCAGACGAGCTCCTCTGTATTCAGGAGGACGGGACAGTTCTGATCTATGACCTGTTCGGCTCCTTCAAGAGGCACTTCAGTATGGGACAGGTCTGTACCCCAATCATACCCCAAATAAACCAAGACCAGACTCGGATCTGGTTCTGTTTTCATTCTTTTGTACATTTGCTTTTGCATCTCTGTATTGAAATAATGTAATGATTTGGTGTAAGGACTCTATCTACAAAAGCTAGCTTTTGTTTATTCCTGGACATGCTAATGGAGGCATGCTGTTGTAATTAAGTGATTAGTGATTTGAGACAGAAATGCTCAGAACAATTCTGGTGATGTTTTATGAATATCACAGGAGACCTCCAGATCTCTAACACTGACATCACAAATCTGGGAAATTGTGTGTTTTTGTGAGGCTCGGAAAAGGAGCAGAAAAGACGAGTTTGTAAACAGGATTAATGAAACAAGTGTGGATGAGGCTGAATATAACTTCAGGTATGTTTGTTTATCAATGTTACAACTAGAGGGAAAAAGGGCTTATGTGTTTTAAGCCAGAGACACTGAAAGATGAGTGTCCTGTTAAGTAGATTTTCTTTTGTATTGTAGGATGTGAGCCAGAGCCACATGCTCCTCCTTTAGGTTCTCCTGTCGTGTTTGTATCTGCAGGAGGTGAGCCAGAGCCACATGCTCCTCCTTTAGGTTCTCTTGTCGTGTGTGTATCTGCAGGAGGTGAGCCAGAGCCACATGCTCCTCCTTTAGGTTCTCTTGTCGTGTGTGTATCTGCAGGAGGTGAGCCAGAGCCACATGCTCCTCCTTTAGGTTCTCTTGTCGTGTGTGTATCTGCAGGAGGTGAGCCAGAGCCACATGCTCCTCCTTTAGGTTCTCTTGTCGTGTGTGTATCTGCAGGAGGTGAGCCAGAGCCAGGTTCTTGAGGCCAAAGTCTTTCACTCGCAGTACGGCACTGGCATCGCCATTGTCACAGGCTCAGCGCGCTTCATCCTGGCCACCAACATCGACGACCTGAAGCTGCGGCGCCTCCCGGAGGTGCCAGGTGTGTTACTAGTAACCATGATACTACAACACATTCTACTACTAATACTAATGCTAATCTATAACTACTACTACTACTTAAAATTTCAGAATGAGGCAACTGGAGGCATTTTAAGGCATTTTCAAAGAGAAACATGAGATCAGACTGAGATGCTACTAGTTTTAAGCCTTTATAACAAAACAATAAGAAACAATATTTGTTGTTTTCATATTCAAGAATGGGATGATGTCATCCCCACATGGGGGCGGGAGACACTTTTCTCTATTGATTACATTGTGTTTTGCTATGAATGATCTAAAAGTTAAATTTACAAATGTTTGATCTGATGCTTTCTATTAGGGACTAGACTCATTAACTTCTTGTTTTACAACAAAAATCTGCATTTTAACAGTATTCATCATTATCTGTCCTCATCTGTATTAAAATGATTGGTCTATAGAATGTTCTCACCTCTGAAACCTTGCAATAGTCACAACTATTACTGTGCTTTGTCCCCTCAGGCCTCCAGGGGGCGCCATCCTGCTGGGCTGTTCTCACTCAGGACAGACAGACCAAAGTCCTGCTCTCCAACGGACCAGAGCTCTACGTCCTGGACAACACCTCCTGCACTGCCGTGGTACGAGAAATGGTTTAGTCATGTTTTTTTATTTCTCTTCTAGTCCTGTTCTAGTTCTAGTTTCTGTCATATTCTAGTCCTAGTTTCAGTTATGGCTGGGCGATCTGGGGGAAAAAAAATCTTGAACTATAAAATACATCAGCACTGGTTTTCTGTGGAGGAGCGGTAGAACCAACCGTAAGTCTAAGTTAAGCGTCGTAGAAGCATGTGAACTTCAGAAGGAACATGTCAAATCAAACATGGTAATAACATTCCAAGCCTGAGTCACCAGACCAGCATATCTCCAGTCAACTGGACAGACTGGTACTGTGCCAGTTTCAAAGTCCCCAATGATGAAAGCATTCACAATAATGGCTGAAAAACGCCATCATAACATCTTAATCCAGTGGGTTTGGAGTAAAAACTGTCCCACTGACGAAGCAAAGCACACGATGCATAATGACAATACAAATGACACTCATGTATTGTGTATTTGACAAGGACGGCTAACACAACCACAGATTCACAAGTACAGTAATCTGATGGAGGTACCGGTATACCTTGTTTGTGGGCAAAAAACAGTGAGAGGGGAAAACAAAAGCTGATCACTTCATGTCAAAATGGACACAAGTTCAGTCTTGTCATTAAGCATAAAACTGAAAGCAATAGTGCGCGTGCAGTTCAACCAACAAAGATGGGGACAAACCAACATGAAACCCTGTAGAATGTAGAAAACAAGGAGTGCAGACACTGTCATCTCCAGCAAAAATCCCAGTAGTAATCCCTCCTGAAATAGCACCGTTTAGTCCTGCTATTAAGATTTATTGTATTGATATAATGATAAGTTGATGATCTTTCAATCTCTCTGCGCCTCAGCTCAACGCTCTGGTTCTGCTCCCACACTGGTGCGCACTCGCGGCCACAGAGCAGCTTCTGTGCTTGATCAAATCAGTCACTATATCCAAACTTTTTATTTTAAGGCTATTTGAACTATTATTAACTTGATGAAACAGGCAGACTTCCATTACTCCCACAATTCCATGTTTTTATTAGATTATGATAACCTGTAATCGCCAGTTATTAAAGCCATTGCCTATAGGCTTTTTCTCAGAGCCATAGATCTTAACCCCCCACACACAATGTTGAAACCAAAGTCACGCCCTTGAGTCCTGGTCTAACCCTGGTCTCTGTTCAGTATCCTCCAGGTCTGAGTCCGGAGTCTGGCTCAATCCTTCAAATGTGCGTCTCCTTCAGTTACAAATACCTGGCTCTGTTCACCGAGACCGGACTGGTCTGGACCGGGACTTCCAACCTGCAGGTGAGTCCTAACCCAGACCTGGTTTAGTCCTAAGGTTTTAAGTTTTTGTTTTTTTTCAAGGTTGTATATTTTTTTTTTCTATGTTGTTGAGCAGATTTAGTTTTTCCCCATTGGCCCCATTGTAGAAAAAGATTCAGTTGTATCATCTGGACTCTCATACAAGAATCATTCTCAATCTGCAAATCTAGTCTGGGAACTAAGAAGATATTTATCCTTCTCTGAGTTGGACCTGCCCACCGGACCTCCTAATAAAGGGTGTTTTTGGTTTCACTTTAGACTACCCTCTTTGTTTGCCAACAGCCCTGTAGTGGGATATCAGCATCCTATTTTAATCTGATTTACCACTCCAGGGTTTCAAAACACTATTATATACGGCCGGAAGGTTGAATTTTAAACCATTGTTTCTATTTAAGGACGGATTCTATTTTTTAACAAAGATTGCCTCTTTAACTCTTAATTTCCCCATGTGGGACAATAAAGGAATATCTTATCTTAAACCATCTTTTTTCCCATCTTAGAATCTTCACCTCACTGTCTTGGATAGAGTGGTTTGTGGCCAAGCTTTTAGATAGGATTTGAAAACACCCCGTCTAAATAATTTTGTCCAGGGGAACGGGGGCCGACTAGGCGAAAAAAAGAGTAGCTTCAGCATTCTCCGGACCACAGCTCGGCAGCCAATCAGAGCCAAGAACACAAATTTTGTCGACCAATCAGCGCGCAGCATGCACATTTTTACTTGTAAACAGTAAACTGTAATGGCGGACTATTGTCAAATGCTTCCCGGCCCGATTTATGATAATATTCCCTTTTTTTCTAAGATTTATTAATAAAATGGCCGTCCCTGCACTCGAAAATGCTTGTTCACATTTTAAAATACCCCGTCCAAAATACGGGAAGACGGGTCTCTATCTAAAAGCCTGTTTGTGGCTTTAAGATGCAGATGCACATCCCTCTGTGGTCCTGAACTCGAGTGTCTTCTGTGCTGATAAAGCTTCTTGTGCAGTGGCTGTTTAGTCTCTCCTATGGACTGCACTTTACAATTTTCTTCACTGCATTGGATAGAATAAACTACATTGCTCTGAAACTCTGGAGCAGGAGACGTCCAGGGCATTCTGATGCTAATCAGGTATTCAGTGAGGAGGGAGCCAAAGTCAGTTTACAATTGGATGTAGATGGCCCATTACAGGGCTGTTGGTAAACAGAGAGGGTAGTCTCAAGTCTCCAGTGGGCAGGTCCTACTAAGATTAGGATAAATATCTGAGTTCCCAGACTTGATTCACAGATTGAGATTGACTCTAGGATGAGTGTTGAAACTTTCAGATGACTACAACTGAATCTTTTTCTACAATGGAACACTCCTGGACGACTGAGAGATCACACCAACATGTTTCCCCTGTACAGTTGTAGAAGAAGCTCTTATGGTCAAAATGTGCTTTCTACATCCAATTATAAAGTGTTTTATGCTCCCAAAACCAGGGCGTGTACTGTTAGCGCGCTAGCTGTGGTTCACACTTGTTTTTGGTGCTAAACCTTTTGTCCTGATGTGGATTCTGCTTGAAATGGTCTAGTCCTTGTTTAGTCCTAAATGGACCAGATCAGGTTTCCTGTTCGGTCCCGCGTTTGATGTGGTGAATGTGCAAGAGTGAAACATTCTTATCATTCTAATGTGAATCATCAGAATGCTGGAAAGTGAGGAATATATTTGGACAGCTGCAACGAGTTTAAAATGAAATGGTCTTTCTGATTTTTAGGTAAAGGTAGGTAAAAATCAGATACATCGCCTTTAATCCTGAACCTAAGACCTTAGGTTTGGACCCGTTTTGACCTGTTTTCTCTGTGTTTCAGGAGCGGTTCAGTGAAGTGGACACAGAGATGCGCTCAGCTCCAAAACAAATGGTCTGGTGAGTCTCTGATCCCAATCCAGACCGGGGTAAGACCCAGGTCCTGATCCTGGTCCCGGTCCTGATCCCGGTCCTGGTCCTGGTCCTGGACAAAACCCTGATGTGACGCTTCTCTTCTTCAGGTGCCGTAGGCCCCGAGCGCAGCAACCCTCTGTGGTCCTGATATGGGAGCGGCTCCTCCTGGTGGCAGGACAGTGCAGTGAAACCATCCAGTATCTTTCATGTTTTTTTATGTTAATTATTACTATAATTATACATGTAATTACACATGTGTGACAGGATATATGGTTACAAACTCTGGGATGAGAATTTTCATGAGACGAGACAAGATTTTAATTCACAATTTTGGCCACATAATTTCTGTTTATTATCGGCAGAAGAGGCATTTCTGCAGTGTAAATATTCACAACGGATTATTACAATAAGTCTATAACAGACTTTATTCTTAAATTGCTCCTCCCTCATCTCGTCCACTGCTGCTGCTGAGCCTTTCATGATTCAAATATTTGAAGGACGATATATTGCTAGAAATATCCCAAATATGTGATCATACTGAAAAAGTTTTATGCCACTGACCCAACATCCCTAAAGCAGTAAATCCCGGTAAAGTCTTTGTAAATGTACAATATTGTTTAAAAATAAGAACCGTAATCTTTAGCATCCATTTAAAATGTATATTTATATATAATTTTCCGTGCTGATGAATTGGATGCAGATTAATTATATATTTTATTGGCCATTGGTCCTATCAGTGAAATAAAACAATGATTTAAGTGTCAGAATATGTTCACTAACCCTTTCATGCCCATTCCACATGTAAAGACTGGGAAATATATAGTTTCACAAAAGTCTTCACTGATCAACTCTTATCAAGTTCTTATGAGTTTTTTATATTGTCAGAAACACATTGTTGTGTTCCAGTTGTTTGAGGTTCTGGTCCTGAACTAGTGCAGATTCCCTCTGGACCAGGTCTCGGTCTTGGTCCCGGAGCTGGATGGGGTCCGGGTTCTGAGTGGGTTCCACCAGGAGCTGCTTCAGGAGATTCCTTTGGTCTCACAGGAAATCTTCAAAATTGCCTCCATGAGTCCTGGAGCCCTGCTGCTGGAGGCCCACAGGGAGTATGAGGTAAGACCTGGCTTAGACCAAGACTAGACCTGTTATGGACCTCCTGTTTTGGACCTGGTCTCTCTTGTCATACAGAAGCAGAGTCAGAGAGCAGATGAGTACCTACGTGAGATAAAGGAGCAGAGTGTTCTGTCAGAAGCTGTTCGTCAGTGTGTGGAGGCAGCTGGACACGAGTGGGACTGCACTACCCAGAAGGCCCTGCTGCGAGTGAGTCTGACCTCTGTGTGAACCTTCTATCAGGAACAGCTAAATTTACTATGTCTCGTCTGTTAATAAAATCAATGACAAAAACATGTTCAGCAAAGGCAAAATGAGGATCTGTGGCGCTGATCAGTCCTCTCGAAGAGACCCCTGACCTTTGACCCCACTGTCTCTGACCTGCAGGCGGCGTCCTTTGGGAAATGCTTCCTGTCTGACTTCAGTCCAGAGTCATTTGTGTCGACCTGCAAAGAGCTGAGGGTCCTGAACGCAGTACGAGAAAGTACTGTGGGAATACCTCTGACACATACGCAGTATCCTTTATGTACTTTATACTACTACTTAAGTTTGGAATTTGCCAGATTTACTTTGACCAACTTTGAGGGAATGTGACACAAGTTTGGGTCCTCATGAGAGATATTGTGTTAGAGCTCTGTCATATCATAAACATAAAAGATCATAGCAACAGCCAATAAAAGCAGAGCGTCAGGGGCAGACGGAGTGACGGGCAGAGGCGAAAGCACACTGTTACTTTATTACTCACCTTTAGCAAAGGTATGAAGTTACATTATAGACTTCAGCCATGTTCTTTGATCAATGGTATTTTCTCCAGTGCAGTGAACGCCATACATCCTGTGTCCATCTCAGCTTTCTGTGCCAAACATTTGTCTGATCCATGTTTTACAAAATGATAATGTCCCAGTTTTGACTTCGAGTGCAATGTGTGCTGCCTGGTGGTCGAGTGGTTGAGGTAGCAGCACATATGCCAGGCTCTGTGCAGCTGCTGTTACATTGCAAGTTTGCGTTACGGTGCGATGCATTTTGCTGCATGTCCTCCCTTTTCTGATTGCCATTTCACTCTAAAACGATCCTGTTGAATGAAGTTTATGGGCTAAAAAAATCCTTGGAAAATAAAGTGCTGACGCTGGGAGTGCTAGCCTTGCTAGCTCACAACATTTAGCTTGTAGTGTGCGGTCGTTTCTTTCTTCTCTGCAGGAATGTTTAGTCTTTACATTCTGGGATATTAAGATTTAAAATTGTACTCGATTCTCATCATCTCTGTGTTCTGCCCTTTTTGTTTCATATTCATAAATCGTTTTAGGACTCAAACATTTAGTAATGTGCCAGCCTTAATTCTACTATTATCCTATCACTATTACTACAGTGCTGCTGCTTCCACTGTACTGTGTAATCTGACCCCCACATGACCCCAGACCCTGTGTACTATGAACTGACCCTTGACCTCTGATCTCAGGTTCAAACAGATAACAGTGCAGGTACTTATTGACAGGTGAGTCTTAAGTACACCCTTGTCTATACCCTTTGGTTAGACTTAATCTTGTCCTGGGTTAGTCCAGCTTCAGTCCTGGTTAAATCCCGGTCTAATTCCAGGCTGGTCCACCGGAGGCTCTACCCTTTGGCCATAGAGGTGTGTCAATATCTAAAGATCCCGGAGTTTCAGGGAGTGAGCCGCGTCCTGCGCCACTGGGCATCCTGCAAGGTGAGACCCTCTGCACCTGATGACATGTTTTCATGATTTCCTAGTTTTGATTTTTATATTTATTTATATTATTTATATTTATATTTACAACAGGTTTTATCCCATCAAATAATTTGACAAAAATCAAGTGTCAGTTTGTGAATAAAAGTTCAAAAAAGTGTTAAATGATTTGAAGTAGAGCAGCTCCAATCCAGCCTTTGTGTCCGCGCATAAAATGTTAATAAAATAATGTCGACTTTACAGCTTTTATATTATTTGTGCCTTGATGAGATGCAGCATCCACAGACTCATCTTTGCACATGGCTGTTCATCAAGACTCACGGCACATGACTCAAAAATTATTTAAAGTCATTTAACACAGATTTAGGAGTGCACGGTCTAAAACATTTGATTTAAGCATTTGTTTGTTTTTTATACGTTCTTGGAAACAAAGTTAATATAATCTTGACAGTTTGCCTTGTCCAGACCAGGTTTATACTGGGTGCTTGTTACTATGGGAATTCAGGGCCAACTCTCCTTAGTCACATTAGTGGAGCGTTTCACTGTAAATTAAAAATTAACTATAACTGTTGATTGTGAAATGAGTTACTTATTAAACCTGGTCCTCCTGACGTGATCCTGATGTGGTTCTGGTTGTGTCCAGGTGCAGCAAACTGAGCTCTCGGATGAAGTTGTGGCGCGAGTAGTTTGTGCCAAAGTGGGAGACACTCCTGGAGTCTCTTACTCCCACATCGCAGCGAAAGCCTATGAGAGCGGCCGGCCTGAGCTTGCTATAAAGGTACTAAACCAGGTGTAAACCAGGAATAAAGGCCTGTTGTAGTTCTGTTTCAGACCTGTTGTCTCTGTACCAGTTGCTGGAGTTTGAGGCACGCTCTGGGGAGCAGGTTCCCCTGCTGCTGAAGATGAAGAGGAGTCAGTTGGCCCTCAGTAAAGCTGTGGAGAGCGGAGACACTGATCTGGGTAAGAAACTACAGTCTCAAATTCCCCTATTTATATATGGTAGCATAGTGAGTGAGTTTCCTCTGGTTTTCCCATCACATGTGGACCAGTGATCCACAGAGCATCACCTCACACTAAAATGACTGCTCTAGTTCTGGTTTAGTCCAGTTATAGAATACGTTCACACTTGTTTGATCTTGGTTTAAGCCCGGTTTGATTCGGATCGACTTTTTCTAGTCCTGGTTCGGTTCTGATTATGTTGTGTTTCAGTTTTCACTGTGGTGAGTTTTCTGAAGAATGAGATGAACAGAGGAGACTTTTTCATGACCCTGAGGAACCAGCCGCTGGCCCTCAGCCTCTACAGACAGGTACTGCAGTCCTGATTTAGCCCTGGTTTACTCCCTTGTGTAATCCTTTGTTCAGATCTAATTTAGACCTGGTTTGAGACTTGTTCTGGTTCAGTTCTGCAGAGTTCAGGAGAGCCAGACCCTCAAAGACCTTCTGAACCAGGACGATGACCATGAAGGTCTAGGGAACTTCTACGTGGCCTCAGCCTTTAAGGAACAGGTCAGAACGCTGGAGAACACAACACTGGTACCACAAGAAGGACAGAACTCTAGAGAACATTAGTTGCGACACACTTTTATGTTGAAAAGATTCCACAGCACACCATTTTGTGTTTTGTGTCCTCTCAGAGGCTGGAGGGCCGTGTGGCAGCATTGCAAAACGCTGTGGATGAGTTCAACAAGGCCAAGAACGACTTCAACGCCAAGGTGCTTAGCCATGAAACTGATTATTTTTGTTGGGTTCGAGGCAATGGAGGAGGTGAAGCTGGTTTAGAGCTGGTTTAGTCCTGCATTAGTCCTGATTTAGACTTGGTTTTAGTCCTTGTACATGAATATATATTTGTTGTTGTGTTTGAGGCGACAGAGGAGGAGATGAAGCTGCTGCGTTTTCAGAAGAAACTGGACGAGGAGAAGGGGGCCGGACTCCAGGGGTTGTCTCTGCAGGTAACTATTAGTTCCTTTTTGGCTTAGAAAAGGTTTAGTACAGGGTTAGACCAGGGTTAGACCAGGGTTAGTCCTAATGCAGTGCTGTTTCTTTCCAGGACACGATGGAGGCGCTGTTGAATCTGGGTCTGCACAAACAGGCTGAGCAGCTCTACAGAGACTTCAGGGTTCCAGACAAGAGGTAAAACCAGGACTGTGACTAGACTATGCAAGACCCTCAAAGTCCAAATAAAGACCCTTAGATTAGGTTCTTACTAATGTGTTTGGTCTTGTTCAGAGTGTGATCCCACTGGTCTTCACCTAGTTTTGGTTCTGTTGGGTTCTTGATCCTGGTTCTTGACTCAGTCTTTGTGCTCAGGTTCTGGTGGCTGAAGCTGAGCGCTCTGGCTGAGAAACAGGACTGGGACGAACTGGACAAGTTCTCGAGGAGCAAGAAGTCCCCCATCGGATATTTGGTACTAACGCAAGTACATTTAAATCTGATTTCTCCTTTTGTGCATGATGTGTTTTATCTAATTAAGAGTTTGAAATGTCCTCATGTTCTCGCTCCAGCCATTTGTGGAGGTTTGTGTGAAGAACCAGAATCAACACGAGGCCAAGAAATACCTCCTCAAAGTGTCCCCTGACCAGAAAGTCCGTGCCTGTCTGCTGCTGGGGTAAGACCAGGACTGAATGTGGGACTAGACCAGCAACAAGACCAGGATAAAATAGGGCTGCAATGATGAACTGACCAGTTGTGACTAGTCAACTGTAAAAAATAGTAGTTGTATTTTGATAATTGTAATAGTTACCTGGTCTATACAGACTTTAAAACACATCCAAAAAGACTTGGTCATAACAAAGACAGTGGTATTATTAAATCAGGAGAAAAGAATAAAATATTTCAGATTCACATCAATAATACACATTTTATAATTATGCTCAAAGCCATTGGCCACTATATTCCAACATTTATTTGGTTAAAAATGTATTTTAAAAGGTTCAGTGTACAATAGAAATTGTTTGAATAGAATTGTTTGAATTGTAAAATAATTGGACTGAAAAAAAGGACTAAACCAGGTCTTGTCTGGTTCGGTTCTGCAGGGACTTGGAGGGCGCGGCAGATGCAGCGATTGAACGGCGAAACGAGGCAGAGCTTGGGACTGTGCTGGGCCGATGCCCCGCCTCAAATCGCCAGCTGATGGACCGCCTTCAGCGAGCCTCCTCCAAAAAGTGACCTGCTCCTGCCTGCCCCTGTCTGCTCCTGCCTGCTCCTGTCAGAACTCTGATCCTGAAATTCAGAACTCACATTTGTTGGCCTGGTTCATGGTTCATATGTCTGTAATTACTGAGCCTATCCACATGAAACAAAAACCGGTACAAAAGTCTTCTTTGTCAACACGAAGAAGACAATATTATTTTTCCCTCACACAGGTCTGAGTGTTGTACAGATATGGACACCAATAATGTATGAAATGTCTGTAAATAATACTTTTCTGAACTTAATAAAAGTTTTTTTCTTTTAGTCGAGTATTTTGGTCTTACTCAGAGAAGGATCACAAATCCTACCAATACTTTACCTCGAGTGAACCAGGGGCCCAAGCCAAAGAGATTTAAACCAGAAGCTTTAGTAAAGCAGTAGAGTAAAACTAAAGTCGCATCCCAAAAAATCTAGACCTAATGCGACAGAGCCTTCCTCCTCTCACATACATGGGACACGCTACTCCAGAGATGACCGGGCGACAGAAGGCACGCCTCAGGAAGTAACATATACTACCAGTCACCCTCATGTCGCCACCATGTCACCCTCATGTCACCCTCATGTCACCACCATGTCACCCTCATGTCACCCTCATGTCACCACCATGTCACCCTCATGTCACCCATCATGTCACCCATCATGTCACCCATCATGTCACCCTCATGTCACCCTCATGTCACCACCATGTCACCCTCATGTCACCCATCATGTCACCATCATGTCACCACCATGTCACCACCATGTCACCACCATGTCACCCTCATGTCACCCATCATGTCACCACCATGTCACCATCATGTCACCATCATGTCACCACCATGTCACCCTCATGTCACCACGTCACCCTCATGTCACCACCATGTCACCCTCATGTCACCATCATGTCACCATCACGTCACCCTCATGTCACCACCACGTCACCCTCATGTCACCACCACGTCACCATCATGTCACCCTCATGTCACCCCCATGTCACCCCCATGTCACCCCCATGTCACCCTCATGTCACCCTCATGTCACCATCATGTCACCCTCATGTCACCCTCATGTCACCCTCATGTCGCCACCATGTCACCCTCATGTCGCCACCATGTCACCCATCATGTCACCACCATGTCACCCTCATGTCACCCTCATGTCACCACCATGTCACCCTCATGTCACCCATCATGTCACCATCATGTCACCCTCATGTCACCACCATGTCACCCTCATGTCACCCTCATGTCACCCATCATATCACCACCATATCACCCACCATGTCACCACCATGTCACCATCATGTCACCCTCATGTCACCACCATGTCACCCATCATGTCACCATCACGTCACCCTCATGTCACCCTCATGTCACCACCATGTCACCATAATGTCACCCTCATGTCACCACCATGTCACCCCCATGTCACCCTCATGTCACCACCATGTCACCCATCGTGTCACCATCATGTCACCCTCATGTCCCCACCATGTCACCCTCATGTCACCCTCATGTCACCATCATGTCACCATCACGTCACCCTCATGTCACCCTCATGTCACCACCATGTCACCATCATGTCACCATCATGTCACCCTCATGTCACCACCATGTCACCCCCATGTCACCCTCATGTCACCCTCATGTCACCGCTCGCTCGGAGCTAGCTCACGTCACAACAACACAACGAACGCAACGAAAAACGCTCAAATCCAGCCGAAAAAAGTCAAAAACAGTTGAATTAAAAAGCTATTCCAGCGCGTGTCCCTATCGTACAGTAAAATAGAAAAAATATACTAACTATATTTACAAAATATAGGAGATAAAGCACAATAAGTGTGAGAAAGAAGAGAGAGCGTTTATACCGGGCTGCCAGCTCCCCCTCCGCGCCCTCCGGCCGCGCTAAAGTACGGCGTGTCGTCGGTACACGTTTATATACACGTTTATATGAAAGAGGAACTTCACGAACGATCGGGACCACGCACTGGAATCGCTTTAAATTAACTTGTTTTGACTTTATTCGGCTGGATTGAGTGTTTTCGTCGTGTCGTTGCGATGTGTCTTGGCTCTGAGTCCCCCGGCCCCGCCCCCCGGCTCCGGCTCCGGCTCCGGCTCCGGCCTCCGGCCCCGCCCCCGGCTCCGGCCCCGCCCCCCGGCCGGCGCCGTACCGCGTTTCCACAAAGGAGGAACTCATGAAACTGCGGAGAACAGTCGTCTTACCCGGAGATCGTCACGTTATCCCGTCGCAATACTGACCTAACCTAATACTGATGTGCAATTCTGTCATATGTGCAATTGCTGTTGGAATTCATGTGCAATTACTGTGAAATTCATGTGCAATCTATGTGCTGTCGTGACACATATTCATGTGCAATTACTGTCGGGATCACATGCAATGGTATTTATTTATTTGTCTATGAGAGTTTTTATTTATTTATAGGAGATCTTCTACTGAAAGTGTTTTTCAGACTTCCTATAAGTGATCTGTTCTTCTGTATCTACCTCTGTATCTACCTGCGTTGCACCAATGAAATTTCCCCATGTGGGACAATAAAGGAATATCTTATCTTATCTTATGTCACCACCATGTCACCCCCATGTCACCCCCATGTCACCCTCATGTCACCCTCATGTCACCCTCATGTCGCCACCATGTCACCCTCATGTCGCCACCATGTCACCCTCATGTCACCCTCATGTCACCCTCATGTCACCACCATGTCACCACCATCTCACCACCATGTCACCCTCATGTCACCCCCATGTCACCCCCATGTCACCCCCATGTCACCCCCATGTCACCCTCATGTCACCACCATGTCACCCTCATGTCACCACCATGTCACCCTCATGTCACCAACATGTCACCCTCATGTCACCACCATGTCACCCTCCTGTCATCCTCATGTCACCCTCATGTCACCCTCATGTCACCACCATGTCACCACCATCTCACCACCATGTCACCCTCATGTCACCCCCATGTCACCCCCATGTCACCCCCATGTCACCCTCATGTCACCACCATGTCACCCTCATGTCACCACCATGTCACCACCATGTCACCACCATGTCACCACCATGTCACCCCCATGTCACCCTCATGTCACCACCATGTCACCCTCATGTCACCACCATGTCACCACCATGTCACCCCCATGTCACCACCATGTCACCCCCATGTCACCCTCATGTCACCACCATGTCACCCCCATGTCACCACCATGTCACCCCCATGTCACCCCCATGTCACCACCATGTCACCACCATGTCACCCTCATGTCACCACCATGTCACCCTCATGTCACCACCATGTCACCCTCATGTCACCACCATGTCACCCTCATGTCACCACCATGTCACCACCATGTCACCACCATGTCACCACCATGTCACCCTCATGTCACCACCATGTCACCCTCATGTCACCACCATGTCACCACCATGTCACCACCATGTCACCCTCATGTCACCACCATGTCACCACCATGTCACCCTCATGTCACCCTCATGTCCCCATCATGTCACCCTCATGTCCCCACCATGTCACCCTCATGTCACCCTCATGTCACCCTCATGTCACCCTCATGTCCCCATCATGTCACCATCATGTCACCCTCATGTCACCCTCATGTCACCCTCATGTCACCCTCATGTCACCCTCATGTCCCCATCATGTCACCCTCATGTCCCCATCATGTCACCCTCATGTCACCCTCATGTCACCCTCATGTCACCCTCATGTCCCCATCATGTCACCATCATGTCACCCTCATGTCACCCTCATGTCACCTGGGCATCAGGACGGTGTCATATGCAAGATTTGAACCCACAACCTATAGTGACCAAACGGATACACAGATAAAACTATTTCAGATTATGTTAGATTATTGGAATTGCTTCATTACTTTTTTATGTAAGATAATTTGATATCATACATTAAGTCTCTCAATACATTGTCTGTGGCTCAGGAGGAAGAGCAATTCTCAGGGTTGAGATCCAGAGGTTGCAGACACTGGTTGGACCTATTCTAATGTGAGAATATGTAAAAGATCAGGATTTGAACCCACAATCTGCAGCAGGCTGGATGTGTTCTCTTCAGTGCGTAGTCCTTAAACCACTACAGTTCACGTTACTATCAAGTCTATGAACAATATGAGACTGAAATGTCAATTTTGAATGTGGGTTCAAAGTTGTTACTGCCTGGTTTTGAATTCACAACCTCAGGACCGTTTCCTTTTACCCCTGAACCACAGAGTTGCATCTGTGAGTGGATTCATTTTCATTTATGCTTATTGAGATACACTATTTTGTTGCATATTTACGACAATTGCACCATGTTTGCACTCGGTCTGGACTTGGTGTTGGCTTGGTTTGGACTAAGGACCAGAGTCTGGACAATTGAAGCATCGAGGATCCTTTGTGCTTTATTTACACCATTCAGAATCACAACAAACAAACATCAGTAAACAACTACAGGCTACAAAAGGCTGTACAGGGGTTGAGGGTCAGAGGGGTCAGAGGTCAGGGGGGGGAAGTGTGCTTCAGTGAGATCCAGCCTCATCGTCGGTCTGCGTCACATTTCTGCTCGGTCCAAAACCTTGAACCTCATCGTTAATCACTCCCACGAAGAGAGCGGATCAGTAGAGTTAAAAAATATCTCCACTGAATAAAATAAACCGGTCCAAAGCAAAGACCCAGAGAGGTTCTACCTCCCAAAGCAGTCTGTCTCCATGGCAACTTTAGCCAACAGGGAGCTACAGACTACAGCATGATGATTGCATAAGAAGGCCAAAACAAGACGGCAAAAGTAAATATGAACAGAAGATAATCATTTCTCATCAAACACTGATTTGATATTGTGATAAACCGCCATATTTCCACCACGGTAACTTGAATGTTGAGCCAAAATGCTAGTGTTAGCATAATCTGTTCATGGCACTTATGTCATAATGCTAACATAATCATAACCCAGAGCATTATAGAAAGATATGTCAAAACGGTGTAGAGGCGCGGAGACGTTTTTTTTCAAGCAGAAAAAGCAAAGAATAAAATTAAGTTTGCTCCAACTTTAGCCTCGTTTCACAGCGCAACAAAGTTGGAAATACTAAAGGTCTTTTTGTGAACAGCCTTATGATTAAAAAGTATTATTCAGGTACAATTTAGATTGTATTTAATACAATTTATCTTTAAATGTTTGGTTGATGTCAGTTGCTCATGTAGCAGACAACAATGCCCCTCAATGAGGATTCAGGGCCTTTGCTGCCATGAATCTAACTGAGCTGAAGACCTCCAAGACCAACTGGGATCAGAGCCAGAACAGTCCTCATGGAGCGGAGCTGGAGGGTCAGAAACAAGACGCAGCCTTGGACAGACCAGTGTGCTTCAGTTTAGGGGTCAGAGAGCGGGGTAAGGGTCAAGGAGAGGGTTTAGGGGTCAGGCAGAGGGTTTAGGGGTCAGGCAGAGGGTTTAGGGATCAAAGAAAGGGTTTAGAAGTTAGAGGTGTACACTGCAAAAATGAACATGTAGAGCTTCTGACACCGGGGGAAAAGTCTTTCATTTGAAGGTCTTTGCTTTTTGCTTCAGAGGGGTGGGGCCTGGTGTCAAGAGGGCGGAGTCTCTGGCAGGCAGCAGAGCCTCAGTCTGTGAGCGGAGTCTCAGGAGCAGGTGAGGTTCAGGTGAAGTCCAAGTTCAGGAGGAAGCGATTGTCAGAAATGAAAATGTCTGAAGATGTGAAGAAGGTTCAAACTGGGCCTGGGGCTAGTCCTGGTTTAGTCCTCAGAGAGTCCAGAACAAGGCCGGGTCCAGAGCTACTTCAGTCCTGGTTTAGTCCTGGTCCAGTCTCTGAAACACTGATGTTTTGTCATAAATAAATCTCATACAAATGTTTAAAAAGTGCTGTCACTTAGGGGCGAGCTCTGATTGGTCAGTGCTCCTCCAGGTGGGCGGGCTCACAGAGGAAGCGTGAGCTGCGTTTGGCCGATCGTGCCGTGAACGGCACACTCTTTAGAGCTGGAGGAAAGAGGAACAGGTGTGAGGGCATCTGACATAATCTGACACACGGGACATGCAGGAAGATGTGTGTAGAGGTTTAGACAGAATAAGACGTGTTACCTGTGATAATGTCCTCGAGGGCTCCGTCCTTCCCTTCATAAACATGTCCTCTCTCTTTTCCTTGTTTCCTCCTCAGTTCTGTGATGAGCTCCTGCTTCTGCCGCTTCCCTCGAGACGGGGACTAGAGAGATAGAAAACATCTTCATGTCATCTTTCATTTACACTTTACTTGTGTCCAATAAACAGTCACTGGACAGAGCTTCAGTGACTGAACCCCAACATTAGGTTTGAGACTCAAACGAATCATTCATGAGCTGTTTTTATCGGTCATCGGTGCTGGGAAAAATACTTTAGAAATGCATTTAGTTACAGAATATTGAATACAAAACAATCATTTGTAATGTATTCCGTTACTTGATCTATTAAGAGTACTGTTGCATTGTTTTATAGTACATATAGTTTGAAGCCTAAATTCCATGTTCAGATAGAAAAGTAGTTGTATTCTGAATAGACCCAAATAAAAGTGTAACTGCTCCGGAATACACTTACTCAAATTTGTGTTCTGAATATATATATTTGGTACATGGGATGGGAGGGAATTTTGCTACTATTTGTGACAGGACAGAAAAGGTTTTGACTGGGAGCAGTGTGGACACAGTCGTGCAGTGTCGGGTCAGACAACGCTTTGATTTTCAACACGTCACAATAACAAAAACCCTCACAATTTTCGGTTTCCCCTCAGTCTGTCTGCGGAGGCTCCGCTTAGGCTTTATCTTCTGCTCTCCTTGTCTCCTCCCCTCTCCTCCTCATACCTCCCCTCTCCTCCCCACTCCTCTCCTCTCCTCCCCTCTCCTCCCCTCTCCTCCCCACTCCTCTCCTCTCCTCCCCACTCCTCCCCTCTCCTCCCCACTCCTCTCCTCTCTTCCCCTCTCCTCCCCACTCCTCTCCTCCCCTCTCCTCCCCACTCCTCCCCTCTCCTCCCCACTCCTCTCCTCCCCTCTCCTCTCCTCCCCACTCCTCCCCTCTCCTCCCCACTCCTCTCCTCCCCTCTCCTCTCCTCCCCACTCCTCCCCTCTCCTCCCCACTCCTCTCCTCCCCTCTCCTCTCCTCCCCACTCCTCTCCTCCCCACTCCTCTCCTCCCCACTCCTCCCCTCTCCTCCCCACTCCTCTCCTCCCCACTCCTCTCCTCCCCACTCCTCTCCTTCCCTCTCCTCCCCACTCCTCCCCTCTCCTCCCCACTCCTCTCCTCCCCTCTCCTCTCCTCCCCACTCCTCCCCTCTCCTCTCCTCCCCTCTCCTCTCCTCCCCACTCCTCTCCTCCCCACTCCTCTCCTCCCCACTCCTCCCCTCTCCTCCCCACTCCTCTCCTCCCCACTCCTCTCCTCCCCACTCCTCTCCTTCCCTCTCCTCCCCACTCCTCCCCTCTCCTCCCCACTCCTCTCCTCCCCTCTCCTCTCCTCCCCACTCCTCCCCTCTCCTCCCCACTCCTCTCCTCCCCACTCCTCTCCTCCCCACTCCTCTCCTTCCCTCTCCTCCCCACTCCTCCCCTCTCCTCCCCACTCCTCTCCTCCCCTCTCCTCTCCTCCCCACTCCTCCCCTCTCCTCCCCACTCCTCTCCTCCCCTCTCCTCTCCTCCCCACTCCTCCCCTCTCTGTTAAGTTCTGTCTCCTCCTCTGGTTTGTCTGTAGGTTCAGTCTCACCTTAGTCTCCGTCTCCTTTTCTTCTTGCAGCAGTTGTTGTTCTTCCAGTTTCTCCAGAAGCATCTGCTCCTGTCTGCGCCGGGCCTCGTTCTCCTCCTCCGCAAGCTGCCGCCAACGAAGAACAATCATCAACACAAAATCATTCAGTAACCAATAAACTGCATGAACAGCAAACATATGCAACAAAATACTAAACATGTTTGTGGCCCGGCCAAACCATGACTGTCATAAAACTTCAACAATCGTGAGAACAGAACATGGAGGTGGTTCTGACCCGGTACGCATTGTAAAACTGTAACTGTAAAATCGTTTGTAGTAGTTTTGGAATAGTATTAGTAATAGTTCTGACCCGATAGGCCTTGATGAAGCGCACAAAGATGGGGAAGAACACTGAAGGAGGCATCGTCTTTGAACTCTCCCCAAAAAACTTCACCACGTCCTCAAACGCGTCCTGCAAATAGAGAAGGCAATTTACAACACGGAACACTGTCTTCGAACGCATCGTGCATCAGCCCTTGGACACACCATAAAACAAGGTTTAGATTTTCTGTGTTGACTGGGTGTGTTTTGTGAGTGGGTTGGTGCGTATAGGGCGTTTTAAGAGGGTTGTGGGTGTGTTTTGTGTGTGGGTTGGTGCGTTTAGGGAGTTTTAAGAGGGTTGTGGGTGTGTTTTGTGAGTGGGTTGGTGCGTATAGGGCGTTTTAAGTGGGTTGTGGGTGTGTTTTGTGTGTGGGTTGGTGCGTATAGGGCGTTTTAAGAGGGTTGTGGGTGTGTTTTGTGTGTGGGTTGGTGCGTTTAGGGCATTTAAGTGGGTTGTGGGTGTGTTTTGTGAGTGGGTTGGTGCGTTTAGGGCGTTTTAAGAGGGTTGTGGGTGTGTTTTGTGTGTGGGTTGGTGCGTATAGGGCATTTAAGTGGGTTGTGGGTGTGTTTTGTGTGTGGGTTGGTGCGTATAGGGCGTTTTAAGTGGGTTGTGGGTGTGTTTTGTGAGTGGATTGGTGCGTTTAGGGCGTTTTAAGTGGGTTGTGGGTGTGTTTTGTGAGTGGATTGGTGCGTTTAGGGCATTTAAGTGGGTTGTGGGTGTGTTTTGTGAGTGGGTTGGTGCGTATAGGGCGTTTTAAGTGCGTTGTGGGTGTGTTTTGTGTGTGGGTTGGTGCGTATAGGGCGTTTTAAGAGGGTTGTGGGTGTGTTTTGTGAGTGGATTGGTGCGTTTAGGGCATTTAAGTGGGTTGTGGGTGTGTTTTGTGTGTGGGTTGGTGCGTTTAGGGCATTTAAGTGGGTTGTGGGTGTGTTTTGTGTGTGGGTTGGTGCGTTTAGGGCATTTAAGTGGGTTGTGGGTGTGTTTTGTGAGTGGGTTGGTGTGTTTAGGGCGTTTTAAGTGCGTTGTGGGAGTGTTTTGTGAGTGGGTTGGTGCGTTTAGGGCATTTAAGTGGGTTGTGGATGTGTTTTGTGAGTGGGTTGGTGCATTTAGGGCGTTTTAAGTGGGTTGTGGGTGTGTTTTGTGAGTGGGTTGGTGCGTTTAGGGCATTTAAGTGGGTTGTGGATGTGTTTTGTGAGTGGGTTGGTGCGTTTAGGGCGTTTTAAGAGGGTTGTGGGTGTGTTTTGTGAGTGGGTTGGTGCGTTTAGGGCGTTTTAAGTGGGTTGTGGGTGTGTTTTGTGTGTGGGTTGGTGCGTTTAGGGCGTTTTAAGTGCGTTGTGGGTGTGTTTTGTGAGTGGGTTGGTGCGTATAGGGCGTTTTAAGTGGGTTGTGGGTGTGTTTTGTGTGTGGGTTGGTGCGTTTAGGGCGTTTTAAGAGGGTTGTGGGTGTGTTTTGTGTGTGGGTTGGTGCGTTTAGGGAGTTTTAAGAGGGTTGTGGGTGTGTTTTGTGTGTGGGTTGGTGCGTTTAGGGCATTTAAGTGGGTTGTGGGTGTGTTTTGTGAGTGGGTTGGTGCGTTTAGGGCGTTTTAAGAGGGTTGTGGGTGTGTTTTGTGAGTGGATTGGTGCGTTTAGGGCGTTTTAAGTGGGTTGTGGGTGTGTTTTGTGAGTGGGTTGGTGCGTTTAGGGCGTTTTAAGTGGGTTGTGGGAGTGTTTTGTGAGTGGGTTGGTGCGTATAGGGCGTTTTAAGTGGGTTGTGGGTGTGTTTTGTGAGTGGATTGGTGCGTTTAGGGCGTTTTAAGTGGGTTGTGGGAGTGTTTTGTGAGTGGGTTGGTGCGTTTAGGGCATTTAAGTGGGTTGTGGATGTGTTTTGTGAGTGGGTTGGTGCGTATAGGGCGTTTTAAGTGGGTTGTGGGTGTGTTTTGTGAGTGGATTGGTGCGTATAGGGCATTTTAAGAGGGTTGTGGGTGTGTTTTGTGAGTGGGTTGGTGCGTATAGGGCGTTTTAAGTGGGTTGTGGGTGTGTTTTGTGAGTGGGTTGGTGCGTTTAGGGCGTTTTAAGTGGGTTGTGGGAGTGTTTTGTGAGTGGGTTGGTGCGTATAGGGCGTTTTAAGTGGGTTGTGGGTGTGTTTTGTGAGTGGATTGGTGCGTTTAGGGCGTTTTAAGTGGGTTGTGGGAGTGTTTTGTGAGTGGGTTGGTGCGTATAGGGCGTTTTAAGAGGGTTGTGGGTGTGTTTTGTGTGTGGGTTGGTGCGTATAGGGCGTTTTAAGAGGGTTGTGGGTGTGTTTTGTGAGTGGATTGGTGCGTTTAGGGCATTTAAGTGGGTTGTGGGTGTGTTTTGTGAGTGGGTTGGTGCGTATAGGGCGTTTTAAGAGGGTTGTGGGTGTGTTTTGTGAGTGGGTTGGTGCGTTTAGGGCATTTAAGTGGGTTGTGGGTGTGTTTTGTGAGTGGGTTGGTGCGTTTAGGGCGTTTTAAGAGGGTTGTGGGTGTGTTTTGTGAGTGGGTTGGTGCGTATAGGGCGTTTTAAGAGGGTTGTGGGTGTGTTTTGTGAGTGGGTTGGTGCGTTTAGGGCGTTTTAAGTGGGTTGTGGGTGTGTTTTGTGTGTGGGTTGGTGCGTTTAGGGCGTTTTAAGTGCGTTGTGGGTGTGTTTTGTGAGTGGGTTGGTGCGTATAGGGCGTTTTAAGTGGGTTGTGGGTGTGTTTTGTGAGTGGGTTGGTGCGTTTAGGGCGTTTTAAGAGGGTTGTGGGTGTGTTTTGTGTGTGGGTTGGTGCGTTTAGGGAGTTTTAAGAGGGTTGTGGGTGTGTTTTGTGTGTGGGTTGGTGCGTTTAGGGCATTTAAGTGGGTTGTGGGTGTGTTTTGTGAGTGGGTTGGTGCGTTTAGGGCGTTTTAAGAGGGTTGTGGGAGTGTTTTGTGAGTGGATTGGTGCGTTTAGGGCATTTTAAGTGGGTTGTGGGAGTGTTTTGTGAGTGGGTTGGTGCGTATAGGGCGTTTTAAGAGGGTTGTGGGTGTGTTTTGTGTGTGGGTTGGTGCGTTTAGGACGTTTTAAGAGGGTTGTGGGTGTGTTTTGTGAGTGGATTGGTGCGTTTAGGGCATTTAAGTGGGTTGTGGGTGTGTTTTGTGAGTGGGTTGGTGCGTATAGGGCGTTTTAAGTGCGTTGTGGGTGTGTTTTGTGTGTGGGTTGGTGCGTATAGGGCGTTTTAAGAGGGTTGTGGGTGTGTTTTGTGAGTGGATTGGTGCGTTTGGGGCATTTAAGTGGGTTGTGGGTGTGTTTTGTGTGTGGGTTGGTGCGTTTAGGGCATTTAAGTGGGTTGTGGGTGTGTTTTGTGTGTGGGTTGGTGCGTATAGGGCGTTTTAAGAGGGTTGTGGGTGTGTTTTGTGAGTGGGTTGGTGCGTTTAGGGCGTTTTAAGTGCGTTGTGGGTGTGTTTTGTGAGTGGGTTGGTGCGTTTAGGGCGTTTTAAGAGGGTTGTGGGTGTGTTTTGTGAGTGGGTTGGTGCGTTTAGGGCATTTAAGTGGGTTGTGGATGTGTTTTGTGAGTGGGTTGGTGCGTATAGGGCGTTTTAAGTGGGTTGTGGGTGTGTTTTGTGAGTGGATTGGTGCGTTTAGGGCGTTTTAAGAGGGTTGTGGGTGTGTTTTGTGAGTGGATTGGTGCGTTTAGGGCGTTTTAAGTGGGTTGTGGGTGTGTTTTGTGAGTGGATTGGTGCGTTTAGGGCGTTTTAAGTGGGTTGTGGGTGTGTTTTGTGAGTGGGTTGGTGCGTTTAGGGCATTTAAGTGGGTTGTGGATGTGTTTTGTGAGTGGGTTGGTGCGTATAGGGCGTTTTAAGTGGGTTGTGGGTGTGTTTTGTGAGTGGATTGGTGCGTATAGGGCATTTTAAGAGGGTTGTGGGTGTGTTTTGTGAGTGGGTTGGTGCGTATAGGGCGTTTTAAGTGGGTTGTGGGAGTGTTTTGTGAGTGGGTTGGTGCGTATAGGGCGTTTTAAGTGGGTTGTGGGTGTGTTTTGTGAGTGGATTGGTGCGTTTAGGGCGTTTTAAGTGGGTTGTGGGAGTGTTTTGTGAGTGTGTTGGTGCGTATAGGGCGTTTTAAGAGGGTTGTGGGTGTGTTTTGTGTGTGGGTTGGTGCGTATAGGGCGTTTTAAGAGGGTTGTGGGTGTGTTTTGTGAGTGGATTGGTGCGTTTAGGGCATTTAAGTGGGTTGTGGGTGTGTTTTGTGAGTGGGTTGGTGCGTATAGGGCGTTTTAAGAGGGTTGTGGGTGTGTTTTGTGAGTGGGTTGGTGCGTTTAGGGCATTTAAGTGGGTTGTGGGTGTGTTTTGTGAGTGGGTTGGTGCGTTTAGGGCGTTTTAAGAGGGTTGTGGGTGTGTTTTGTGAGTGGGTTGGTGCGTTTAGGGCATTTAAGTGGGTTGTGGATGTGTTTTGTGAGTGGGTTGGTGCGTATAGGGCGTTTTAAGTGGGTTGTGGGTGTGTTTTGTGAGTGGATTGGTGCGTTTAGGGCGTTTTAAGTGGGTTGTGGGAGTGTTTTGTGAGTGGGTTGGTGCGTATAGGGCGTTTTAAGAGGGTTGTGGGTGTGTTTTGTGTGTGGGTTGGTGCGTTTAGGACGTTTTAAGTGGGTTGTGGGTGTGTTTTGTGTGTGGGTTGGTGCGTTTAGGGTGTTTTAAGTGGGTTGTGGGTGTGTTTTGTGTGTGGGTTGGTGCGTTTAGGGCATTTTAAGTGGGTTGTGGGTGTGTTTTGTGAGTGGGTTGGTGCGTTTAGGGCATTTTAAGTGGGTTGTGGGTGTGTTTTGTGAGTGGGTTGGTGCGTATAGGGCGTTTTAAGAGGGTTGTGGGTGTGTTTTGAGTGACTCTTTTACCTGTGCGATCCGTGCGTCCTCCTGCAGCTTCTGGAGCCGGGACTCGTTCCTGGAGATGAAGTCTTTGAGCGTTGCGTTGTGACTGACGCTGAACTCTCTCCAGGTGAGCTCCATCCCTCTCTGCAGGTCCTTCACATCTGACAGCACATTCTCCAAGCTCACTGCAAGAGAGACAAAGAGTCAGATGCCTTGCCAAACCCATATATTCCTGTATGTCAAATGCATTCGCTTTTTCCTCTGATTGGCTGGTTTAGACGCTTGTTCCCCTCTCCTCCCCACTCTTCTCCACTCTTCTCCTCTCTCTTCCCCACTCCTCCCCTCTCCTCTCTTCCCCTCTCCTCCCCATTTCTCCCCTCTCCACTCCTCCCTTCCCCACTCCTTCCCTCTCCTCTCTTCCCCTCTCCTCCCCACTCTTCTCCTCTCCTCCCTTCCCCACTCCTCCCTTCCCCTCTCCTCCTCACTCTTCTCCTCTCCTCCCCTCTCCACTCCTCCTCTCTCCTCCCCTCTCCTCCCCACTCTTCTCCTCTCCTCCCCTCTCCACTCCTCCTCCCCTCTCCTCCCCACTCTTCTCCTCTCCTCCCCTCTCCTCCCCACTTCTCCCCTCTCCACTCCTCCCTTCCCCACTCCTCCCCTCTCCGCTGCACTCCTCCCCTCTCCTCCACACTCCACTCTTCCCCTCTCCTCCCCACTCCTCCCCTCTCCTCCCTTCCCCTCTCCTCCTCACTCATCTCCTCTCCTCCCCTCTCCACTCCTCCTCTCTCCTCCCCTCTCCTCCCCACTCTTCTCCTCTCCTCCCCTCTCCTCCCCACTTCTCCCCTCTCCACTCCTCCCTTCCCCACTCCTCCCCTCTCCTCTGTTCCCCTCCCCCCCACTCTTCTCCTCCTCTCTCCTCCCTTCCCCACTCCTCCCCTCTCCGCTGCACTCCTCCCCTCTCCTCCCCACTCCACTCCTCCCATCTCCTCCCCACTCCTCCCCTCTCCTCCCCACTCTCGGCGTATATGCTTTAAATGTTCCCTGTCCTCTGATTGGCTGGTCTAAACACGGCGAGCCCTCTGATTGGGTACCTGCAGCGGCCTTGTCCACATAGTGCAGCTCGTTGTAAAATGGTGCCACAGTCGGGTACTTCTCTTGGACCACGTTTGAGATGTAGTGAAGCAGCGTCTGAGTCCGGTCAGTGGACTTTGTCTCCAACAACTGTGAAGAGAGAGAGGGACTAAACTGGACTGGAACTGGACTACTAGGGACTACTATGCACACAACTGGTTTAACTTGAGCTTTGGACTCAATCCCAGATGTTTATCATGGTCTATGGTTAATATAAAATAATGATAAATACTGGGCCGATCCACAGGACAAAGAAATCCCGTTGGCGTGTTGTGAATCTTACCAGGTCCAGACTCTGGAGCTTGAAGCCATAGACTGCTCCACGTTTACTGCTGTTCATGTAGTTCCCCAACGCCAGGATGATCTGAGGACAAAAGGGTTAGATCAGGTCTAAACCAGGACTAAAACAGAATTAAACATGGGCTAAACATGGACTAAAATAGGACTAAACCAGGTCTAAAACAGGACTAAAACAGGACTAAAACAGGATTAAACATGGACTAAACATGGACTAAACATGGACTAAACATGGAATAAACATGGAATAAAATAGGACTAAAACAGGATTAAACATGGACTAAACGTGGTCTAAACATGGACTAAACATGGAATAAAATAGGACTAAACCAGGTCTAAAACAGGACTAAAACAGGACTAAAACAGGATTAAGCATGGACTAAACATGGACTAAACATAGACTAAACATGGACTAAACATGGAATAAAATAGGACTAAAACAGGACTAAAACAGGATTAAACATGGACTAAACATGGACTAAACATGGACCAGAATAGGACTAAACCAGGACTAAAACAGGATTAAAAATGGACTAAACATGGACTAAAATAGGACTAAACCAGGACTAAAACAGGACCAAACATGGATTAAAACAAGACTAAAATAGGACTAAACCAGGACTAACCCAGGATTAAAATATGACTAAAACAGGACTAAACATGGACCAAAACAGGACCCACTTCGAGTATTTTCTTGAGTTTCTGGGAGGACTTGATGGAGACTGAAGCTGCGATCATGGCGTGAAGTTGCTGCAAAGAGAAAATGTATCAAAGCAGAGCAGTAGCAGTACTACGGAGTGCAGTAATAGTAGAAGTAGTACTGTATATAAAATAATCAAATTTGTTATAGTTGTGTGTTACCGCATAATACAGCTGAAATTCCTCAAAAACATCATAAAGCACATGCTCTGGTTGAGTAAATCATTTATGTTATAAGTTGTGTATGTTACAGTCTAATGTTATATGTGTTACAGTTGATATAGTTTGTTTTATATTAGTTTTATAATAGTATTACCGGTGTGAGCATGAGCACATTGTCACTGAAGTTGCCCATAAATGTCATGATGGACATCTTCTGGTTGAGTCGGTCGAGCCGGCTGAACTGCAGCATGAAGCGGTCCTCGTGACTCAGGTTCTCCAGAGGTTTTCTGTCCCTCTCGTACTGACGCAGAACCTTCACCTCACCCTCTGTGGGCAGGAAGCGCATCAGACACTCCACAAAGTCCACCCGCACCGAGCGCAGGTCAAACCTGACAGGGCAAAACCAGGGAGAAATATAATACAGTGCGTTACAAAGATTATAAAAAGAGTTTTATTCCACCTGTATTGGACTAGCCCAGAGACTGACAGACAAAACCCAGGGATTATCATGATCTGAATTCATAACAAATATGCACCATATGGACTCCCCTTAAAAGGGATTCTGAATCTTAGTAAGACTATCCTTGTTGAATTAAAACATTTAAACATAGAAGTCCTGAACCTGACAGGCAAATCACAGGAATTACAAGTAATATCAGCATATAGACCGAGATAAAAGAGAGATCATATGAAGTAAACAGCATGAGCCAGAGGGACAGAGGAGCACCATAGACTTATTCACAGGTTTCAGCTTATGTTCCAGTTCTGGTCAATGTGTTGGCTATGGCTATGAACACTTTTCAAATTGAACTAAGGGTGCGTTCACACTTACTGTTTGGCCCCTGTTTTAACTCTGTTTAAATCTGATATAGACTTGGTTTGGTCCTGTTCTAGTCCTAGTTTAGCAATGGCCTTATTTAGTTCTGGGTTTAGAACCAGCGTGGTACCAATTTGTCTGTGCAAGTGTAAACGCCCCTTAAAATTTGAAGGGTTTTCGATTAAAAAAAAGCAAAAAAAAGCAAGAATCCTATGAACCTTGTCTGTGCAATGTATACCAGTAATTGTTTTTAAGAAGTGTGCTGCAGTCCACTTTGACTCAGGCCCAGAGATTTCTATCTTAATGTATTTTGCCTGGTGAATAAATAAATATGTAATTATATATTAAATATAAATATGGAGAGGGATAGTGTCTTGCCCAATGGCACAGGGATTGTACTCACGTCTGGATGGCGCGGCAGATGGCATCGGCGCTCTGGGCTGCCTTGCGCAGGGTGATTGCCAGGTTCTTGGCACGGTTGGCCTCCAGCAGAGACACTTTGGACACAGTTTGAGGCATCTTCTGCCTGGACAAGGTGAGGTCTACAGCTGGACCCTGAGCTTTGGTCTTAAACATCTCCTCAAAGTGCTCCATGTTCAGGTCCTACAAACATCCAGGACACATTTAAGACATGAGTTAGTGAGGCTATAGAGCCCCTGCACTGGCCACACCACATGCCATGTCACGTGTGGCGAACAATTACCATTAACTAACCAAAACATCCCTAATTAATAAACTTTATCAGAGTTTCAGAGATTGTGGATTATTGGGGCAGGAGAAAGCCAGAAGATTTTAATAGAATTAAAGCTGCAGATTGACAAGAGAAGCAGATTTCTGGAACTAAACAGAGAAACAAATAGCAACAAATTAAGAGTTACATAAATGTAGATAAAAATGTATTTTTTAATTGATTTATGGGGGTTTATTTAGAGAAATTATTTAATAATTGTCTCATAACGATTCAAAAACTCTATTTGTATTGTATGTATGGTTCCCATTGGTCCATTTATTTGGCGAGAGAGCGTTTGTAAAGAAACAATCCCAAATGCTTTTTGCAAAACACTGTTTGCATAAAAATGTTGACTTTAGACAGACACAACACAAACTAAAGTTTTAGATGTTTATTACATTGACATTTGTCAGAGTATCAATATCAATATCAGTAAATATCATAGGTACAGTGCTTTATCATGGATAGTTGGTGACTTGGAAGAGGTGTGGAAAGATCGGCATAAATGAGAATAAATCTTGGTCTAATGGTCTGTGAAAGTAGCAGCGAGTATAAGATTCCTGTTAGTGTTGCCCATGCCTATAACCCTAACCCTTAATGACAAAGCACATATATTTGTTGGTGACTATTTTTTTACGTTTATTTTGCTTTTATTAAAATAGCGCAAACAAAATTAAATTCCATGAACAGTAAACAAATAAAGTGAGTGGGAGGAGTTACCTGGGTGAGTGGGAGGAGTTACCAGGGTGAGTGGGAGGAGTTACCTGGAGAATAGCCTCGTCGTCGATGTCGTTGAACACGGTTCCGTTGATCTGACTTGGTTTAAGGGCGACCCAGTTCAGAACTGGCATCCGGAACTTAGTCTGGATTGGCTTCTTTATCTTCACCGCTGCAACACACATGCAATCAGATCCATCCACGTGTATTCCTGTGTGTCAGATGCCCTCCCACCCCCCCGTATGAAAGGGTAAACTTACAGAATAACTTAAGATGTCCCTCTGCAAGAAGATAGAAAAACAAAGATTAGGTTAGGACCAGGTCTAAACCAGGACTAAACTACAACGACACCAGGTCTAAGCTGGTACCTGCGAGTCCAGAGCTGAAGATGACCGTCGGGCCTCCTGTTCCTGGCAGAGGTGGGGCCATAGGTGGAGGGGGCGGAGCCATCGGGGCATGGCTTGAGAGTTCACTGGTTCTGCAGGGAGGAGGGGGAGGGGCCGGAGGAAGGGTCAGCAGAGAGGGGGGCGGAGGAGGGGCCGGAGGGGGAGGGTACGGTCCGTTTGACACTGGCACAGAGAAACAGTCATGTGAGGTTTACAGGTTTATACTTCAGAGGAAATGTTGTCAATGACATGAGCGACTTTACAGTGAAACAGTTTATTATTTAACTGTGGTTTATTCATAATCACGGGTCAACGGTGCTAAGTTAAAACAGCTCTTTTATCTGCTTTCATTCAGTCGTGTTTAAAGGTGGGCAATATATTGAAATTTAGATAATACTCTGAATATTGTTTTGAAGATATGTATTATTTGAATATCAAGTATATTGTTTATTGGATGCCACGATCTAAAATTTTTGTGTCACGATTATTGTGAGAATAAACATCACGATTTAACAATTCGTGATTATTAACATTAATACCAAAACACCAATAAAATCATAAATTTTCTTTCCTTCTTGTTTCTTGCTCACGATGTCAACTGCTATGTGAAGATCAATTTGACATAAACAGCAAGATAAAAAGCACTTTACATTTAAGTTAAAATAAATCTAAATAAATAAGGTTATAAGGGGATATTTCTGCTTTGCAACATCAGACACCCCTAAAAAGTGTCCTGTGTAGAGAACAGTGTGGACATTTGGATGCAGCATAAACTTTTATTTTTTATAAGAAATAGGTCCATTTACAATGGAAGCTGATTTTTGTTTAAATATTTGTCCGTGATTTTAATAACTTGAAGTGTATGGGCATAGATGTTCTGATTAGTTAGACTCAGATTAATTAAATGTTCTGATTAGTTAGACTCAGATTAGTGAAATGTTCTGATTAGTTAGACTCAGATTAGTGAAATGTTCTGATTAGTTAGACTCAGATTAGTGAAATGTTCTGACTAGTTAGACTCAGATTAGTGAAATGTTCTGATTAGTTAGACTCAGATTAGTGAAATGTTCTGATTAGTTAGACTCAGATTAGTGAAATGTTCTGACTAGTTAGACTCAGATTAGTGAAATGTTCTGATTAGTTAGACTCAGATTAGTGAAATGTTCTGATTAGTTAGACTCAGATTAGTGAAATGTTCTGACTAGTTAGACTCAGATTAGTGAAATGTTCTGATTAGTTAGACTCAGATTAGTGAAATGTTCTGATTAGTTACTCACCGCAGCCAGGCATGGGGGGTGGGGGCGGCGGAGGAGGAGGAGGGGGCATCTCTGCAGGATCCAGACTGTGATAGGCCACGGTCTCAGGGCTGAACTCAGGAGCAAAACAGGTTATAGACCTAGACTAATGCAAGACAACACAAACTACACTCTCACTAAGACAAAAGTGAACCAGGACTAAACCTGCTCTAACCCCGGACCACAGTATCTTTTACCTTGGCGACAGGTGCGGTGGGGGCGACTCAGACACGCCCCCATCCCCTTCTCCTCTCTGATTGGCCGGGCTCTGGTCGCTCTGCCGCTCCAGGCGGCTCTGGCGGCGAATGGTCTGGTCCTTTTCTTTGACAATCCGCCGCAGAGTGTGGACCTGCGAGTTAGCGCTTGCGTAGCCCTCCTGCAGCAGAGGACAAGAGGCCGAGGTTAGACCTGGACTCGCCGCTCACAAATGGGGCCCAATTGAGCATTTTTGCTTAGAGCCCCCAAATAGCCAGCAGCGGCACTGCCTGGACATGACCAGTACAAAACCAGGATGAACCGGTGTTGGACTAAAGGTAGACCAGATATATTAGCACTAGAATAAACTGACCCTGATCTGCTCTAGCTCTTTGTTGGTCTGCATCAGCTGTTTCTCCAGCTCCACGATCTTCAACATGGCCTCGTTCTCCACGTCCAGAACACGCTCAGACATCTGCAAAGGACAGAGGAGGTAGATTTGTAACTGCACTCGGGTGTAACTGCAAGGTGAAGAGAGACCAACATGTTTGTTATAACATTTTTCATTATTAAACTTTCCCCCCGCTTAGTATGTATTTGTTGAGATGTACAATATTTCTACAAGGGTTCTACACTACTGACAAGATAGAAATGATCGCATCCACCTAGTAGTAGTAGTAGTAGTAGTAGTAGTAGTAGTAGTAGTAGTAGTAGTAGCAGTAGTGGTAGTAGTAGCAGTAGTAGCAGTAGTAGTAGTAGTAGCAGTAGCAGTAGCAGTAGTGTAGCAGTAGTAGTAGTAGTAGTAGTAGTAGCAGTAGTAGCAGTAGTAGTAGTAGTAGCAGTAGCAGTAGTAGTAGTAGTAGTAGTAGTAGCAGTAGCAGTAGTAGTAGTAGTAGTAGCAGTAGTAGTAGTAGTAGTAGTAGCCGTAGCAGTAGTAGTGTAGAAGTAGTAGTAGTAGCAGTAGTAGCAGCAGTAGCAGTAGTGTAGCAGTAGTAGTAGTAGTAGTAGTAGTAGTAGCAGTAGTAGCAGTAGTAGTAGTAGTAGCAGTAGTAGCAGTAGTAGTGTAGCAGTAGTAGTAGTAGTAGTAGTAGCAGTAGTAGTAGTAGCAGTAGCAGTAGCAGTAGCAGTAGTAGTAGTGTAGCAGTAGTAGTAGTAGTAGCAGTAGTAGCAGTAGTAGTGTAGCAGTAGTAGTAGTAGTAGTAGTAGCAGTAGTAGTAGTAGCAGTAGCAGTAGCAGTAGCAGTAGTAGTAGTGTAGCAGTAGTAGTAGTAGTAGCAGTAGTAGCAGTAGTAGTAGTAGTAGTAGTAGCAGCAGCAGCAGTAGTAGTAGTAGTAGTAGTAGTAGTAGTTGTAGTAGTAGCAGCAGTAGCAGTAGCAGTAGTAGTAGTAGTGTAGCAGTAGTAGTAGTAGCAGTAGCAGTAGCAGTAGTAGTAGTAGTAGTGTAGCAGTAGTAGTAGTAGTAGTAGTAGTGTAGAAGTGGTTGTAGTAGTGGTAGTAGTAGTAGTAGTAGTGGTGGTACCGTGTTGAGGTTCTCCTCCAACTCCTCCACTCGCTCCAGCGCGGCCGTCTTGGTCTCAGCGTCCTCCAGCAAAGTTCCCACATCAAACACATTGTCCAGATAGGCTTGGATTTGAACCTGTAACCTGTCGCTCTCTGTGTGCTTCAGTCGCTGAGCAAGACACACAGACACACAGTCAAACATGGGGATTTGAACCTGTAACCTGTCGCTCTCTGTGTGCTTCAGTCGCTGAGCAAGACACACAGACACACAGTCAAACATGGGGATTTGAACCTGTAACCTGTCGCTCTCTGTGTGCTTCAGTCGCTGAGCAAGACACACAGACACACAGTCAAACATGGGGATTTGAACCTGTAACCTGTTGCTCTCTGTGTGCTTCAGTCGCTGAGCAAGACACACAGACACACAGTCAAACATGGGGATTTGAACCTGTAACCTGTCGCTCTCTGTGTGCTTCAGTCGCTGAGCAAGACACACAGACACACAGTCAAACATGGGGATTTGAACCTGTAACCTGTCGCTCTCTGTGTGCTTCAGTCGCTGAGCAAGACACACAGTCAAACATGGGGATTTGAACCTGTAACCTGTCGCTCTCTGTGTGCTTCAGTCGCTGAGCAAGACACACAGACACACAGTCAAACATGGGGATTTGAACCTGTAACCTGTCGCTCTCTGTGTGCTTCAGTCGCTGAGCAAGACACACAGACACACAGTCAAACATGGGGATTTGAACCTGTAACCTGTTGCTCTCTGTGTGCTTCAGTCGCTGAGCAAGACACACAGACACACAGTCAAACATGGGGATTTGAACCTGTAACCTGTCGCTCTCTGTGTGCTTCAGTCGCTGAGCAAGACACACAGACACACAGTCAAACATGGGGATTTGAACCTGTAACCTGTCGCTCTCTGTGTGCTTCAGTCGCTGAGCAAGACACACAGACACACAGTCAAACATGGGGATTTGAACCTGTAACCTGTCGCTCTCTGTGTGCTTCAGTCGCTGAGCAAGACACACAGTCAAACATGGGGATTTGAACCTGTAACCTGTCGCTCTCTGTGTGCTTCAGTCGCTGAGCAAGACACACAGACACACAGTCAAACATGGGGATTTGAACCTGTAACCTGTCGCTCTCTGTGTGCTTCAGTCGCTGAGCAAGACACACAGACACACAGTCAAACATGGGGATTTGAACCTGTAACCTGTCGCTCTCTGTGTGCTTCAGTCGCTGAGCAAGACACACAGACACACAGTCAAACATGGGGATTTGAACCTGTAACCTGTCGCTCTCTGTGTGCTTCAGTCGCTGAGCAAGACACACAGACACACAGTCAAACATGGGGATTTGAACCTGTAACCTGTCGCTCTCTGTGTGCTTCAGTCGCTGAGCAAGACACACAGACACACAGTCAAACATGGGGATTTGAACCTGTAACCTGTCGCTCTCTGTGTGCTTCAGTCGCTGAGCAAGACACACAGTCAAACATGGGGATTTGAACCTGTAACCTGTCGCTCTCTGTGTGCTTCAGTCGCTGAGCAAGACACACAGACACACAGTCAAACATGGGGATTTGAACCTGTAACCTGTCGCTCTCTGTGTGCTTCAGTCGCTGAGCAAGACACACAGACACACAGTCAAACATGGGGATTTGAACCTGTAACCTGTCGCTCTCTGTGTGCTTCAGTCGCTGAGCAAGACACACAGACACACAGTCAAACATGGGGATTTGAACCTGTAACCTGTCGCTCTCTGTGTGCTTCAGTCGCTGAGCAAGACACACAGACACACAGTCAAACATGGGGATTTGAACCTGTAACCTGTCGCTCTCTGTGTGCTTCAGTCGCTGAGCAAGACACACAGACACACAGTCAAACATGGGGATTTGAACCTGTAACCTGTCGCTCTCTGTGTGCTTCAGTCGCTGAGCAAGACACACAGACACACAGTCAAACATGGGGATTTGAACCTGTAACCTGTCGCTCTCTGTGTGCTTCAGTCGCTGAGCAAGACACACAGACACACAGTCAAACATGGGGATTTGAACCTGTAACCTGTCGCTCTCTGTGTGCTTCAGTCGCTGAGCAAGACACACAGACACACAGTCAAACATGGGGATTTGAACCTGTAACCTGTCGCTCTCTGTGTGCTTCAGTCGCTGAGCAAGACACACAGACACACAGTCAAACATGGGGATTTGAACCTGTAACCTGTCGCTCTCTGTGTGCTTCAGTCGCTGAGCAAGACACACAGTCAAACATGGGGATTTGAACCTGTAACCTGTCGCTCTCTGTGTGCTTCAGTCGCTGAGCAAGACACACAGTCAAACATGGGGATTTGAACCTGTAACCTTCAGCTGTGATGTATTCACTGCTTTGGTAAGATTCGGAAAGAAACAGATAACAAACTAAACAGGGACTAAATCAGAACTAAACTGAACTCACAGGACAAATCGGGACAAAACCAGGTCTAAAAACTACTAAACCTATAACTAATTAGGACTGAACTAAAGACAGGACATTAAAATGTGACTAAACGGCAAATTCACTTGTCTTGGTTTGGCCCTGGTTTGAGCCCAGTTTAGTTCAGATGTACACTTGGTTTAGTCCTGTTCTAGTCCGAGTTTAGTTCCGAGATTAGTCCAAGTTTTGATGTGGTGTGTGTCCAAGTGTGAACACATCTTAAACTTGTTAACAAACCAGGACTTAACCAGGACTCAACCAGGACTGAGCCAGGACTAAACCAAGATTTGACCAAGACTTAACAAGGACAAATCCAGGACTGAACCAGGACTAAACCAGGACTAAACCAGGACTGAACCAGGACTGAACCAGGACTAAACCAGGACTAAACCAGGACTGAACCAGGACTAAACCAGGACTAAACCAGAACTTAACAGGGACTTAACCAGGACTGAACCAGGACTTAAGCAGGACTGAACCAGACTAAACCAGGACAAAACCAGGACTGAACCAGGACTTAACAAGGACTGCACCAGAACGTAACCAGGACTGAACCAGGACTGAACCAGGACTAAACTAGGACTTAACCAGGACTGAACCAGGACTAAACCAGGACAAAACCAGGACTGAACCAGGACTAAACCAGGACTTAACAAGGACTGCACCAGAACGTAACCAGGACTGAACCAGGACTAAACCAGGACAAAACCAGGACTGAACCAGGACTAAACCAGGACAAAACCAGGACTGAACCAGGACTAAACCAGGACAAAACCAGGACTGAACCAGGACTAAACCAGGACTTAACTAGGACTGAACCAGGACTGAACCAGGACTAAAGTCTCACCTCCAGATGGTCCTCGAGGCAGAGCTTGGTGAAGTCGTACTGCAGGTGGACTCTGTAGTTCATGTCCTCCACAGAATGGACCACGATGTTGATGAACTGCATACACGCCACCTACAGGCAGTAAAGGAGAATGATAAATTGACCTAAACCCAAGTAAAACTACAATTAAATTAAGTTAACTCTCATTTTGTTATCTCTGACCAGATGAGTGAAAATGTGTTTTAAAGAGTCTATAAAATGTGACTGAGGCTGGTCACACGCCACCTGCAGTGTTCAAAGTAAATCTGACAAAAGACTGGTGACTGTGACACAAAATGGACGTCTGAATCTTGAGTTTCTGTACCAGGAAGTCGATGTTGTCGTCCTCGTTTTTGAAATGTTCCATGAGCTTCTCAAACCGCATGGACTCAGAGCACACCTGGAACACACGAGAACACAAAAAACACAGGAACATTTGTGATGAGGGTTTCAGTATTAGAAAAGATTCACCAGAGGCTACGCAGATGACATCATAACATTCAGATTTCAGCAGTGAGTGGAAAGATTATTCAATGGAGAGTAATGGAAAAAAGGCTGTGAGAGCATCTAAAATGTGCTGCTACTTTCTAATTATGTTTGTTTTCATTTCTGCTCTTTTTCAAGTAAACAGTAGAAAACCAGACACTCACATGTATCTCTGATAGGATGATGGCACACAGTGATTATGTCACCTTTTTGTCTTTAAATAAGTTGAGGAAATTACTGAAATTACCGTCTAAAATGAGAATGAGAAATTGAGAGAAACAACAGCCTCACGGACAAGTCAGTTGTGCTGCCCATAGTTTTGCCACTCAGTTGGAATGTTAGTGGCATTTTTAAAAATGAAAATGATGCCTCTATATAAAATTGAGTAAAATAAAAGAGTCTGACGGTTTTGAAGTTGTCGAAGGCCGACAGGATGATCTCATGTCCTCCTCGGACCAGACACACTGCAGCCAGGAGCTCCAGCACCAGAGCCTTGGTCCTGAGCACAGACAAAGACATGTTACCATGGAGACAGGAACTGTTACAGACATTAACTAAGGGTTTAAACAAACTATGGCCCGGGGACTGAATTTGTCTCTCAGATTACTTTTACTTAGCTCTCAGGTTTCCTGCTGAATTGGCCCAAATTATAGTGAGAAGCTCTTTTTACGGCATATTTAAGGTTAAGTTCACACTTGCACATTTACCACATTAACTGAGACTAAACCAGGACTAACTAGATCAGGACTAAAATACAGGACCAAACCCAGGCCACATCAGACTTGAAATGCAGTGACACACAGGCCTAACTAAGAACACTGCAAATGTTTCTATTTAACTGAAATAAAAATGGGTTTTGAATTATTTCTATCACATGATGCTTTCAGGCCCCTTGGCCGGGCCCCTGGTCCATAACTGCACCCTCCTCTAAAGGAAGAAAGAGAGCACTGCATTACATGCAGTACTTACCATGGGTTTTTCTGTCATTCAGACTATTTTCTATACATAATGATAGTATACAGACCTTTTTAAAAGGTGATTTTACAATGTGCTTTCAATGGAGAAACTCTCTTCAATAGAGATTAACCTCAGAATATCACAAAATCACAAAAGTAATATCAGAGCTTGATTTAAAGATACTAATGTATTTTACATTATTTGTTCATTTAATAAGAACATATCATAGACATCTGATAATGACATGGTTTTACTGGGCAAATACAGAAATACTCTGTGCTCATTTTATATACAATTTTACCACAAATTATAAAAATGATGATGATTATCATTAAAAAGAAAACTAACCATGTAAATTCAAAACTGTTTGTTACAAAGACTATTATCATCTTTCTGATGTCCCTCTGATAAGAGTGTGTGGTTGGTGCCACGGCGGCAACGTTCACTTCCAGCCCTTGAACATTTGCTGAATGTCTATACCCTCTCTCCCTCCCAACTGTCCTGTCTAGTAAAGACTGTTATAATTAACTTCATTTGCCTTCGTTCATAATTCTAATTCTGATGACAGAGCTTTTTACAGGGTCTGTTTGTATTATTACACTTCTCACCGTGGGTTCCTGTTGTTCAGACTCAGAGCGATCTCGTTGACGGCGTGAGGATGTGACATCACCATGTTGAACCCGTACTGACCAATCAGAACACAGCACCGTTAATAGAATCATGTAAATTTCACAAACTATCCAACACAAACACAAGAGAGAAACAACAGAAACACACGGACCACACCAGGACTGGACAATATTTTCATTATTTGAGTCTCCACAAAGTGTTAAAAATGTTTTGTCATTTGCAGCTTTAGTTCACCATTCATTGAAGTTAAATAGAGTTAGTTTCAGTCAAATAGAGTTTGCAAAGAAAGTTTCATAATCTGGCATAATCACCAAACACATTGAACATTACATTAAAGTCAGAGGGTCATTTGTTTGATCAAATGTACTGGTAAACTGTTCTACAGATAAATACTTGCTCGAATTCAGTAAAAATATAAATTTAACAGTATAAAAACGGAGCAGAGCGGAGTAAAGTCATCATCATCTTTAAAACAGATAACTTTAACGATAATGAACTAAAACGATCACTAAGAATAAAGAGTGAAATAGTCTAACTCTGATCTACATTTAAACAGCGTTAATAAGTATCCACAGAACACAAAACAAACACGTGTAAAGAGTTCCAGACCCATGATACAGACACGGGTTGGCTCAGGTGTAGGGTTATGTATTAGAGGTCAGAGGTCAGGGGTCAGGGGTCAGTACCTGGTAGTTCATGATGGCGCGCAGACACATGATGCAGACGTGGACATCATCCTTTTTACAAACGAGTCTGGAGTTCTTCAAAGTCCTGCGGCTCGGCAAAGTGTTGGAGCGAGTCACCAGAGCAGAACTGGGAAAGGAGAGAGAGAAGGGAGACACTTCTGAGCAACAGCCGCCCTGGGGCAGACTGACAGAGACATGGCTGCTGGAGTGTATTGCCCAAGGATACAACAAAAATGTGATTTACCTGTCCAGCCAAGACCACACACTTTGACAACACTTTACAGAGACGTTTGGGTCTGAAACTGTCCCGACTCCCCAAAAGAATGAATGATGACAAATCAGTTGCGGTTATTAGTCTTACTACTATGTAGTAGTACTAGTAGTACTACATAGTAGTACTAGCAGAAGCAGGCCAGGTAAGGCAACTTTATTCATACACAAGGCAATTCAACGCGCTTCACACGACAGGAAGAAAGTGCATTCAAATCACAAAACAGATGAACACATAAAAGAGATGAGTGCAAATAGAATCCTTTCAGTCGCATGCAGAGTTAAACAAAACTGTTTTTAGCTTAGATTTGAACATTGTCAGAGTAGAACCTGTCTCACATCTTCAGGAAGACTCTTCCAGATTTTAGCTGCATAAAACTGAAATGCAGATTCCCCATGTTTAGTCCTGACTCTGGCACCAGCAGGAGGCCGGTCCATGTTTAGTCCTGACTCTGGCACCAGCAGGAGGCCGGTCCATGTTTAGTCCTGACTCTGGCACCAGCAGGAGGCCGGTCCATGTTCAGTCCTGACTCTGGCACCAGCAGGAGGCCGGTCCATGTTTAGTCCTGACTCTGGCACCAGCAGGAGGCCGGTCCATGTTCAGTCCTGACTCTGGCACCAGCAGGAGGCCAGTCCATGTTCAGTCCTGACTCTGGCACCAGCAGGAGGCCGGTCCATGTTTAGTCCTGACTCTGGCACCAGCAGGAGGCCTGTCCATGTTTAGTCCTGGCTCTGGCACCAGCAGGAGGCTGGTCCCTGAGGCCCTCAGAGTATGAGATGTACTTTGGTGCTAGGCCATGGAGAGACTTAGACAGAAACAGTAGTAGTTTTACCTGATAGACAGTCGTGCGGCGCGTGGGGCAGTAGAGGAGGGCGAGTGAAGGCTACACTCTCCGTGGATGTCCTCGATGGACCTGCTCCAGGGCGAGTCTATAGACGAGACCTCACTGCCCCCGTCTGAAGACTCTCCGTCAAACCTTTAATACGGAGGGAACTATATAAACAAATGTTCCACACTGTCTCTTTATCAGTGACTATGTGGGTCTTGATCTAAGCCTCTTATTTTGGGTCTCAGTCACTTTTAGGAAGATTATAGGACTGTTCATGGCAGATCAGAAACCCTGAGCAGCAGAAGATACCACATTTTTTATCTTAAATAGGATTAGGATTAGGAGTAGTAGTAGCATAGTAGTAGTACTCACGTGACTGCGTACTGAGCGAAGGACAGATACTCCACCAGGACGTCCAGACCCCGATTCTCCTCGTTCAGGAACTCACGCACCCAACTGTGGAAAACATTATCATAGCAAAATATGTTATCATTATTGTACTGAATGTTTCCTGGTTCAGTCCTGACTTGTTCTTGGTCTAGTCCTGGTTCAGTCCTGACTTGTTCTTGGTCTAGTCCTGGTTCAGTCCTGACTTGTTCTTGGTCTAGTCCTGGTTCAGTCCTGACTTGTTCTTGGTCTAGTCCTGGTTCAGTCCTGACTTGTTCTTGGTCTAGTCCTGGTTCAGTCCTGACTTGTTCTTGGTCTAGTCCTGGTTCAGTCCTGACTTGTTCTTGGTCTAGTCCTGGTTCAGTCCTGACTTGTTCTTGGTCTAGTCCTGGTTCAGTCCTGACTTGTTCTTGGTCTAGTCCTGGTTCAGTCCTGACTTGTTCTTGGTCTAGTCCTGGTTCAGTCCTGACTTATTCTTGGTCTAGTCCTGGTTCAGTCCTGACTTGTTCTTGGTCTAGTCCTGGTTCAGTCCTGACTTGTTCTTGGTCTAGTCCTGGTTCAGTCCTGACTAACTCTTGGTCTAGTCCTGGTTCAGTCCTGACTTGTTCTTGGTCTAGTCCTGGTTCAGTCCTGACTTATTCTTGGTCTAGTCCTGGTTCAGTCCTGACTTATTCTTGGTCTAGTCCTGGTTCAGTTCTGACTTATTCTTGGTCTAGTCCTGGTTCAGTCCTGACTTGTTCTTGGTCTAGTCCTGGTTCAGTCCTGACTTGTTCTTGGTCTAGTCCTGGTTCAGTCCTGACTTGTTTTTGGTCTAGTCCTGGTTCAGTCCTGACTTGTTCTTGGTCTAGTCCTGGTTCAGTCCTGACTTATTCTTGGTCTAGTCCTGGTTCAGTTCTGACTTATTCTTGGTCTAGTCCTGGTTCAGTCCTGACTTATTCTTGGTCTAGTCCTGGTTCAGTCCTGACTTGTTCTTGGTCTAGTCCTGGTTCAGTCCTGACTTGTTCTTGGTCTAGTCCTGGTTCAGTCCTGACTTGTTCTTGGTCTAGTCCTGGTTCAGTCCTGACTTATTCTTGGTCTAGTCCTGGTTCAGTCCTGACTTATTCTTGGTCTAGTCCTGGTTCAGTCCTGACTTGTTCTTGGTCTAGTCCTGGTTCAGTCCTGACTTGTTCTTGGTCTAGTCCTGGTTCAGTCCTGACTTGTTCTTGGTCTAGTCCTGGTTCAGTCCTGACTTGTTCTTGGTCTAGTCCTGGTTCAGTCCTGACTAACTCTTGGTCTAGTCCTGGTTCAGTCCTGACTTGTTCTTGGTCTAGTCCTGGTTCAGTCCTGACTAACTCTTGGTCTAGTCCTGGTTCAGTCCTGACTTGTTCTTGGTCTAGTCCTGGTTCAGTCCTGACTTGTTCTTGGTCTAGTCCTGGTTCAGTCCTGACTTGTTCTTGGTCTAGTCCTGGTTCAGTCCTGACTTATTCTTGGTCTAGTCCTGGTTCAGTTCTGACTTATTCTTGGTCTAGTCCTGGTTCAGTCCTGACTTGTTCTTGGTCTAGTCCTGGTTCAGTCCTGACTTGTTCTTGGTCTAGTCCTGGTTCAGTCCTGACTTGTTCTTGGTCTAGTCCTGGTTCAGTCCTGACTTATTCTTGGTCTAGTCCTGGTTCAGTTCTGACTTATTCTTGGTCTAGTCCTGGTTCAGTCCTGACTTGTTCTTGGTCTAGTCCTGGTTCAGTCCTGACTTGTTCTTGGTCTAGTCCTGGTTCAGTCCTGACTTGTTTTTGGTCTAGTCCTGGTTCAGTCCTGACTTGTTCTTGGTCTAGTCCTGGTTCAGTTCTGACTAACTCTTGGTCTAGTCCTGGTTCAGTTCTGACTTATTCTTGGTCTAGTCCTGGTTCAGTCCTGACTTGTTCTTGGTCTAGTCCTGGTTCAGTCCTGACTTGTTCTTGGTCTAGTCCTGGTTCAGTCCTGATTTATTCTTGGTCTAGTCCTGGTTCAGTCCTGACTTATTCTTGGTCTAGTCCTGGTTCAGTCCTGACTTATTCTTGGTCTAGTCCTGGTTCAGTCCTGACTTGTTCTTGGTCTAGTCCTGGTTCAGTCCTGACTTGTTCTTGGTCTAGTCCTGGTTCAGTCCTGACTTGTTCTTGGTCTAGTCCTGGTTCAGTCCTGACTTATTCTTGGTCTAGTCCTGGTTCAGTTCTGACTTATTCTTGGTCTAGTCCTGGTTCAGTCCTGACTTGTTCTTGGTCTAGTCCTGGTTCAGTCCTGACTTGTTCTTGGTCTAGTCCTGGTTCAGTCCTGACTTGTTTTTGGTCTAGTCCTGGTTCAGTCCTGACTTGTTCTTGGTCTAGTCCTGGTTCAGTTCTGACTAACTCTTGGTCTAGTCCTGGTTCAGTTCTGACTTATTCTTGGTCTAGTCCTGGTTCAGTCCTGACTTGTTCTTGGTCTAGTCCTGGTTCAGTCCTGATTTATTCTTGGTCTAGTCCTGGTTCAGTCCTGACTTATTCTTGGTCTAGTCCTGGTTCAGTCCTGACTTATTCTTGGTCTAGTCCTGGTTCAGTCCTGACTTGTTCTTGGTCTAGTCCTGGTTCAGTCCTGACTAACTCTTGGTCTAGTCCTGGTTCAGTCCTGACTAACTCTTGGTCTAGTCCTGGTTCAGTTCTGACTTATTCTTGGTCTAGTCCTGGTTCAGTCCTGACTTATTCTTGGTCTAGTCCTGGTTCAGTTCTGACTAACTCTTGGTCTAGTCCTGGTTCAGTTCTTACCCAATGTGGTTTGTTCTCAGTGAAATCTCCAGCTCTCTCAGGGTTTGAGTCGACTCCTGAACTCTTCTCCGGAATTTCTGTAAAAATGTCAAAAAGTACAGATGTGAATATGACTCAATATTGGAACATGATCAAACTTTACATGTTGTGTGGAAAGTTCTCGCGAGTGTTCGAGTGTGGACAGTTTGTTTATGTGACAGAGGAACTACAGAAGAGTAGGTCAAACCTTTCGAGTGACGGCAGGGTCCAAGAACCCTCTGAGCTTCTGGATGTACGTGTGAGGAGGGTTCTTCACCTGGAACCGCTCCTGTGGAGACACAACCCATAATCCTGGTTTACACTGGAATTAGTCCTGGTTTAGTCCTGGTTTAATCCTGGTTCAGTCCTGGTTTAATCCTGGTTTAGTCCTGGTTTAATCCTGGTTTAATCCTGGTTTAGTCCTGGTTTAGTCCTGGTTTACTAATGGTTTAATCCTGGTTTAGTCCTGGTTTAGTCCTTGTTTACTAATGGTTTGATCCTGGTTTAGTCCTGGTTTAGTCCCGGTTTAGTCCCGGTTTAGTACTGGTTTAGTCCTGGTTTAATCCTGGTTCAGTCCTGGTTTAGTACTGGTTTAGTATTGGTTTAGTACTGGTTCAGTCCTGGTTCAGTCCTGGTTTAATCCTGGTTTAATCCTGGTTTAGTCCTGGTTTAGTCCTGGTTTAGTCCTGGTTTAGTCCTGGTTTAATCCTGGTTCAGTCCTGGTTTAGTCCTGGTTCAGTCCTGGTTTAATCTTGGTTTAGTCCTGGTTTAGTCCTGGTTTAGTCCTGGTTCAGTCCTGGTTTAGTCCTGGTTTAGTCCTGGTTTAGTCCTGGTTTAGTCCTGGTTCAGTCCTGATTCAGTCCTGGTTTAGTTCTGACCTGGTCACAGATGAGTTCCCATTTCTTCTCATTGTCGTAGGATCTCAGCAGACGCACTTTGTCCGGCGGCAGATTCATGGAGTTCTGAAACACCAGGTTAGAGTTAGAATAAACCAGGTTAAACTTTCTGGGGTTTCTTAAAAACCCTTTAAAAAGTTTTAAACAAAAAGTAAAGTAAAGCGGAATATGTGATTTCAATAGAGAAACTAGTATTAACCTCAGAATTTCACAAAGAATTAAGATGGTTTTGGCAAATGATGATTTCACGTGAATGATTATGAAATAATTAGAACATATTACATTTATTGAAATAATAGCTAATTATTCAAGGTTAACATTTTAGCTGAAGGCAAGATTCTGATTTTTATATTTTAGATACAAAACACTACAATATAAATGTTGACCCCACAATAGTTTATAAACAAAATTGACACTAAGAGATTTATTTTAATGATTTCACTTTTTAAATCGACAAGCAAACTAACTAACTATATTACTGGTAGTACTTAGATCTAATGTCAGTAACTTGTTGAAAGTGTTCAATGATTCACTCTTGTATTCAGTCTGAAGGGTTAGATCAAGTTCAACATCTGTGGAGTAACAACACACAATCTTCTTGTTAGTCAAATTTCAAACTCAATTTCTAAATTAAGGATAACGTTTGATATACTCTGGTCAGTTCAGTTCAGAACACGTCCTGTTTACTTGTCTTCAGTAGCAATGTTCAAATGAAAATGTAGGTTTGATAGTTTTAGTATTATCTAGTTATAATACAAAGCAATGGTGACTTATAGATATAACGATATTACAACTCTCAGGTTAAAATCTTTATTGTGGTATTTTGAAGGCCGAAAAGATTTGTAGAAATTATACTTTCATTATATTTAATTTATTTGTCATATTTAGGGCTGCAATGATTAATCAAATACTGGTGTATAGTCAACAATAACAAATAATTGAAGTCATAATTTGATCATCATACTGTAATAATGTGGGACATGTCATGTTTAGGATATAATAAGTGTGTTTGGAGGGTTACATGGGGCATTACTCACCAGTGCGATGGAGAAGCGCTCCTCCAGCTCAGCCGGGTCGGGCATGGGCAGCTTCACTGGAGCCGCTCTGGACCGAATCACTGCCAGCTGGCTCTCCATGCTCTCTGCATTCCCCATGTTATCCACCAAAGGATGGGCCTGCTTCAGTCCTGCTTCAGTCCTGCTTCAGTCCTGCTTCAGTCCTGCTTCAGTCTTGCTGTGGACCCGGTTTAATCTGGGTCTGGCCTCTCTTCTGGACTCTAGGCCTCACTCTAACTTCTAAGTCTGACAGCCCCAGGAACAGTGTTCCTACTGTTTCTCTTTAGACACAAATGATGAACTAACACAAATTGAACCAGCTATGGATTTTTTCCATTGCAGAGCAAATGAGAGCGTCAACCCAGCCCTGAAATAACCTGGACCAGTCCGGACTATCCCTGGACCAAACACAGACTCTGGATTTACCCAGACAGGAAAGAGTCTAACCCAGACTATCCCTCCAGAGAGTCAGAGCTGTTGTCTCTCGTGGTGTCACAGACATACCAAGCTCCAGCCCTCTGCAGACTGGCTCTCTGGTTCTTGTCCCTCCAGACCACAGGTGCAGACAGGCGCAGACAGGTGCAGGGTCTTTGTGCTCAGATCACGGATCTTTCCTGCTCATTAGCGCTTCTTCAGCTCCGCTCCGGTGTCAGAGCGCGCACCGAGGGAGGGGGAACACACCCACCAGACCCCGGCTCCACAGCCCCGAAGAGCCGCTGAAAGAGCCGCAAAAAGAGACACTCCACCCAGCGGACCGAGCCTCACAGCCCCGGACCTCTGCTCCAGCGCTGCCCGGGCCTCACGCACACATCCAGCCGCTCGCACATCGCTCATTCACCGGTCACATGTGTGTCTCCATCACGGAGGGAGGCACGGGAGCATCACTGAGCCGCATCCGACTGAGGAGGCCTGACTGCGGGTCTTTGTCTCCCGGTGTAGTCCTGGTTCAGTCCCAATGTGGTCCCGGTTCTGCTGCGGCCAGTGCTGGTTTCCTCCCCGGGATTCAGCGCTGGTCCTGCGGGTTTAAGGATTCTCCAGAGTCGCTCTTTGTCTCGCTCCTGGTCCTTCAGTGTGGATCAAGCTTCAGACAATGAGCCGCTGGCCCCGCCCCCTCCAGACGCGCACGCAGGACACGCGCGCAACACACACATAGAGACACGCGCGCGCGCAGACACACGTGCGCGCACACACACACGCAGATGTACAGAGAGATGCTTTATTCATGTGTGTTCTGAATGTGATGAGCAGAAGCCAGTTCTGTGTCGGGCTTTGGTGTTTTAGACTTTTCAAAATCCTCCGTTATCAGATCAGAACGTTCAAATGTCTGTAACGGAGGCGACTGGAGGGAAGTAGAGCATAATACATAGAATTCACAACGGAACTAAATTATAGTCTGTCTAATGGATTGTCTTTATAACCACTCAAAAGTAACATTTTTGAATTTCCAGGGTAGGAATGTCGTTAACTGCAGTATAATCGTGGTGAAGTCAGTAGTATATCTGTAGATAAAAGGAAAACATGTTGGTATTTGTATTTCTCCAGTAAAACCTCAAAATCAGGGTTTTGCATTCTAAACATTCTAGACCTGAATGTCATGATCTACTTTTAAATAAACAAACAGAAAACACATGTGTCAATTATGTTTGAACCAGGCTCTGAAATATCCACTTCACTTTGGCTCTTTTGGAATGTGTGATGTATTTGTTTACACAACAAGATTGTTTCTAAAAGAAATATAAATATGAAAAATAAAATGAATCTGAATCTGCAGATTGGTATCACAGGGGAAATAACAAACAGATTGGTATATCGTTCCAGATGTATTGGTTTGATTGTAAAGCGCCACCTGGGGGCCTCTCACGGCCAGTGCAGAGATTAGACAGTGCCACCTGCTGGAAACGGTGGGGATTATCGACATGACCCTAATCTTGATTAAACTCTGGATTATAACACATGGAAATGCGCTGGACATATATATCAGATGTCAACATATAAAACTGCGAATGAAAAATACATTGAATAATAATAATAAGATGTGTGCGATCTTTATGATTGTTCCATTTTGATAGATGATGAAAATACCATAATACCTTTATTTAATATTGCACACATGAATGGCATGAGAGAAGAATTCTCCACATTGTACGGTCTGATAGGAAAGTTACAGTAGAATAGATCCTGAGCGTTTGTGAAGGAGATAGAGGCCGAGGCGCTGTCCGTGGTGCTGAAACAGCAAAGACACATTTGCCACTACATTTCAATTCATGGGTTTCAGACAGATTATTCTTTCCTGATTTGAAGATCTTGTGAGGACATTTCCCCATCGACAACAGAGAACCTTTGTCATACCAAATCTAAATCAAATCAGGAAGGAATTTTTATGCCTGAACCTTTTGAAAATAAATTAATTTCACACTGTTTTTAGGTTATATGTGAGGAAAGGAACAGCAAGATAGGTAAATATCTGTTTTTAGTTACTTTAAGTTAGTCATGCCAATCAACATTCTTGTGCAGCTTCCGATTCATTTTTTTTTAATGTAAAGATGGCCACTTTGACATTTTCGGAAATAAAATAATTCATATAATAATCAATAACTTAGAACTCTGGAACATTGAGTTTCTGTTCTGATCAAAGATTGGTTAGTTCTAATGTATTTATCATGGGAATAAATTAACACATTTATGGCCGTTGTAATATTTATTGTAGTACTGGTTGGTGTTAGAGTAGTAGTAATAGTAGCAGTAGTAATAGTAGTAGTTGTAGGAATAAGTGGACACGTTGTTTGTGGTTGTTTTAATCTTTAATACTTCCTCTTCAGCCTGTGACTGTCTCCACCTCATTTGTCTCCACTGTCTCCGTCGGCCGTGTTGTCGATCACTTTCCTGATCCATCTGCCCAGCCTGAACAGGTGAGTGTAGAAGCCATACTTCCCGTCGCGATCACAGCCCTCGCCCCACGACACGATCCCCATCTGGTACCAGCGGTCTTCAAGGGGATACTGCAGGGACACGGATTGCTGTAGTACTTTATATGGACTCTAAAAACATGTAAACCTACTCCAAATGTACTGCAATAATCTGGTAAATCCTGAGAGGCTTTGGACTCAAGACTAAACTGGGAATTTGAGACGGGAACCTGGGTTTGGGTCCACAATTGGGGTGCATTCATACTTGTACGTGGCGCGGTTTGAGCCCAGTTTAATCCTGATGTAAACTTGGTTTGGTTCTGTTCTAGGCCTGGGTTAGCGATGGCCTTGACTGTATTTAGTTTTGGGTTTGGTCCCTGTTAAGTCTCCCTCATCAAGAAGGCCCAGCAGAGGATGGACTTCCTGCGGCAGCTGAGGAAATTCAAGCTGCCAGCAGAGATGATGGTGCAGTTCTACATGGCCTCACCTCCTCCATCACCGTGTGGTACACTGGAGCCACAGCCAGGGACAAAATAGAGACTACAGAGCATTGTGGCTCTGCTGAGAAGGTGATCGGCTGCAGACTTCAATCTCTGCAGGACCTGTACGTCTCCAGGACTCTGGGACGAGCAGGTCGGATCACAGCCGACCCTTCTCACCCTGGATACAGATGATTTGAGCCACTCCCCTCAGACAGGAAGCCACTCCCCTCAGGCAGGAGGCTACGGTCCATCCGGATCAGAACCTCCCGCCACAAGAACAGTTTCTTTCCCTCTGCCGTTGGACTCATGAACATTTAACACCTGACATTTTAACTATTATTTAATCAACATCTGTCCATTACACTGTTCACTTTCTACACTATTTCCAACCATCTGTAAATGTTTGTATAAATATCTGTGTACATACCAAGACAAGTTTATTTTATTAGTAAATTCTTAATTTATACATGCCATATTTGACTCTATAGACTATGCTTACTATTATCATTTTATTATTCATTGTTTTTTGTTGCACCTATTGCAGAGATAAGTTCCTATGGTTGCAAACTGTGTTTAATGACAATGACAATAGACCTTTTCTGATTCTGATTATAATTTTTATGTGTGAACGCACCTTTAACCCTTGACGCTCTGCTGCTTTATCAGCAGTTTGAAGCTGTGATAGTTACGATATGACAGAGCAGCTCTGAGTTGTACTGACACCAAAAAATCACTCCCAAAGATTCATAGTCAGGTCCCACTTCCCCTGAATTTGGGGAAGTGAATCAAGGCTTAAATCTGGCAAATGATCCTGTAGTGTGCACCGGGCTTAGTCTATTAAAAAGTTCACTGCATTATAAAAAATCTAGTGTGGAAGATTAGCTGGTTTAAGAGAGCTTGGTTTAAGTGAGTCTGACTCAGTGTGAAGCCTCCTGACCTTCATGGTGAAAGGTCCACCACTGTCTCCTTCACAGGCGTCTCCTCTCTCAGAGTCCTCCGGTTTATAACCTGCAAACAACAACCGCTTTAGAACTGCATTAGTCCTGGTCCAGTCCTAGTTCAGTCCTGGTTCTCACCTGCGCAGAACATGTTGTCTGTGATGCGCACAGAGGTGGAGGATCTGCAGATGTTCTGGTCCACGATGGGCAGGTGGATCTGCTGAAGAACCGTGGGCAGGTTCCGGGCTGCGGGGTTCCAGGTCTCCTTCAGGTTACCCCAGCCCGTCACTCGGCCCTTGTACCCCTGGGTCATCAATCTGTGAAGATAAGACACATGAGACACTAAAGGAGTCTCATATAACAGTGATCTTGAGAGATTATATTTCATATTATCCATAATTTTCATTGTGTATCAATACATTATCATAGAATTTCAAGGATTGACAGATTTATAGTGTATTGGTTGGTTCATTATAAGTTAAAAATATTATTCCTCTTATTGGATTTTTTTTGCAAGCGGAAAATTGATCTGATCTATATATTATTGCTATTATGAATTATAGTTACCCCTAAGAATTTATTTTCAAAGACTATTTTCAAGTGACTATAGTTGAGCATAATTTTCCTTGGTTTAGTATTTGGTCAGTTGTGGCTCAGTTCTGGCTCAATTCTGGCTCAGTTCTGGTTGGTGTCAGCTGCACTCACGCTCGGGCCACAGCCTTGTTGGGGAGGCAGATGGGGTGGATGTTGTCAGAGAAGGTGATGGGTCTCTTCATGTGGAGCAGGGCAATATCTCGGTTCAGGTTTTCTTTCCAGTTGTATTTGGGATGAACGATGATGTTGTCGATTGCAACGATCCTCTCCACACCACGTTCAAACCTGCAACAGGGATCCCGCTTTAGTTCTGTTCAGTCTTGGTTTAGTCCTGTTTTAGTCCTGGCCCAGTCCAGGTTCTGGTACTATTCTTCTCTTACTTAGCCCGGTTGTGCTTGCCCAGCCGCACCAGGATGTCATTGGTGGTGAAGTTCTTGTTCCAAGGTGGGTAGAGGATGCAGTGGGCAGCGGTGAGTATCCACTGGTCACTGATGAGACTGGCCCCACAGAGAAGCTCCTGAGGACTGCGCTTGTACAACATCACCTGCCTGAGGGTGAAGCAGAGGGGGAGAGGTGAGAGGAAGCCTCGGCACAATGAGGTGAATAGACCCTTTAAAATACTTCAATTGGAGTAGAGGCAAATGAAGTGCAAATGTCTTTAACTAGAGATGTCACAATATCACAATATATTATTGAGACTGTGACCAAAAAACAGTGAAGTCTTTCAATTTCTTTCATCATGTTACTGTTCCTCAATTTAGTGAAAGACAAAATAAAGTTAAATTTAATAAATGCAGCCAGGTAAAGCCATATTTTTGGTTCTTACGATGATATTGTGACCTGAATAAACAAGATTATCGGCGTAATCTTGACATCCTTATTCTAAACCAGGCTCTGATACCACTCACATGTATGGGACTGTTTTTTATTTGCAACAACCATATTGATTTTTCATATATTGTGATATTATGGGGTTAATCCCAGTTTCTCCATATCCACATCATGTTCCTTTTCATTTTTGCTCCATTCTGGAATTTAGAATGTTTTTTAAAGTGTCTATAGGACACTAGAGAGATCTTTGCCTCTTTGCCTTATCCTGGAGTAAAATGAATCTCAAGAGCACATGCAAACACATTGTGGGTTTCAGCTTCCTTTTATTAGAGCCTTTTTGAAGACCATTGAAAAAAAGAATATTTTGTTGAATTGGTAATTGCTATGCACACTGACTTTATGTTTCATTACTCTGAAACCGCTGGATAAGGAACTGAATTTGTTATTACAATTCTCTTTTAGATATTGATAATCTCTTTATCGTGTGTATTTGATCTAATCTCCATGTTCAACCTAAAACTAAAAATGTTACATAGGTTAATTTTTTAAATAGTAATTGGTGTGAAGCAAACATAATCATTATCAATGGTTGTGTCCATATGATGAATTTGATACAAACATACTACATTAGTTCAGCATAAAATGAAGACCAGTAAAGTGTTTTAGGGTGAATATTCATTTTCATAATTCCAGACTTCCCAATTTATCTATCATCCCAGGAGGGAGACAACACATAAAAAAGCGGGAGATTGCCCCCCTAAGAGGGAGATTTCTAATCTCATCAGAATTAAGAGATAAAAAGTCATGTATTTCATTGTTTTCGGCGGTTTGTATTAACAAACATTAGTTGACGCCAGTTTCGGCATCACTCACGTCGGCCGTGGTCATTTCATAAATACGGTATTTAGTATTATTCTGCACTTTAACTTCGCGATTTGGATTCTGGGACGGAACACACCCAGCATTCATAGCGCAATCACAACAAACATTGCGGCGCCTGTGTCAGCTGTTCCACGCCCGCCTTCGCTGCCACAATTAATGATAATGGCATAGAAAAGGTAGATCAAGTTTCCCGATCGAGTTGATCGGGAGACTCCCGACTATATCGGGAGAGTTGGGAAGTATGTCATCCAGAGAAAAATGCCCTGACACTGCCAGGTAAATTTCTCTGCTTTATTAGAGCAACAAATGTACTATATTTGCATCTTCTAACCCTCTTTTACCTATTTTTTATCAGACAAGCACAAGATAGCCACTGGCAATTACCATGGCAGCAGAACCCATGATATGATTATTTTCATTACAGCTCATAGACTATACAAGTGAACATTAAATTACTACAATTAACCTAACTTCCTGTTATTCAAGCTCCATGATAACCCCACAGAGCCCAAAAACCAAGACCAGACTTGTGCATTTCTGGGTGAATTTACCTGTAGTGTATGCAGTGCACAGTATTTGTACCCCGTAGATTAGTATACAGAAGTATACAGTATTTGAAATATTTATACCATGGAGCAGACGCGACCTCAGCACTGATCCCTCCCACGATGCGACTCCCTCTGTAGGACTCCAGCAGCTCCTCCTCCTTCTGATCCTTCACTGCTTTGGCCTCAAACAGGGGGCGCCGTCCACACACTGACACACAGGGGTAGGCGGATTATAGTAGCAGTGACAGTGACAATAGCAGTGACAGTAGCAATGAAAGTAGCAGTGACAGTAGCAATGAAAGTAGCAGTGAGAGTAGCAGTGACAGTGACAGCATTTACAGTAGCAGTGAAAGTAGCAGTGACAGTGACAGTGGCATTTACAATAGCAGTGAAAGTAGCAGTGACAGTGACATTGACAGTGGCATTTACAATAGCAGTGAAAGTAGCAGTGACAGTGACAGTGACAGTGGCATTTACAATAGCAGTGAAAGTAGTAGGAGTAGAAGTGACAGTAGCAGTGACAGTGACAATAGCAGTGACAGTAGCAATGAAAGTAGCAATGAAAGTAGCAGTGACAGTAGCAATGAAAGTAGCAGTGAGAGTAGCAGTAGCAGTAGCAGTGACAGTGACAGCATTTACAGTAGCAGTGAAAGTAGCAGTAGCAGTGACAGTGGCATTTACAATAGCAGTGAAAGTAGTAGTAGCAGAAGTGACAGTGGCAGTGGCAGTAGCAGTGACAGTGGCAGTGGCAGTAGCAGTGACAGTGGCAGCGGCAGTAGCAGTGACAGCATTTACAGTAGCAGTGAAAGTAGCAGTAGCAGTGACAGTGACAGTGACAGTAGCAGTAGCAGTGACAGTGGCAGTGGCATTTACAATAGCAGTGAAAGTAGCAGTAGCAGTAGAAGTGACAGTGGCAGTAGCAGTGGCAGTGACAGTGACAGTGGCAGTGGCAGTGACAGTGACAGTGACAGTGGCAGTGACAGTGACAGTGGCAGTGACAGTGACAGTGACAGTGACAGTGGCAGTGACAGTGACAGTGGCAGTGGCAGTGACAGTGACAGTGGCAGTGGCAGTGACAGTGACAGTGACAGTGGCAGTGACAGTGACAGTGGCAGTGGCAGTGGCAGTGACAGTGACAGTGGCAGTGGCAGTGACAGTGACAGTGGCAGTGACAGTGACAGTGACAGTGGCAGTGGCAGTGGCAGTGACAGTGGCAGTGGCAGTGACAGTGACAGTGGCAGTAGTGGTACTCACAGTCTTCTCCAAGTCCAAAGCTTCGTGGGTTGAACAAGGTTTTCCTGGAGCCCTTAAGAACTGAGCGCTCCCTGTCAGAACCTGCAGGACTCTGCTCCAAGACAGGGTCTGGAGCCGTGAGCAGGTCCTCTGTGAGAGACCAGAGAGAGACCAGGACTGAACTAGGTATAAACCAGTAGTAGTTACTCACCACCACACAACTATAGATCGCAGTAGTCATTATAGTAGTAGTAGGCACAGTTAGGCCCGATCGCCTCAAGCTGGCGAGAGGCCTATTAGTTCCACAAGGCCTGCGAAAGTGCGCCCCTCAATGTACAAAAAATTCATTGAGAGATAGGAAATGGCCTCAAAAAAATCTGAGCGTAGAATCATGAAATTTGGCGCAGAGGTAGATGGTGACAAGAGAAGTAAAAATTATTATTACGGCAACGCCGTTCGCCCAACCAAATGTCGGCCATATTGGATCAAAATTTGCTCAGGAGTTTTTCTAAATGTCGTACTTTTACGAACTCCTCCCAGGGCATTGGCCCGAAAAAGCTGAAATTTGGTGAAAATTGTGTTGAGGAGTGGGACATCAAAAGTTGTTCAAATGACTTTGATACCTGTCACGGTCTCAGTAGCTAGAATTTCAGAAATTTCCCAAATTTGAAATTTACTGCACAGATAAAGTCCGAATTGTGTCAAATTTGAATCAGTTGTTGAATCTACCCTAAACCTACTTGAAGTGAAACAGATTCATTTTGCACGACAGCGCCCCCTACAGAGTGAAATAAAATTGAATATGGCGAGTAAAATATTTAGTTTTTCAAAATTTTAAGAAATTTGGCGCAAAATTCCATTTTGGCATCCTGATCAAAAAAGTCAATAAGACTCATGTCATATTGTTACGGCGTATCGATGTCAGAAACCTTCCATATTATTCCAATGGGGAACTTGCCAAATCCCTGAAATGTGAACATGCTGACACTTTATACATCTAAGAACTAGAAGTATATGAAGTAGTATATAGAAGTATAAGAAAGATCGGGCCATCAACTCTTCCTTGGGCAAGTTGATGGCCCAATTTCAGGAGTGGGCCATCAAAAGTTATCCGAATCTCTCTCTTAAAAATGACTGTCTTTGTGCGGCGTAGCCGCAAACGTTTCCCTTTAGTTGTAAAGCAAAGGGGAGAAGACACAGATTCAGCAGTAGGTGTAATAAAAGGGAAATTGGGGCGCATTAGCCCCCTCCTCTTGCGTTGCCAGGCGGCGTGGCGGCGGCGTGGGCCGATCATTGCAGCTTACAGTTATATTTTTATTTATTTTTATATTCATTTGAATTAGGACAGTGCATATTAATTTGTGTCAGCAGCTTCAATACAGATTTGAGATAGCACAATGGCAAAATGTTATCCGTTGTCCTAAGACAGGTAAAAACTAAAATAAATAAATATTGAATTAGACAACAGACATATAACATGACAACACATCTGACACAAAGTCAAAACAAAAGTCAAAAAGCCCACAAAAAGCTGAAGAGCATCTATTTTCTCACCACAAAGCTGCATGTCGCAGTAGTCCACTGTCACGGTCCCATTGGCCTCCACATAGCACCAGAGTCCTTCGGGGTCATGGTCCGGGTTCCTGCAGTGGTTCTGGACCAGTTTGACCTCTGGGAGGAATTCTTTATCAGCGCTGAGAGCCAGGACCACGGGGGTACTCCAGGCCAGGCAGGAGTACCCTCCCAGAGAGACGGACAAATCCCCTGTGTAATCCAAACCCTGGTTCAACAGGCACTCCAGAGACCGGATTGGCTCCTGGGCCTGAGTGGGTGGGATAAACACCTCACCTGGACAAGAAAAAGGAAAGTCCTGTTCAGACGTGCTTTAGTTCTGGCGGTTAGCGCTCTTGCCTCCCAAGAAGGAGCTCAAGGGTTCGATTCTCGGACCAGACCAACATCACATGATCTCTCTGGGTGGAGTCTGTTTGTTCTCCCCGTGTTACCTTGGGTTCTCCGGCTTCCTCCCACCGTCCAAAGACATGCATGTGTTAGGCAAAATTGGCAACTCCAAATTAGCCCTAGTGAGTGAATGTGAGAGTGAATGATTGTCTGTCATGTCTATGTCTCTGTGTTAACCCTGCGACAAGTTGGCCACTGTCCAGGGTGTAGCCCGCCTAAGGCCCAAAGTCACTGGGATAGGCTCTAGTCACCCGCGACCCCTAAAGGAACAAGCGGTAGAAAATGAATGAATGTAGCATTGTTCCTGTAACAGTAGTAATATTCTTCTTCATACGTGCACAAAGCAGAATTCCTACTGAGAATCTTAGATGTTTATTATCATCAGCAGAAGTAGAAGCAGCAGTAGTTTTGTAGTAGTAATAGTAGTAACAGTAGTTTTGTAGGAGTAATATCAGCAGCAGTAGCAGTAGTAGTAGTAGTAGTAGTAGTAGTAGTAGTAGTAGTAGTAGTAGTAGTAGTAGTAGTAGTAGTAGTAGTAGTAGTAGCAGCAGCAGTGTTAGATCTGGCACTTGGATGGGAGACTGCTGGAATCAATGTGGCCTTTGGAAAGACACTTGACCCATATTGCCTAGAATAAATCTGGTGTTCTGAGTGAAAATGTATTTACTTACATAAAGCTATATACTATAACACTCTAACTCTACAAATGTAATACCTACACTAAAATGTATTTTGTGACAAATGATGTTGCATGATCCAATCAGAGGTCTGTATTCTGAATACTTGTATGTGTAGAAATGTGACAATATTAAAACAACTTCATGTTTGTTTAACTGTTTGTTCTGCATTTATTTATCACTGAGTAGAGAAGGAAAAACTACACACACTCTTTTTTCTCACCAATACCGTGAAGTTTGAAGATATTTCATGATCAGACTGCACTTTGATTTTAAGAACGTGAATAGCACCAACTAAAAGAGTAAATCTATGACAATATAGTTACTCTAAATTAGTATTCTGTCTGCAAAGTGTTTTGGGTGTCATAAAAGGTGCTCTATAAATCCATTGATTTTTTGGTTAAATATTCTTCTCACCACACTGTGGCACGGAGCAGGCCTCCTTTTGCACTGTGGGGTCTCTGGTGAAACACCAGGGCTGGTCCTGATGGTTTGGGTTCCTGCAGAAGTTCTCCTGAAGCTGAGGGTTCTCACTCACATTAAACTCTCTAAAACACAAAGAGTAGGATGAGGCATACACACGTACAAATTAATAAGTATTTTATGGGTGCATTACATAGTTATTACCTGATAATAGGATGTGGGTAGGAGCCGCTCCAGCGCTGACAAGCCCGTCCTGATTTGGTGATGTTCATGTTTCCTTCATAGCTCAGTCCTTTCCCAATCACACACAGGCCTAAACACACAGACACACAGGTTTTATTGGACCACAGGTTAAAGGACACACATTCTGAATTGTTTGTCTTGCTTTTGGCCTTTAAAATGTTTAACAACTTATGTATGCACTAAAAACCACACAGTACAGGATCACAGTCAGGATTTGGTGTCATCTTGCCATTTACTGGCAGCAGATGGAATTGTCATGGGGAAATGAATGAAGACAGCTTGCATTGACATGCTAATGTAGGCATGCAGTTGTAATGAATGTGATTTGAGGCAGAAATGCTCGGAAGTCTGGTGGTGATTTGTAGACTGAAAAACAGACCAGGATTTTTATCTTTGATGCCCCAAATCTAGGAAATTTGAAACCAAGTTTTTTTGTGAAGATCAGAAGGAGCACAGAAGATGAGCTTGTAAACACGATTTATGCAAAAGTGTGAATTAAGCTAAATGTAACTCAAAGTATGTTTTCGAACAGGGAACAATGGTGTAGCATGATTCAAAGAAAAAAAGTCAATGTAGCAAAATATGTGTCCTTTAAATAAACCTCACATTTAAACATATAACCACCTTAAGAGTTACACACACACACACACACAGACACACACACACACACACACACACACTGTGTTAGACAAAAAATATTCAATATGATGCCTAAACTCCTAGCCATGTCTGCTTATATTTAACACTGTGCTTGTCTCCTTACCGTCCAGACAGTTTCGCACCAGCAGTATGTTGTCTGTGTTCCTCTCGAGATCAGTTCCTTTACAATCTGAAAAAAACAGAATCATTTCAGTTGGAGTCAGATGAAGGTCCTGTGGTTGGACAGGTGGTGGCGCTGTGGCTATAGCACACCTGTATTTACAAAAATCTCATGAAATCTGGACTCTGATTTGTTTGACGAGGCTCCGATCAAACACAAACACACACAACTGCCTTTAGTACAAATACTGCAATTATAAATACTTTTGATTCTACAGTACTCACCTAAGTACTTGCTCCAGAAGGTTTCCTAAAACACACAGTTTGTTGTTATGAATAATTATTATAAAAAATAAATTATAAATTGTGCTTGTCAAAGGCCCTCAAAGGGTAACACTGTTGTCATTATTCTTTCATTCCATACTCAGTAGTGATAAGCTATCATTGTAGCCACAGCTGCCCTATGGCAGACTGATCGAAGCGAGCCCTTATGACCACCACCAATCATTCACTCACACACACCACTTTCAGCGGCCTGGTCTAAGAACACAATGACAGAACAAGTTGGAATTGAACCTCCAACCTTCAGTTAGGTGGACGAGTGTGCTAATCTTTGAGCTACTATTCATCTTACCTCGGGCCGGGGACATTTATACCTTTCCTAGACCTAAAGATTCTGGGACTAAACCAGGGCTAAAGCAGGACACATGAAGGACTAAAGATCTACTCACTGTTGGAACAGTCTGCTCAAAAACCTCTCGAGCTTCTTCATGGTCACAGATCTCCTCCAGACACTCCCTCTCCAGGTTTCCTAGAAAGAGACCAAGTACTGACCAAGACAGAACTAAACCAAGTAGGAAAAGATTCAAATGTAGTCATCTGGACACTGGTTATTGAAAGAATAAGACGTTTGGACTTTCATCCAAGAGTCATTCTCAATCTGTTGATCTGATTGGTTAAACTCAGATATTTTTTATGGAACATCCTGGACGAGGGATTACACAGACTTGTAACTAAACCAGGGCTAAACCAGGTATCAACTAGGCCAGTCTAAATGAAGTCGTGTGATTGGATGTTTGTACCTGGTTTTAATTCCTCAAACATCTGATTGGCTCGTTTGTTCCGCTGCAGCACTTGCGCCGCCTGTTGGCTCTCCAGGAACACTACATCAACAACAAAATCCATCAAAATCATTTCAAAGATAAAACAAAACAAACTGAAACTTTATTTATTAAAGTTCAGTTTGGTCCATCAACCGCACAGTTTAGAAAGAGCTGTAATAATCTGAACCAGTCTGGTAAAGGTGAATGGACTTTAAAAACACAGAGGAGCATTTCCACCTGATGATGTCACAAGTAACAGTGTCGTGAGGGACTAAATGTACAGAATTAAGGAAACAAACTTCAGGGATGTTTTTGAGGAGAACAAAGTTTAAAACCACACGGTCTAATATTTAAAAAGACAGCAACAAAACATATGCAATTTAAAACTGGTCCTACTGAAGCTGCTCCTATATATTTCTAACCAAGTAAATTGTTGTGTTGACAGTAACAGAAAACAAATGACTTAAATAATAGATATCTGTAATAATAGTCCTCTAATGCTACAGTTAATTTTGTAGACTACTCTCTTAATAACATTATACTTACTATATACTAAAAAAAATCTCACACAAATAAGACAATGTTGAAATAATAAAATATGACCAAAACAGAACTAGAATTGATAAATGTATGTATGGTTGTAAAGAATCTTACCATTATGAGAGCAACAACAACTGATTCCAATGAGCAGCAAAATGAGTGCTTGACTTTTCATCTCTTCTCAGATCCTCGTCAAAACCCGTGTCTAATCCAGGTCTACCCTGGGACTGAGTCTGGACCAGGGGCAAAGGCTGCTTTTATTTGTTTTAGTGACGTTATTCATCGTTTACTCTTCGTCTCTCCAAAGTTCAGACAGATATCTACAGGCTCAAAATGGGATCGACAAAGATTTTGATATTATGAAATATAATTTTGATAATGGCCGACTAAAGTACTAAATAAATGCCTAGAGAACAAAGGACCAAAGTATCCATATAAAGCTATTTTTGTTTATTAATATATATACCCCCCACATGTTTTTCTAGGATATAATTGAAACTGTACTGTATGAAAACACTGTACTTTAGGTACTTAAAATGTCTTGTACAACTCATCACTCTTTTAGTTTAAATGCATGCTATGTTGTGGTGGCACCACCAGGAGGCGCTCGCCTGTTTTGAGAAGAGGAGAGCGCTCGTGAATAAGAGATAGAGATGTAAACATGTGACACGTTGTTGTTTGCCGAGAGTTCTGAGAGAATAAACGGAGAAGCACTGAATCTACAAAAGTTTCCTCCTCTTCTTCTATAAGTGCAACACATATAATAAGTAAATATTTAATTTGTTTTTAATCAAAACAATATCTGACATGTAATTATAAGAAGTAGTCCCGGAAGTCGCGCTCCCCTGTCCCATTAGTCCCGCCCCAGTGTCTTTCCCTCAGTAATTCCATGTGTGCTTCTCATTCAGTCTATCAAAAAACAGTTCTTCCCCGGTGATGTCTATCCACGCTCATTACTTCTTCGCTGCGTCCGCAATAAAGATTTAAAAATCCCTCACAAAAACATTTTTAATAAGTTTTCCCGAGAGACCTACGGAACGTCACCAACGTCACCGCCTATCGCTTACGACAGCGTGTGCGTGAGAACATGCGGCTAACGTGACACCGGTGAAACTTGTGAATAAAAATACAAGAATCCAGACTGTTCTCCGCCTGTAGCAGAATGTCGGTGTTTCACGACGAGGTGGAGATCGAGGACTTTGAGTTTGACGAGGAGACGGATACGTACTATTTCCCGTGTCCGTGCGGAGACCGGTTCGCCATCAGCCGGGTGAGCCAAGAGCTAACGGTGCTAATCATGCTAACGGAGCTAAGGGCTAATGCTAACAGGCTAACGCTTCACAACAGATCAGATTTTCTTTATTTGTAAGGCAGAATTTGTTTTGACTTTGGTACATTTTAGACCGGGTTTAGTGCCTGATTAGCCCCGTGGTATGCTGACAAAAAACAGGGCTTTGAAACGTATTTTAAATCATGGTTCCTGAATACCACGGTGGTACATGTAGCATACCACGAGGAACTGACATTTGGCGAAATAGCAGGTCTAAACCAGAGACTAAAGCATGTCTGGTGTGTCTCAGGAGGACCTGGAAGATGGGGAGGAGGTGGCCACATGTCCAAGCTGCTCTCTCATTGTTAAAGTCATCTATGACAAGGTAATTCTACAACTATTATCACTAATATTACTATTATTATCACTACTATTACTACTACTACATCATCATCTGTATTGTCACATCACTTAGTTAGCTTTATTTGAAAAGCACAGTAATCCGGAAGCTGTTAAAGTGTCTGGTTTTAGTGATGATTTATTTTGTAATTTAGTGTTTGTATTTTCTGCAGGAGCTGTTCATGTCCGGAGAAACCATCGCTGCTCCTTCAAACTCATCCAAACTGGAGCTGGTTCAGACCTGAGACTGTCCAGAATCCAAGACATGGATTTGGACTAGAGCCCAGACTAAATCTGGTTCAGCTTTGGCATGGACCCTTTTAGTTTAAAACATAATATATTTATTTATTGACAAGAGGAGAAAGTGGATCTCAATCAGACCTTTGGAGCTTTGATATTCTCTTTTTTTATTGTTTAATTTTGTATTTTTGACATATGGAGATACTGAACAGCGCCATCTAGAAACAAATGACTGAAACGTCAAAATTGAATGCAAATGTCATATATCATGTAAATAAGCCTCTGTACAGCGGAAATAAATGTCTGACAAATCATTTGGTTTGTGTTTTATGGATTTTTAACATGTATTTTATGAACCAGGACCGTTAATAAGTACATGTAATATGGTGCCCATTCCCACAATGACACAATGCAAGATGTACAACAAAGTTAATATTTTAATGTAATAATCATCAATATTTGCCAAAAGTTGTATGAAATAAATGGTCATAATAAAAATTCAGTCAGTTTAAACAATATTTTAACACATTTACAACAAAATTTCAGTTCAGTCAGCAAATCTTAACTATGAGAACAATTTAAAGAAATCATGTTCATAATGTTATATTTAGATCTATTTTCAGTATTGTACTTTAACTATCACTATAGTCTACTCTCAAGATGATTTGTTCTATCAGATTTTGAGTACTGGTGAATTACAGATTGTATTCTAACTCCAAAACATTTTTTTAATCCTGAATTTTGCAGCATACATTATCAATGTGTTTTTGCCTTCATTAAAAACAAAATCACCTTTAAAGCATTTTCAGGCCCTCAAATTCAACTGTCATAATCCAGAGTGTAAAATTCACTGAAAAGGAGGAAAGAGGAGTGAGGGAGGAGGAGACACGTGCTGATGGTCACTGTGACAGATTTCCTCAGGAGCTGCTCAAACCAAACTGACCCTGTAGTGAGAACTGAACCTTATTTTATGTCATTATTACAGAAGTTTCACATTTAAGTCTGCCAAATGTCTTTATTTTCTGATAAAGGTGTTAGCACATATATTAAAAGTGTTAATGTCACATTCGCGGGTGCCCCAGGTCACCCTTATGTGTCTCAATCGCAATAAGTTCTTACCTGGTTAAATAAATGTTGAAAATAAGAAAAGTTTAGTAAGAATAGTCTGTGTTGTGTTTAACATGCACGATCATTTGCTGCTGTAGTCAATGTGAGATGAATTATTTTGATCGTCCCTCTGGGGTTTTCCTTGGAGCTTTAGGACACTGCTTAATATGGCACATTAGATTGACAGCTGAAGACAGATTGGATTGGTTCCCTTCAAATTTCCTGGTTGTTATGAGATACATTTTCCATTTTTATTGTTTTAAACTCAGAAAAAAACACATTGCAATTATATACTGCAAAATTTACAGTACAAAAAATATCTGAATAATCTGGTAACAAATGTACAGTAGTTAACTTAAACCATTCTACTGTCTTTTGACCAAATTAATATTGACTTTCCTGTTACAAGCCCAGGACTAAACAAGAATTTACCTGATCTAACTTGGTTCTGTAGCAATTTAATCTTGTCTTTGATGTTGTTACTTGCATATGAATTAAAACACTGTCTAAACTAGAATTAACAACTAGAATTAAACCAGCAATCAAACTGGGTCCACACCAGATTTAAAACAGGACATTGATAGGCTCAAAAACCTCATCATCTCCCTCTTGTTGGTCTTCTTCCTCACAGTGCTCTAAGATGGCCGCCATGGGAGCGGTGTGGAGACGAGTCCGAGACGAGAACCAGCGACTGGCTGAACATGGAGGGGTCAGAGGTCGCTGGGTCTGACAGAAAGTATAACCCTGAAGCTGTGAGGGTCTACAGAGACGCTCCACGGCAGAGACACGGGACACAGAGCCAAAATGGACGCCCTTCTTTAAGAGCAAGGCCCTGAAGGTTTGACTATGCTGCGACCTGTAACCTCTGGGCACAGGGCATGGGTCAGTGGGGGTCACGGGAGGAGACGGCGAGGATGAAGAGACGGACGAGGCGGAGAATATGCCTGAGTCTTTACGTCCAAACATCTTCCTCTTGGACCTGAACAACCACAATGTCACAAATTTAGTTATTGTCTTTAGAACATGGAGCTCTTGCGCCCCCTAGTGTTACAAGCTTAAAGCAATAGTCACACAATTAGTAGTGCAGGTTAGGTATATTTCTAATGATACTCCATGGGTACATAAAGGTAAACAGTTACTAAATACTGCTACTACTTGCTCCACTTCCTGGGGGTTTAACTGTGTTCCAGTATCATCACTCTTTTATTTGATGGTATTCAGAAATGCAGTGCCTCCGTCTCACATCAAAGGAAAACAGTGTAGTATTTGATCATGTTATTTAGGCGAGATGTATTAGTGAGAAAAAAACCCACAGCTCTAGTGGTGTTTTAACATTTTTTGTTTTAACAGTTTAATATTATGCAAGCGATTCAGGGGTTCAGGGACTCAGGGACTCTGGACTCCGGGGCACAGGACTCAGGGGCACAGGACTCAGGGGCACAGGACTCAGGGGCACAGGATTAAGGATTTAGGGGCTCAGGATTAAAGACTCAGGGGCTCAGGATTAGGGACTCAGGGACCCAGGGACCCGGGGACTCAGGGACTCAAAGACTCAGGATTAAGGACTCAGGGGCACAGGACTCAGGGGCACAGGATTAAGGACTCAGGGGAACAGGATTAAGGACTCAGGGGTACAGGATTAAGGACTCAGGGGCACAGGATTAAGGACTCAGCGGCACAGGATTAAGGACTCAGCGGCACAGGATTAAGGACTCAGGGGCACAGGACTCAGGGGCTAAGGACTAAGGACTCAGGGGCTCAGGGTCTCTAGCCTCGGGGGCTCTGGACTCAGATGAGCTCCGGGGGACTAGATTAGTATTTTGGGGTCAAGTTTGTACCTTTAGTTAAATTCACACAGTGCCCTCCCACACAGCGCTGACCGAGACAGAATAGAGAGGAACCAAAGATAAATAATTCAAATTAATTTATCATTTTCAGTCTTTGTTTCTGTATTGATGTGTTGTTTTACCTGTGGATGATGGCAAACAGATCGTCTGTGCTCCGAGACTGAGCAGGAACAGTGACCTCCTCAGCAGAAACTCCCACAAACACATCTGGAATAAAATGTTGTATATAAAGAACAGTGTTGGCTAAACCAGGTCTAAACAAAGACTAAACAAGGATTAAATAAGGACTAAACCAGAACTCACCATTTTCCTCCTCTCCTGGTTCTTGTATGAGCAGGTCAGGCTGGGACAGTTCCCTCTTCAGGCTGTCGGTGGAGAGTGCGCTGCTGAGGGAGAGGCAGCTCCGACCAATCATTTGGCACAATTCGCCTGACGTCACTGTATTCAGACGAGTTTCGGTTTCACTCTCGAAGGAGGAGAGAGAGGAGGTACTAGAGGAGGAGCTGGACGAAAACTTCTCCTTCTCTTTCAGCACAAAACGTTTTTGGATTTGGTTCTTTCGTTGTGGTTTTTTCATCGGCGTTCGCTCAATCACAGACTTCTCCTCCTCTGCCACAGACTCTCCCCTCTGGAAATCTGTCCCCAAATCACAATCTTTCTGCCAAATTTGACGCTGAATCTTCAAATTTTGTCTTCTATCATTTTCAATTCCACAAAAACCTGTCAAAGGTCTGTCGCGTTCCATAAAGACATTTTCACCCTCTGTATTTCTTGGGCACCAAATGTTTTCACTTGAATTTTCTAAATTTGTCACACGATTTTTGTACGAGCCAAGATTTTCCAGATTCTCCATCCAGGAATTTTGATAATTTTCCTGTACATTAGCTCCATCACACTCCCACACACCGTCATTATTACTTTCAAAGCTTTCAAAGTGTCCTGGACTCCAAACATGGTCCCTGTTCTCCAAAGCACATATACTGTTAGGCTTTGAAGTAGTAAAAGTAGTGTCTACAAATGTATTCCTTACAGTCTCTTCCAAGTGCTCCTTTGTTTTCCTGCTAAAGCTAGCAGAACCATTGAAACCATTGAATCCCATTGAACTCCTCTCCAAAATGGCCTCACAAACCTCTGCATTTTTATCAGTTGTTTGATTTTTGTAACTTTCTGTTGAGAAATTACTTGAAATTTCGACAGAAGAATTGTTGTTTTCCAAAGTCGCCACTTTTGAATTGGTTGAATCATTTTCTAATTTCCTCACAGTCCAAACTTCAGCAGAATCATCCATATTCCTCCAAACCAGGTCGGTGGTTTTGGTACTGGTTTTGGCACTGGTTTGGGTCGCCAGCTCTGGTTTCTTTTGCAGAATTGGAGGCTTCTCTCTTCGTGGAGAATTTGAATTGTGATTTGGGGAGATGTTTTGTGCCTTTTCAGGCAACATTCTCTCCACAATATCGCCCCTTTCAGGAGTTCTGTTCAGCAGTCCCAGGATCCCCAGGTCTGGCTTCTTGGGCAGCATGGGTTTGACCGGAGAACGGGTTTTAGTTAGGATCAATTTATCTTTTTCAGACCCTAAACTTTGTGCTTTTTCTTCCACGTTCTCTTCTTTTTGAAGTGTTTTTTTCTCATCTCCTCGGCACGGACTCCAGTATTGTGATTCTTCAGCTTTGGACACTTCACAATTCTCAGAATGCATTTTCACCCAGGGTCCATCTGGAACACTGTCCAGCTTCAGCACATTCACATTTCTCTCTTCAAACGGGTCTTGACCGTTAAGTCCATTTGTTTTGTTATTGCACTCACTCGTGTCTTGCTCACTCACGTCATAATATGAGTATTTGGCTTTACTTTTTGTTTTCTTTCTCTTTTTTTGCACATTTTTATTGTCAGAATTCAAATTCTCAACTAAATCGTTCTCCTTGTTCAGCCTTGTTGCCGTACTCTCCGCTAACATAGCGTACATGTCCAAATAAGCCTGATTTCTCTCTTTAAAAACAGTATTCTTACAAAAACGCTCAAAATCTTCAGTAAGATTCTGTGGGTTTGGTTCGCCCTGGGTTTTAAAGTAGTTCTCGGTCGTTTGCAGCTTGTATTGTTTCACATTTGTAATTTGTGCGTTCTGGATTTTCAAATCCATGCAGCGGATTTCAGCTGGCACCATTTTGTGATGCTTTTCTTTCAACAAAACCTCATCTATCTCTCGACTATTGCTTACAGTTTGATCTGTCTTTGTAAAAGTGTCTGAGTCTTGACTTTTCAGACCACTCCAGCCCAAACCTTGTTCCATGTCTGTAACATTAAACTCCTGTGCATCATAAATCATTTCTCTGGATGTTGTTGCATCTATATCTCCAGATTGGCAGATCATTTCTCCCTCTGAATCCTCCACAGACGCATCCAAATCTCTAAGAACAGTTTCAATTTCATCCAAACTGATTTCTTGGTTTACATCTTTCCAAAATTGTTTTGAAACTTCACAATTTGTCCCATTCATAGCTTCTTGAATCGTCATAACATTGCTTTTTCCCTGCACACCTGTATCACTTATTCCTTCGGCGTTTGCACCACCATAAACATCTTCAGATTTCTCATTTTGACCAACACTAATTTTTGATTCCTCTGGCAGCTGAAATCCACTATTTTCTTCTGTGAGATTTGGAATAAAACCTAGAATTTTCGCATCCTCCTCAAAGTTTTCATCAAATTGTTCTTTCAGACTTGATTCAGCACTGGTTAAATCCTCTCCTAACTTTATATTTTCACAGATTGGATACTCGTGAAAAGCTTGATTTGCACATAAAGGCATCTTAGACACTTCAGAAATCTCAGGATCAGCTTTAGAAATGGGTTTTGCTTGATTAAAACCTTCTTGTAGGTCTTTCTTTGAAAACGTCTGCTCTTGGCTCAAACTCCGGCACAAATTTGCATCATCAGAATCCTTACTCTTGCATTTTTCCTGCTTTAGTTTGTCTTGGAGTTCAGGTGTCGCGTTGATGGAGGTGGCCGAGTTGGCTTTCTTTTGCAGAAGTTCCAGTTTTGCCTTTGTACTTTCAGATATTGTCGCCTCCATCGTCGGTAGAGAGTTGGTTCTAGTGAATTCCTGGCTTTTGACAGAGCGAAGTTTCACGTTTTTCAAAGCTTGCGTCGTGACGAGAGGAGCACCCTGGATGGATATTTTAGGTGGGGACGTTTTGGGAGACATCTTGGATTTGTCGTATGATTGTGGGTAAGGAGGAGGCGGAGGCTTGGACAATGGAGATGGTAAAGGTGGCGAAGAAGGTAGAGAAGAATTTGTAGTTTCATTGGGGTTTTGAGGTAGATTTTGAGGTGCATCTTGGATAGTGCCGGTTGCAGGAAGTCGCTGGGGTGAGGGAGGAAGAGGAGGAGGAAGGGGTGTGTGCGGAGGAAGAGGAGGGGGAGAAGGCAGAGACGAAGGAGAGACTGAAGAATATTCAGGAACAGAGGAGTTATGGAGGTTAGCAGCTTTTAAAGGAGCGGTATGGATTTGGTAGGAACAAGCAAGACGTTTCTGGTTAAAATCAGGGAGTGGGGGAGGAGAAGGGAGGGAAAATGATGAAGGAAGAGGAGGAGGAGGAGGTGGAGGAGGAGGAGGTGGAGAATGAGTTTGAGACAAGTTTGGAGCAGGAGAAGCGGTACAGATCGGTACAGGATGTTGATTGTTGAACACAGGAAGTGGAGGCGGAGGTGGCGGAACTGGCATGTTTTTGATTGACATTTCTGAGGAGGAGGTGCAGGAAGAGAGGGAGGAGGAGGAGGAAAGAGAGGAGAGCAGCGACGTGGTGCGCTCTGGAGGTCTGGGTTTCAATCCGGACCTGGGTCTAGACCTGGACTTGTGTCTGGACACAGAGGAGTCCTGGAGAGGGGATTTTTGAGGAGGGGAGACGGGGGAGGACAGGGGAGTGTTGGACTGACTGGAGTAGCCACTAGAGGGTGACACTAAACGCTGCAATTCACAAAAGGCCTGAGGGAGAGAGAAAACAAAAGCGCTTTTAGAACAATAATAATAAATACAAAAATACATGAGATGAATATGATATGAAACATTTTCTAGTTTTTTGTATTCATTTCGAGGAATTTTCACCATTCAAACGATATAAAATCAAGTGTTAATGTTGAGCTGTGAAAAATAATTACTTGATTTCCTAAAATTTAAATTCAAAATATATATTTTTGACCTTATGACATGGTATACATAATTTACTCTAAATAAATTACTTTTTTACAATTTTTTATGAATATTTGCAGATTTTTTTCTTTGACTGACTTTCCTCCTAAAATTTAATTTCAAATTTACCCAACATTTTCTAATGTCATATGCTAATAACTTGAATAGTTTTGAGATTTAATAGGCGGCTCGGTAGTAACAGTAGTAGCAGTAGCTCTAGATACCTTTGTCGTACTAATGGCATTTTGTTCTTCTTCTTTGGGTCCAAAAGTAGTTGTGCTTCCACAGCTGAGTTCACTCTGCCTCCTCTTCATCCTCGGCACCCAGGGGTCCCCGAACTGCGCAGGAATAGGACTGGCAACCCTCTCGTTCTCCAGGCTGGCAGTTGAGCCCTCTGCCCTTCTCTTCTCCTCGGCCCTTCTCTTCTCCAGGCTGAGCCGTGGTGGTTTGGGTCGGCGTTTGAGGGACTCGTTTCGGAGTGGAGGAGCAGGAGGGCGTTTCGATTTCCTCAGAGAGATACTTCTGGAGAGCGAGGAACCGGAGGAAATGCTCTGACACTTTGCAGAGTTTACCGGACCAGAAGAGTTCAACGAGGTCTGGGACTGGCTACAGATTCGGTCCAGGTTTAGAGATACGTTTGAGGGCGACTCTGAACGCAAAGAGCTGTACGACGGAGAGGCTTGAAACAAGTTTAAGGAAGAAGAAGTTGCCATTTGGTCTGTATTTTGATAGAAATATTTACTTGAATTCGACATTTTTTCTCCCAGACTGAGTGATACCTGGGACACATTTGAGGTGGATTCTGAGCGTAAAGAGTCGTACGAAGGAGAGGAATTTTGGTGGAAGTTAAGTGAAGAAGTAGCTGCGTTCTGCTCAGATATTTGACCATAACAGAGTGAGTTTTCCTCCAGGTCAAATAGCGTTTGAGAGCAGTCCTGCAGGTTTGAGTATGAGGTGCTGGACTCGGAGCGGAGAGATTGGTGCGAGGCAGAACCAGAGCAGAGGAGGGGCTCACAACTCCAGCTCTCCCCACAAATGGAGCCTGCGTCCTGGGCACTGTGCAGGCTGGTGCTGAGGGACAGGGCCTGGTACTGCCAGGGCTCCAGCACAGAAGAGCACAGCGACTGACAGTCCGACTGAAACACAACATTATTTTTATTCAACATTATTTTCTTCAATGTTTTAGAGTAATACATTATTTTTTGTTGTTTTGTTCAGAAAAAAGTATAAAATAATGAACAGGGATTGTCCTAAAATGTAATCAGGACTAAGCCAGGTCTGAGTCTTACCGTGGCGTCTGCAGGTGAGTAGTAGATGACCCTGTAGGTGGCACTGTCCGGACTCTGTAAACTGGAAGTGGAGGGTGATGCTTCCTGTGGGTGGAGGCGTTTGGAGGAAGTGAGTGTGTCCATGAGGCTGGACAGGTCTCCTCTGGGCGCTCGGATTCGGCGCGGCTCAGTCCGGTTACTCTGGTCCTGGCTTGGGTCCCAATCCTCTTCTGGGGTTCTGGAAGGACTCTGGGCTGAGGACTGGACTAGGTCTGGACCGAATGAGGAAGAGCAGACGGACAGGAGTTCATAAGATAAGATAAGATAAGATAAGATATTCCTTTATTGTCCCACATGGGGAAATTTCATTGGTGCAACGCAGGTAGATACAGAGGTAGATACAGAAGAACAGATCACTAATAGGAAGTCTGAAAAACACTTTCAGTAGAAGATCTCCTATAAATAAATAAAAAACTCCCATAGACAAATAAATAAATACATAAATAGATAAATACCATTGCATGTGATCACGACAGTAATTGCACATGAATATGTGTCACGACAGCACATAGATATTACCATCAGAGGAGAGTAACACAAACTCAAAACATCTGAGCTCCAGGGATGGTCCTGAGTCCCAGGTCTTACCCTGGTCTTGGCTGTAGTCCCAGTTCAGTTCAGGTCTGGTCCTCCGGTTCAGGCTTGGTCTCCTGTTGAGGTTGTCTCGTTGGGACAAAGAGCGATGCACAGAAGCCTGACGGTCAAAACTCTCTCCTGAAAACAAAAAAACACATTTATTTTTATGTTTTTAAATCTCCTCCTGCAGTACCTGTGAGAACCTACAGGGGTACAGTGCACTTTGCTTGCTTCCAGGACAGTTTTAATGACGTAATCATGACGTATACAAACACATTATCCCCCTTTTATAATGTGTTTCATAAAAAAAGTTTTCCTCACGAGTATGTGAACACACAAATATCGCAAGAATTCATCTTGTATGTTTGAATTTTTCGGCAGAGAATTATATTTCAGAATTTTTTTAAATAAAAAATAACAAAATGGAGTCCTGCAGCGGCTCAAACAGAGCCTCCTGGATCAGCACAGCATAAGGGGGTTTAGGGTTCTGTACCTGTGATGTTGATGGGCACGATGTCGGCCATGACGGTCTGGGCGTGTCTCCTCGTCACCTCCTCTGGCGTCGGCAGCCCACTAGAAGTCCCGTCCTCCATACAGAAAGCGGGCCCCTCCCAGCATGATGTCAACACCAGCGGGGTCATAGGTCGAGTCCCGCCAACCACCAGCCGCTCATCGTCGTCAGAATCCACAGAGGACTGCAGCACAAGACTGGGTTTAACCTTGGTTTTGTCTAGGTATAACTCTGAGATAAAAATGACTTATACTCTCTTGTTTGCAGCAGTTAGAACTAGTTTGTATTTAATAACTAAACCTACCAGTTTAGTTGATAATTTACTTGTAAAAACTTAATTCAAGTCATTTAATCCCATAGAAAATACAGTGTAATCAGGAGAGTATGAGTTCACTTGCACAGATCTCACTGGTTTATGTGGGGTCTACTTTGGGTCTAGTCCAAGTACTACACCTAGTTCTAATTATTGTTCTAGTCCTAGTTCCTGGTACCTTCCGGGGCCAGACAGGGAACTTGAGACAGACCCAGAAACAGGACTGAGAGAAACAGTCCCTGAACCTGGATTTCTGAGGACACAGGAGAACCAGAGGGGAATCAGAGGAGAATCAGAGGAGAATCAGAGGAGATTCAGAGGGGAATCAGAGGAGAATCAGAGGAGATTCAGAGGGGAATCAGAGGAGAATCAGAGGAGATTCAGAGGAGAATCAGAGGAGATTCAGAGGAGATTCAGAGGGGAATCAGAGGAGAATCAGAGGAGATTCAGAGGAGAATCAGAGGAGAATCAGAGGAGATTCAGAGGAGAATCAGAGGAGAATCAGAGGAGATTCAGAGGGGAATCAGAGGAGAATCAGAGGAGATTCAGAGGAGAATCAGAGGAGATTCAGAGGAGATTCAGAATTCAGAGGAGATTCAGAGGACATTCATAGGAGAATGAGAGGAGAGAGTCAGAGAAAGGAGCAGTGGATGAACACACATCATTTGAGGTTCATCTGCATTTCCAAAATTTGTCAAATCTGTATCAATTGCCCCAAGGCAAGGTTGCTTGGAATCAAGAATAGATATGATTTTTTACAAAGAGAGAGTCTTGTCACCACGGCCTCTCTCGAGTCAAACTCAAACCGTACTGTGCAATCAGATAAGTTTATTTCCGTGATGTCATCAAACTTCTCTCACCTCAGGTTTTTCAGTCCCTGTGATATTTTTTGCCTTTGTTTCCGCGTAAGCAGACATTAGTTTTTATACGGACGGACCCTGCCTGTCCCTGACTGGCTAATCCACCTGTCAATCACGGACTACTGAACTTGAGTATGAATGCACTGACCATGTCTGATATACACTCTATTGAGAGTGTTTTTCAAACTTCCTATAAGTGATCTGTTCTTTTTCTCTGTATCTACCTCTGTATCTACCTGCGTTACAACAATGAAATTTCCCCATGTCGGACAATAAAGGATTATCTTATCTTATCTTATTAATCTGTATAACAATACAAAGAGATTATCCAGACACTGCAGGTGAAAAGCAAAACATCCTAAAATTAGAGCTATCAGTTTGAAACTGTAGTTTACTCACATGTAAATGTAAGAACAATATTATTACACGTTTTTCATCATGTAATGTTGTCATTTATGTGTAAATTGGCCAATATTTTCGACATAAATCAGAAAAATGTATTGATCCAGGTTTAAATTTCTTGCTTCATTTTGTTGATGTATTAGATCCAAAAAAAAAAAATTTACAGAGGGAATTATGGAACTAGGACTAACAGAGTTTTTTTTTTTTTGTATTGTAAAATCTTTAATCAGGCTTAGCATTAAATATCAACAAACCCCTCTTAAACAACCCGTACAAGATTGTAAAGTTTGGTGTGTGTGTGTGGGAGCTATTTTATGAGCTCATCTTTATGATCTTTATGAGAAAAATACATTTGGAGAAAACGGCTTTTGAACTTACAATGTCACATTTAAACCAATGGATAAAGTGTATTAAATAAAATAATACTAATATAACTACAGCAATGTTGTAATTTTGTTATTATGTTGTTATTGTTATAATGATGTCATTTGAGCGCCTGGTCCTCCCCACCTCAAGTCCTTCACCTCCCCCCTGCTGGACCCCCTGCAGTTCACCTACAGAGCTACCAGGTCTGTGGACGACGCCATCAACCTGGATCTCCACTTCACCCTGCAGCATCTGGACTCCCAGGAACCTATGTAAGGATCCTGTTTGTGGACTTCAGCTCTGCATTCAGCACCATCCTCCCCGCTCTGCTCCAGGACAAGCTATCCCAGCTAAAAGTACCTGACTCCACCTGCAGGTGGATCACTGACTTCCTGACGGATCGGAGGCAGTACGTGCGGCTGAGGAAGAATGTCTCAGACACTCGGACTCAGCACAGAAGCTCCACAGGGCTGTGTATTTTGTCCCCTGCTCTTCTCCCTGTACACAAACTGCTGCACCTCCAGCCACAACGCTGTAAAACTGATCAAGTTTGCGGACGCCACCACCTTCATCGGGCTCATTTTGGACGGAGATGAATTTGCCTACAGGAGGTGGACTGGCTTGTGTCCTGGTGCAGCGGTAACAACCTGGAGTTCAACGCCCAGAAGACAGTGGAGATGATCGTGGACTTCAGGAAAATCACTTCCTGCGGCAGCTTCTCTGCTGAGAAGGTGATCGGCTGCAGACTTCCATCTCTGCAGGACCTGTACGTCTCAAGGACTCTGGGACGAGCAGGTCAGATCACAGCCGACCCTTCTCACCCTGGACACGGACTATTTGAGCCACTCCCACCATAAGAACAGTTTCTTTCCCTCTGCCGTAGGACTCTTAAACATCTGTCACTTTAACTAATTTAATCCATCACTCACTGCACTGTTCACTTTCTGCACTACATATGTAAATTCAACTGAACATTTTACTATAAAATTTGTGTACATATTGAGTCTATTTTTAATTTGATCCTATATTAGATTGAAATTGTTTTTCTTTAAGCATGTCCTTTTTTATTTTATAAAAGTTGTTTTATCATTGTTCATTGTTTTATGTAGCACCGAATCACCAAAGTAAGTTCCTATGTTTGTGAATTCGGTTAATATCGGCAATAAACCTTTTCTGATTCTGATTTCCAGGTGAAAGCTTTTATCTTGAGATGAGCTTATACACAAATAAGAAAAAAGGTTTTGCCCTTCTCAACTTTAAAACTAACAATCATAGACTTTTGACTTTATAAATAAAACTAGTGGATTTGGAGAAACTTGGACTCACCATCCTTCTGCTCCGGCGCCGCCAGTCAAAGCCCTTGCTGCGTTCTGATTGGTGGATTCTGGGACCATAGGAGAAGGGGGCAGGTCCATTCTGCCGATTCAATGACAGCACTGAAAAAAGACCAAGGTTAAACCAGGACTAAATCAGGACTAAACTAGGACTGAGGTTCAGACCTGGTTCTGGACTGCTGGGCTCATCACTCCCTCTGGTGGTGGAGGGCAGGAACAGCAGGCCATGCAGGGGCTTCTGGGTAGTGTAGTGCACAGACCACTTCCTGTCAGGGTCTCCACCTGCAGACACAGAACACACAGGTACTTTTAGATCAGAGCTTTGTGAGTCTCCAGCACAATTTTTGGATTCAATTTTGTTCTGTCTTTTTAAAACCAAAACAAAACTGGCTTTATACATACATTTACAGGACATAAAGAAGTTCTTAAGTCGACAAGTCATGCACTGTACATCGATTAGTCAATGGTAAGGTTGTAAATTCAACCATTTCCTGGGTCAATTTAATGTAATTGATCCTTTTTCTGTTCCATAAAACCTTCTGATAGAACATGGTATGTTTTGAAGCCTGAGAATAGTCCAGATAACAATGATTCAATTACTGAATAAAATGCAATTCATCAATTAACTAGTAGACCAAGACATCATCGGCCAATACATTGAAAAAAAGTGTAGGCAGAAGAAATGGAAACCAAATTAGCAGTAGATTGGCAACAGTTTTGTCATAAGGGGAATAATTGTTTCTACTGCTCATAAAGCCAAAACGTCTGCATCAATAAGTCACAGGGCAACTCCACAACATTTTGGCAAATGGTTAAATCCTCATAAAAAATATTCAACCAAAAAATATATATTTGTGCCGACTCTGGAACTGTCTATGTTGCTCCATCTATGGCTGTTTCCCCAATACATGAGAATAGACCTGATGATCAAGTATTTTCCCTTAAGATCATCACACTTTATGAAGTATTAAATATGTTGCTGTCTATAGATCCAAAAAAGTCCACTGGAGCTGACACCATCAAACCTAAGTTACTTTTCATATCAGCGCCACTCGTAGTAAACTGTTTAACTCATGTTTTTAATCTCACAATACAAACTGAAAGTATCCCATTACTATGGAAAACTGCTTTTGTTCTCCCTTTGCACAAAGGAGGCCAGAAAAATGAATAATTTCGAGCTTTCTTAACCAAATATTCCATTTTAAATGGTTACCAGTCTAGATTTAGACCAGGGCATAGCACCATCACAGCTGCTTCAATAGTTATACATGATATTGCTATTGCATTGGATTATCATGAAGAATGTGCTGCTGTTTTTGTTGATTTGTCAAAGGCCCTTGATTCAGTAAATCACTGTGTTCTCTTGTATTGTCTGGATGCTATTGGGTTTGATGAAAATGCAAAAAAAAAAAGGCAATTTGTAGATTACTTCACAAATGGAGCTCAAGCTGTTTCGGCTGATGACTTTCAATTTGAATTTCCTTATATTAACAAAGGAGTTCCCCAAGGATCTGTCCTTATCTAAAACATAGTAGCATCCACTTGAATGCAGATGATGCGATCAAATATGCTAGAGAGCGCCTTCTGCTGCACAAGTGAATAAAAACATCCAAGAGGACTCCAACCAACAAAACTGTTAATTTAAAATGGTTAATGAATTCAAGTAAAACTAAATGTATGCTGCTCTCCAAAAGGCACTCTCGTGAATCTATTCTTACGCTTGATGGTAAATATGATTGAACAATACATCTGAGTCGATGATAAACTCTATTTCAACAAACACATACATGAGCTGACAAATAATCTTAAAGACAGATTGTCATTCTTCTTTAGAAATAAAAAAGTGTTTTCCGGATTATTGTAAAAAACAGTTGATTCAGACTACATTTCTTTCAGCTCTAGATTATGGTGACATTATATATATGTATCCTACAACAACTTCTTCGTCTTCGTCTTAAAACCTCTGAACTCAGCTCTAAGGTTCAGCTCTAAGATTTATTACAGGAGAAGGAGATTGCCAGATTATTTAACATGTTTACTGAACATCAGATGAGGTATTTATCGATCTCAGGGCATTCTTGTTTTGAAGTCTCACCGTATCAACACAGAGTAAGGGAAAAATAATTGAGTTTTTTCCCTGTATAAATAAATAATCTAAGAAATTGTCTTAACGTCCACAACTCAAGTAATTGCTGATTAACTAACTTCCTCCCAAGTTTGGATTCTGCTCCAAACTACATGTTTTTACCAATATACGGTCAATGTTTTTTACTGACAGAGGATGTGGACATCTGCATTAAAAAGACCCAAACTACCGGTAATAATTGACAAATAGAAACGACTGAATTTCGTTTTTTTGATTAAAATTCCTCTAATTGCACAGATCTAGCACGCTCATACCAATCATATCTAATTTCTTATCGATACAAAAAAGACCATCAACTTTTGAGACTATAATTCATTTATTCTGACAAAAAAAACACTGAACATGTTGCCACTTTTTTGTTTTATGTGGATAGGCCCAGTAATTAGATATATGAACTATATGATTACATATAATTAGAGATATGAACAATAAACCAGTGCAAACATATGCATTTTGGGTTTTTAAATACAGATTATGCTGCTTTTGCTTTTTAATTTATTTTCTTACGCAGTAGAGCTTTAAAGTTTGCAAACAGTTTAAAAAACACCATAGTTTAGGCGGCCTGTCCATAGCATCAGACGTTTTACACATTACTATGGCAACCAGAGCAATGTAATCACTTCTGTCCCTCCAGAGCAGACTGTCTAGCACTGACCCTGTAGGGGGCGCTCTAACATCAGCTCAGTTTGATCTGCATTCATATTTATATTATATTTTTATATTTTCATAAGCCTCAAATCTGGGTCAAAACTGAGCCACAGGCGAATCATCAAAAAGAATAATTTCAACAAGAAACACTGAACCAGGATTAAACTAGTACTGAAGCAGGACTAAACCAGGATTAAACTAGTACTGAAGCAGGACTAAACCAGGATTAAACTAGTACTGAAGCAGGACTAAACCAGGATTAAACTAGTACTGAAGCAGGACTAAACCAGGATTAAACTAGTACTGAAGCAGGACTAAATCAGGATTAAACTAGTACTGAAGCAGGACTAAACCAGGATTAAACTAGTACTGAACCAGGACTAAACCAGGATTAAACTAGTACTGAAGCAGGACTAAACCAGGATTAAACTAGTACTGAAGCAGGACTAAACCAGGATTAAACTAGTCCTGAACCAGGACTAAACCAGGATTAAACTAGTACTGAAGCAGGACTAAACCAGGATTAAACTAGTACTGAAGCAGGACTAAACCAGGATTAAACTAGTACTGAAGCAGGACTAAACCAGGATTAAACTAGTACTGAACCAGGACTAAACCAGGATTAAACTAGTACTGAAGCAGGACTAAACCAGGGACTAAAGATGGACTGAACCAGGACTAAAGCACTAAATCAGGACTAAAGCAGGACTAAAGCAGAACCAAACCAGGACTAAACTAGGATTGAAGCACTAAAGAAGGACTAAAGCAGAACCGAACCAGGACTAAACCAGGACTAAACTAGTACTGAAGCAGGACTAAACTAGGACTAAACCAGGGACTAAAGACGGACTGAACCAGGACTAAACTAGGACTGAAGCACTAAAGCAGGACTAAAGCAGAACCGAACCAGGACTAAACCAGGACTAAAGCAGAACCGAACCAGGACTAAACCAGGACTAAACTAGTACTGAAGCAGGACTAAACCAGGACTAAACCAGGGACTAAAGACGGACTGAACCAGGGACTAAAGACGGACTGAACCAGGACTAAACTAGGACTAAACCCAGGAACTAAACTAAGACTGAAACAGGACTAAACCAGGGAATAAAGCAGGACTGAACCAGAACTTGACTTGGTCCAAGGTCTAAACCACTTCAGGACTCCGCAGCACCTGCTCCTTTCAGCTGCTCTGAAACGCACTAATGACCAAAATGGTGCAATGATGCAAAAAAAGAAAACTCAGATGACAGCATAAGGCTTTTTCTAAACCAAGTCTAAATCAGGTGTAAACCAGGACCTAAGCAGAACTACAACAAAGGCTGAAGCAGGTCTAAACCAGTCAAAACTCAAGACTAAATCTGCGACATCTGTGTCCTCTGCGTCAGTGACTTACCGTTGTTCTTGGAGAGGTATTTGAGCATGGACTTTATTGCATCTCGAATAATCACCATTTTAGACCCGGACCTAACCTCAGGAGGACTATTTCCAGTCTAAACCCGGTCTAAATCCGGTCTAAAACAGGTCTAAAACAGTTTTTTTGCCTGCAGATGCTCAGCCTCTCGCCTGTTCCCACGCAGTCTCCTCTGTGCTGCGGTGCTTTAAACTCCTCTGCTCTAGATCTGATGGACCGGTGTAATGACAGACTCTGCTCCAGGCAGGACTGACACAACAGGAGTTTAGCCAGTTTTAATCTTACATCCAGAATAGAAGCACATATACACTGGGGCTGAAGTGTCTTGCCCAGACAAACAGCTTGATTTCTCAGTTTCAAATATCACAAACCATGAAAAACTAGGACTGTTTTGGCAACTGAAAACCACATGTTAATATATTGTCAAAGACATCCATCCACATCCAGCTGTATTTCCCCCCCTTTATACTGTGATGAAAATGTTTGCAATGCATTTTGGATGTGTCTGTCCTCCTAGTTAGTTCTGTCACATAGTGTTGCAGTGGCATGGTTTGGTCCAGAGCGGCTCAAACCCTGAAAAGTCCTGGTTTAGTCCTCTGTGGTCAGTATGAAAGACTTTGGCTCTGGTCCAGACTCTGCAGACGCTGCAGTCTCCTTATCACCAGATTTCCCACACTTGTACACTCTTTACTGCTCCTTAGCAACCCCTTACCCCACACACATGCAGGCATTGCAGCAGTTCTGTATGCTTTACTGCAGCTGCCATCATCACCCCCTCAGGTTTTGCAGCATCTCTGGCCGCTTTACTGCACTCATTCACCAGCACACAGCAGGGCTGTCTGCTGCAATTTACGGCACACAGGTTTTCTGCAGGACCAGTCGCTTCATAACACCTCAGAGAGAGGAGAAATCTGAATAAAAGGCATCAAATTACTTAATTCAGTTCATAAATCATGATTATGTTATGAATATGTAATCAATACTGGCGGCAAAGTGAAACTGCCTGATGGAAAAAAAAAAAAGACAAAAGACAAAAAAAAAAGACAAACATAGACTCTTTTGAAGAATGTCAATAAAAGACTTTCTAAATTGCAACAGAGATAATGACATAAAATCCTGAGTTTTAGGCTTTCCTGGTCATGTTGTGCCCACAATTCTGAGGCTAGACCTTTTTTTTCTTAATAAAGAAGCAAACTATCTGACAATTATACCCTGAACATTCTAAATTGTTGCTTATATTGTGATGTCAGTGAATCATTGAACATTTGTTATGGTTTACATCATGTTGCTCAAGGGTCTATACTTACTCTTATACTTACTCTAAGACAATTAATTTAACATGACTTTTTGTATATAATATTGAACCTGGATACGGAAACTATTAACAGAATCTACATATATACACATAATACACAATAAAGTTTTACATTTACGACTAGGTATTGAGTCCTGGTTTAGTCTTGGTTTAGTCTTGGTTTAGTCTTGGTTTAGTCCTGGTTTAGTCCTGGTTTAGTCCTGGTTTAGTCCTGGTTTAGTCTTGGTTTAGTCTTCGTTCAGTCCTGGTTTAGTCCTGGTTTAGTCTTGGTTTAGTCTTGGTTTAGTCCTGGTTTAGTCCTGGTTTAGTCCTGGTTTAGTCTTGGTTTAGTCTTCGTTTAGTCTTCGTTCAGTCCTGGTTTAGTCCTGGTTTAGTCCTGGTTTAGTCCTGGTTTAGTCTTGGTTTAGTCTTGGTTTAGTCTTGGTTTAGTCTTGGTTTAGTCCTGGTTTAGTCCTGGTTTAGTCCTGGTTTAGTCTTGGTTTAGTCTTCGTTCAGTCCTGGTTTAGTCCTGGTTTAGTCTTGGTTAAGTCTTAGTTCAGTCTTAGTTCAGTCTTGGTTTTGTCTTGGTTTAGTCTTGGTTCAGTCCTGGTTTAGTCCTGGTTTAGTCTTGGTTTAGTCCTGGTTTAGTCCTGGTTTAGTCCTGGTTTATTCCTGTAGAATCAGGTCAGCGGAGCAGATCTAATTGTAGTTCTCAGTTGAGGATAATTACTCTAAAATGGGTCAATTCAGATTAAAGTGACATTTATCTAAGAAGCAATTTTTTTCCCCCAACGCAGTTCTGCCAGACAACAGCCACTTTGCATTGGTGCTTTGTCGAAATACATCCTCATATTTGAGGATATAATACACTGCCTCTTGCCACTTGGATTCAACTAAGCGAATTGCTTCATGGGTGATGATCTTTCAGCTGTATTTAACCTCAACTGCAGTGGATGGTTTCTCATTTCTGAAACAACCATGTGGAAAGACATAACCCGTGGTCATGGAAAAGATGTCAGTGTGTTTAAGAAGAGTCAAAACATTGGTATCGAGCTGAGAAAACTTCCAATCTAAGCATAAACTGATGTACTCCAGATCTGACCCTCAGTGAGAGTGTTTGAGCTGGAGAAGACTTTCATCATCAACACAAGATCAACTGGTGGAATATAATGCGTCACTGCCACAGCAAACGTGATCAAAGCTGGAGGCGGTCCTGCAAAATATTAGCGTGCGTGCCCCCTTTTTTTAGACAGGCAGTGTATTTCAAAGTCAGGTTCATTTTATGGTTAGGTTTTGGTTAAGGGTTAGGGGCTTTTGGGACAAGTTTAAGAACCGGGTCTTTGCAGAGCTTTGTGCTGAGCAAGGGTTCGACTCCCTGCATGCTCGATATTCATTTGAGTATCAATACTAAAAAAAAAAAAAAAAAATCCTTTTTATAGGACAAGATTTGACTTTTCCTGAATAGCTTTATAATGATCTTGGTATTAGTTCTCACGGTTATATTGTGACCTGATTAACAGAATAAGCTTGACATCCCACTGCCCCATCTCCTTTTCCCACATGTTTGTTTACAAAAGTACTAGGAATTAGCAAACTAAATTAGTACTGCATTCTCGAGGTAGTACTAGAGCGAACTAATCCAGGTTCACACAAGGATTACAACCAAATTAACGCCACAAACACTGAGATAAGCCTTTAGTCGATTAGTCAGTTGATGGTGTCTTAGTCGACCAAAAATGCAAGTAATTGTGCGTTTTAAATTATGAGGGTTTATGCAAAATATGAAGAGTTAGTTTGAGTTTTAGGAGTGAATGGTTATCTCCCATTTTATATACAAAAGCACAGTTTTCTACTACTTCTTCGATTAAACAGTTATTTTTGAATGTACTGCTGTGGTTTTGTAAGTGCAGATTATAGATGTCGATTAGTAGATCAACTGATGTACAGGGCATGTTTTTAAGCAATCGAGAATTATTTTAGTCGACTACAGCCCTAAGGATTAAAACCACACACACTGTGACACAGGCTAACCACTCTGGTACACCAGAGTCTAACCCACAACCTCCTGGCTGAGAAGAGGATAACCACTCTGCCACACTGACCGTGGAACAGCAGAGGCGTCGATGGCGATGGGTCTTGGTTCTTTCTCTTGCGTCGGAACCATCCTCGTCTCTTTTTGGGTTTGTATTTAAACTGAGGAGGCGGGGCTTGGAGCAAATGTACATCCTGGTACTTGAGAGGGGGGTGTGTCTTTGTGTATCCCGGGTGGGGCTCCGGATTGGTATAGCTGGTTCTCCTGTTACCCCCAAACACAGACCTGTGCTGCCCTTCCGGATTCGCGTCGCCCTTCACTTCCTGGCCAAGCCCCCACGCCGTGCTGTGATTGGGCCGTGGGGGGCCATGTGACTGCTGAGTGGCGTACTGATGGTGCACGCGGGCACTGAGCAGACGGCGCCGCAGACTGCCCTCGGCACGGGCTCTGGTCTGGACTGGAGGAGGTTTTCTGGGTAAGAGTCGTACGCTGTCGTCGGGTTCTGGGACTGGACTGAAACATTGAGGTGTGAGGTCAGGAACCGAAGATTCCCCGGCGAGACAGTCCACGTACGAAATCATGACCAAACCGAGAAAGGATTTCAAATGTAAAGAAAAAAAATCCACAATAAATCCAGAGTCGAAAGTTTGTTCCTGAATAAGATGATCAAACCAGATTTAGGTCTGAAATGTTGGATGAACTGGAAATAACTTTAAAATCTGTAATATTATAAATAATTCAAATAAGAAATGTTCTTTTTTCTCACAAAAAAATCTGGAAGGAAGTTTGAATATAAAATGATCTGATCTATGAAAGACAAGATACATTTTCCATCTTTTTAGGCCCAAAGATTATCCTGATTCTCAAACCAGCTCACGGTAAATGTGTCTTCAATGAAATAAATGAAAGTCCAGCCAAACTGTTTCAGCCCAAAACAGCGGCACAAAAGGTAAACACCCTGTAAAAAACTGTCTGTCAGTTATTTAAAAATAAGAAGAGTCTATAAGATTAAAACAATGTGTAGTTCCAAAAGTCTTCATGTCCTCCTGAGACCATCACATGACGTCAGATCCACGTTAGGCTCCGAGCAGAGACATTCAGTGGTTTAAGATTTAAAAATGCTGTCCAAAAATGTTCAAATAATCCTGAAATATTCTGACGAGAAAGTGGAGTGAGGAACATCCAAGTGTTTGTGAAGTTTGAGAAGAGTGGCGCACAGAGACCAGGTCCAGATTAAGACCAAAGTAACCAAACTAATCCAGGATTATCAGGACAGCAGATGGACCTGCAGGTGTGAACCAGGATTAGACCAAGACTAGGCCAAACCTAAAGCAGGACTAAAAAACTAGACCAGTATTTAGGGATGTCAAGATTAGGTTAATCGATAATTGTGATTATTCAGGTCACAATATAATCGTAAAATCTAAAAAAAAAAGATAATCGTGGCCATTGTAGATTTTTATTAATTACATTGAAAGAAAAGCAACAATTTTCAAACTAAATTGTGTTAATAAAATGTGTTAGACACTAAATTAAGTCATATACAACATATTGAGGAATAATGTGTTAAGATTAGACTGTAACGGCCTGCTCACTGGTCTCTCTAAACGAGCTGTAAAACAGCTGCAGTTCATCCAGAACGCTGCTGCTCGGGTCCTGACCAGAACCAGGAAGTACCATCACATTAGTCCTGTTCTCAGGTCTCTGCACTGGCCCCTGTGGCTCAGAGAAGAGACTTTAAAGCAGCTCTGCTTGTGTACAAGTCTCTCCATGGCCTAGCACCAAAGTACATCTCAGACATGTTAGTGTCATATGAACCATCTCGGACTCTGAGGACCTCAGGGACCGGACTCCTGCTGGTGCCAGAGTCAGGACTAAACATGGATCGGCCTCCTGCTGGTGCCAGAGTCAGGACTAAACATGGACCGGCCTCCTGCTGGTGCCAGAGTCAGGACTAAACATGGACCGGCCTCCTGCTGGTGCCAGAGCCAGGACTAAACATGGACCGGCCTCCTGCTGGTGCTAGAGTCAGGACTAAACATGGACTGGCCTCCTGCTGGTGCCAGAGTCAGGACTAAACATGGACCGGCCTCCTGCTGGTGCCAGAGTCAGGACTAAACATGGACCGGCCTCCTGCTGGTGCCAGAGTCAGGACTAAACATGGACCGGCCTCCTGCTGGTGCCAGAGTCAGGACTAAACATGGACCGGCCTCCTGCTGGTGCCAGAGTCAGGACTAAACATGGATCGGCCTCCTGCTGGTGCCAGAGTCAGGACTAAACATGGACCGGCCTCCTGCTGGTGCCAGAGTCAGGACTAAACATGGATCGGCCTCCTGCTGGTGCCAGAGTCAGGACTAAACATGGGGAATCTGCGTTTCAGTTTTATGCAGCTAAAATCTGGAACAGTCTTCCTGAAGATGTGAGACAGGTTCTACTCTGACAATGTTCAAATCTAAGCTAAAAACTGTTTGTTTAGCTGTGCATGTGACTGAAAGGAATTTCTTTGCACTCTTCTCTTTTATGTCTTGTCGCTTCATGTCTTTGTGATTTTAATGCATGTTTTTCTTGTTGTGTGAAGCACTTTGAATTGTCTTGTGTATGAAATGTGCTCTACAAATAAACTTGCCTTGCCTTAAAACAAGGAAATAACATTTAGGATTTTATTGTCATTTTGGTCATGATGTTAATAATCAAGAATAATTGTTAAATCAGAATCACATTCAGAAAAGGTTTATAGCCATTGTCATTAAAAACAGTTTGCCCCGTGTACACAGATCACAATGTTTATTCTCAGAATAATCATTACACTATAATTTGAAATCGTGTCATGCCTACCAGGACCAGGACCAGGACAGGACCAGGGGTAAATCAAAATTAGACCAGGATTAAACAAGGAAAAAACAGGAATTATTCCATGGATTCATATTGAGATTCCGGGATTAAAGTGCAGCAATTAACGGACTACAAGTGTGAATCAGGGCGAGATCATAACTAGACCAGGACTGAACCAGGTCTAAACCAGGCCTAACTTAAGTCTAAACCAGGACTGAACTAGTGCTAGACCAGGAGCTAAAACTGGGCAAAACCATAGAATAAACCAGGACTAAAATAAGGGTCTATTCAGCAAAAGCCCCAGCCTCCTTCCCTCATGTGAATTAAAGGAGTCTTATTTTGTTGTCCTTGTGGCTCCATACACCACACCAGGACTAAACCAGGACTAAACCAGTACTAAAACAGGACTAAACCAGTACTAAACCAGCACTAAACCAGTACTAAACCAGCACTAAACCAGGACTAAACCAGAACTAAACCAGGACTAAACCAGTACTAAACCAGCACTAAACCAGGACTAAACCAGGATTGCACTGGAGCTACAGCTGGACTTCAGCAGGACTGTTTACACCAGAGCCGGTGTTAAGAGTCCAGGAGTGATGTAAACAGTCAAATGTGCAGCACAAACATGTGAGACACAGGTCTGGACCTGTCTGAACTTGACCCAGAAACACTCCACATACCTGCTCTCTGCAGCCTCTGCTCTGCTCGAATACTACTACTACTACTACTACTACTACTACTACTACTACTACTACTACTACTACTACTACTACTACTACTACTACTACTACTACTACTACTACTACTACTACTACTACTACTACTACTACTACTACTACTACTACTACTACTACTACTACTACTACTACTACTACTACTACTACTACTACTACTACTACTACTACTTAAGGGTGGGAGATATTGTCTATAAACTATTATCTCAATATTTCTTTGCAATATCGCAAGAACAACAATTGTGACATTTTATATACATAGCAAGAAAACACATTTTGTAATGTATTGCTTCAGAAATTATTACAATATTTATTTTATTTTTTTTATTTAATGGACATAGCATTGGGCGAACCAGATGCAACCTGTCCATAGGGCCAATTTAGAGTTTCCAATTTGGACCTAACACATGTCTTTGGACAGTGGGAGGAAACTACTCAATGCTGCTGACACAAGTATCCTATTAACAGCTAATTGACAGACTCAAAAAGTAATAGTAAGTATCTATACACACAGTCATGTACTTATTTGACTCTAAACCTTTTAGTTCTAAAGTATCTAGAGAACGATGTAACATCACAGTCACCAGATCTTGCAGGACTTTTTGCACCCAAAAAAAAAACTGTTACCTACTACCACTACTTCTACCACCACTACTTCTACCACCACTACTACTACTTCTACCACCACTACTACTACTTCTACCACCACTACCAATACTTCTACCACCACTACTACTACTTCTACCACCACTACCACTACTTCTACCACCACTACTACTACTTCTACCACCACTACCACTACTTCTACCACCACTACCACTACTTCTAACACCACTACCACTACTACTACTACCACTACTTCTACCACCACTACTACTACTTCTACCACCACTACTACTACTTCTACCACCACTACTACTACTTCTACCACCACTACTACTACTTCTACCACCACTACCACTACTTCTACCACCACTACCACTACTTCTACCACCACTACCACTACTTCTACCACCACTACTACTACTTCTACCACCACTACCACTACTTCTACCACCACTACCACTACTTTTACCACCACTACCACTACTACTACTACCACTACTTCTACCACCACTACTACTACTTCTACCACCACTACTACTACTTCTACCACCACTACCACTACTTCTACCACCACTACTACTACTTCTACCACCACTACCACTACTTCTACCAACACTACCACTTCTACCACCACTACCACTACTACTACTACCACTACTTCTACCACCACTACTTCTACCACCACTACTACTACTTCTACCACCACTACTACTACTTCTACCACCACTACTACTACTTCTACCACCACTACCACTACTTCTACCACCACTACTACTACTTCTACCACCACTACTACTACTTCTACCACCACTACTACTACTTCTACCACCACTACCACTACTTCTACCACCACTACCACTACTTCTACCACCACTACCACTACTACTACTACCACTGCTACTACTACCACTACTATTACTACTTCTACCACCACTACTACTACCACCACTACTACTACTTCTACCACCACTACTACTACTACTAGTACTAGTACTACAACATAAATAAAGTCTGAGAGCAGGAGTCAAGTCCAGACAGGTCCAAACCACAAGAGCCACACTTATGTTGTTAACATCAAGTCTAACAAGACCACAACAAGTACAAATGCAAGAATACTACAACTACATCTAAACAACTACTAGTAATAATCATTTTACTACTGTTAAAGAGTGATGAAACTATACTTTTTTACTGTATTATTAGTTAAATGTTTCGGTTAAGTGATACAAATTGATAACAAAATCGTAACATTTGCGTTTGCATCTTATATTAAAATAAATTCAGATTTTTTTGGGGTCTACATTTATCACATTCATAATACATTATCATACACCAGATGTTTACGTTTACTTTACGAATTACATCTATACTTAGCCTTTAGTAGTATAATATACGATTATGATAACTACAAAAACTAGACGGTTAAGTATCATTTGCACAACATGGATGGTTTTAGGTGCTAAAGCAGCACGTGGCAGTTATTTTTGAGTTTTTTTCTGCAAAGATGACACTAAATTCAACACAAACGCACTGACTTTCAGGCTCCAAACACACTCTCAGGTTAAAGTTAGAGTTAGTTTGTTGGATTTAACATAACGAGCACCAAATAAACCTCGCTCTTGTCTCGAACTGTGTTGCTGTTTGTACATTTTTAAAACGGTAGAGCTGATGTAAATCACGTTAAATTGTAAATCTAACCTGTTTTGAAGCACATCATGTCACTCTCCGACGTTTTTTTTTTTATCCCAAACCTGCAGCCTCCTCCTTCAGTCCATCTGTTTCTCTGTCCTCCTTCTGTCCTTCTCCTTCTGTCTTTCTCCTTCTGTCCCTCTGCCCTCCTTCTGTCCTTTTGTCCCTCTGCCCTCCTTCTTGTCCCGCAGTCCTCCTTCTGTCCCTCTGCCTTCCTTCTGTCCCTCTGCCCCCTTCTGTCCTCCTTCTGTACCTGGACACACCGCTGCAGAATGTCAGAACTAAACTCCATAAGCAGTGAGCCTATTTGACCGCCAGAGGGAGATGAATGACAAAAAAAAATGATAAAGAACATAATTCACAAACACAGGACTTGCTTAGATGATCACGTGTGTATGAAGCGTGGATGTAATATATTATCGGTATGAAGCTTATTTTGTGTTCTTATTACATTTTTTTTTTTACACCGAATTTTAAAAAAATGTAATCGAATATTTCACTAGATTCGATGTAAAAATAAAAATATATATTCAATGTAAAATGGGAAAATAGTATTGATTTTTAAATTGCTATGAACTATTTTTTTGGAATAATCTATTTTAAAAAGTAAATATTTGTACTTTTAGGCATATCGTTGTATACATTTTTGTGAAAACAGTGACCTGCGTTTCCTCTGGGCTCGAGCTGTGATTGGTGGAACGGGGAAGCTAACCAACTGTAAGCTAAATTTCGCTCAAGTTCTTCCATAAAAAAAGGATTTAAACCATAAAACTTGAAGTATTGAGGCCCATTCTCACGTTCGGAGGTTTTCTGGAAGTGAATTCCAAAGACAAGCGGGACCAGGTGAGTAAAAGGCATTAAAAACAGGCTTTATTCGGAGTTAGCTTATTAGCTTCTGTTGTCAACACAGAGCTCTGCAACTGAGAGAATGCAGCTGCTGAACAGACTTGACAAAATATAAACTGGTGAAAAGAAAAGGACCTGTAGTGTGTCGTCTTAATTTATTCAGGCGTGAATAATCGGATTGGAACAAAACACAATCGGAACATACAAAAATCAAGAATAGGAAAATGAATTTCAATATCATTATATTGATTGTTGTATCCTATCCTTATTTGTATGGTTGAAAATCTTTTGTCTGTTCTTGTTTGTATCTGACTCTTTGGTTACGTTTACTCGTGTTGTTTAATACTTGTTGTTTTACTAGTTGTTTTTATTGGGAAATTATGAATATGTTAATGCATATGCATTAATGCAGTTATCTCTTATGTCTGTGGTTGGACAGGTTGTTATAACTACTAAACAAATATCTCGTCTATCATTTTATTTAAAAAATGAATAAATAAATAATGCCTTTTCTTTGTACTAGTGGGCAACTTTTTCAAATTTCCTCAGTTTTACTGGAAGTTTTGAGCTGAATACTCAACATATCGATGATTCATTGGTTTGCAATGATTAATTGTGTCTAATATTAGCTATAATAGTCATTTTGGTCGTTGTAATCTTGACTAAAAGGATGCTAAACCACATATGAAAAGGTCCTTTATAACATTGTCATTATTAAATCAAAATGTCAATAGACTGTATATTAAAAAAAAATGATTTCACACTGTAAAATGTGTTATTGTGACATGCCTTCTCATCCATGTAGCACATTGACCTCCTTGTCACACATTCTTTCACTTATTTATATTATTGGCTTGTTCATTTCATATTTTCTGTAGCTCTCTCTCCGTCCCTCCCCGAGACAGGAGGATGCTCAGGCGCAAAAAGCTTCTGAGCTTCTTCAGATGTGTGGACAAAAAGCTCTTTGAGTGCTGCATGTGTCAGAGCCGCATCTATCACTACAAAAACACCACAACGCTCCACAAACACCTGAGTCTACATCCAGAGGTGTACAAGGAGCTAAGGGGGAGCAGCCAGGAGGAGGAGACTGGCTTCAGGGCCGAGGAGAGGAGGTGGAACCAGAGGAGAGCAGCCAAGTGGAAGGAGGAGGAGAAGAGAGTGAGAGCAGGAGAGGAGAGTGGAGGAGCAGAGGGAGGAGGAGGAGAAGAAAACAGCAGAGCAGAGACAAGAGGAGGAGGAGGAGGGAAGACAAAGAGCAGGGCAGGAGATTAAAGAGGGGGATAACTAGGGAAGAGGAGATTAGGAAAACTGAGGAAGACGAGAGGAGAGACGAAGATAGATGGTCAGAGGGGAGGAGAAGACTGGATGAGCTTAGGCAGAGAGCTGAGGAGAAGAGGAAATGGAATGAGGGAAGAGCAGCTAAGTGGAAGGAGGAGAAGAGAGTCAGAGCGGAGGAGGAGAGGAAGGTGAAAGCCGACGAGAAGAAGAGAGCGAGAGCAGAGGAGGGAAAGAGAGTCAGAGCCGAGGTGAGTACAGAGGAGCAGAGGAGTGAGGCGGAGAGATGGGCAGAGGGGAGGAGGAGACTGGATGAGCTGAGAAAGAGAGGCGAGGAGTAGAAGCGATGGAATGAGAGAAGAGCGGCGGAGAGGAGGGAGGAGGTAAGGAGATACAGAGAAGACGAGGAGAGGAGGAGGAGACTGGAGGAGTGGAGAGCAGAGCATAAGAAGGTGCAGAGGCGACCGTCTGCTCCACGAGGAGGTACGACAAAAGCAACACGTCCAGCAGCCGCGTGCTCAGCTGATTAGACGTTTGTGTTTGGTGTTTCTCAGGCAGGAGCCGGATCGGACGCCGCCGTCTCGTCTGGACTTTTTTTTTTGCTTGTGGACAAAAACGAATCCAAGTGCTCCATGTGCAGTGACCGCTTTTGGCACAACGGGAACACAACTAAACTCAACGTGCATCTGAGGAAACATCCAGATGTGTACAAAGAGCTGCAGGAGAGGAGAGCCAAGGAGGAGGCCTGGTGGTGGGGCCCAGAGGAGCAGAGAAGAAAGGAGCAGAAGAGGAGCGAGGAGCAGAAGAGGAGCGAGGAGCAGAAGAGGGGTGAGGAGCAGAAGAGGAGTGAGGAGCAGAAGAGGAGTGAGGAGCAGAAGAGGGGTGAGGAGCAGAAGAGGGGTGAGGAGCAGAAGAGGGGTGAGGAGCAGAAGAGGGGTGAGGAGCAGAAGAGGGGTGAGGAGCAGAAGAGGGGTGAGGAGCAGAAGAGGAACATCGAGCAGAAGAGGAACGTCGAGCAGAAGAGGAGCGTTGAGCAGAAGAGGAGCGTTGAGCAGAAGAGGAGCGTTGAGCAGAAGAGGAACGTTGAGCTGAAGAGGAACGAGGACCAGAGGAACGAGGAGCAGAAGAGGAACGAGGAGCAGAAGTGGAACGAGGAGGCGAAGTGGAACGAGGAGCCAAAGTGGAACGAGGAGCCAAAGTGGAACGAGGAGGCGAAGTGGAACGAGGAGCAGAAGAATAAGGTGCAGAGAAATGAGGAGCAGAGGAGGCCAGCACTACAAGCCGCCTCAGCAGAAGCGCGTAAAGGTGAAGGCTTTTCTCCATGAACTGGTACATTGGTTCTGGTGGTGTAGGGAGCAGGTCACTACTTTCTTCAGAAGTGTCTGGAGATCTCTTCACTGTGGAGGACCAGTCACCTTCATGTATCGACTGTGATTCAAAATAATGCATCAGACTCTGGAACAGACTGGAACTCTCTGCACAAGACTAATTTAGTCTAGTTTTGGACCCGTTTCTCAGTAGTTTTGTTTCAGCTTTTAAAGTTAGTGTGAAGACCCATGCGCACAGGACTAAACGTAACCCCTGTTTGCTGCCAACTGGACAGTAGAGTGGAGGGGAGACAGCAAAGTGGGCTCAGAGCCTAGTTGCGCTAACAGACCAGGAAGTGAGGGCAGCAAGTTATAAGTGCATGAATAAGCGTCATACACTGCCTAGAAAATCCGGTAGGTCCTCTCCTCCAACTGGATAACTGCTGCAGGTGATGATCTCTCTGCTGCAACACAGTATTCAAACCCAGCTGATGCAGTGAGTGGCTTCTCATTTCTGAAACGACCATGTGGAAAGACAAATCCCGTGGTCATGGAAAAGATGTCAGGGTGTTTGAGAAACATCACATCTAAGGAGAAGCAGAAACAAATCTACTACAATCGAACCCCAGTGGGAGTCTGGAGAAGGCTTTGTGCAGTGGTCAAGCTTTACAAGATCTTGGAGAAGATTTTATGCAACACTGGATGGAATTGGCTCTTTTGACACTGCAGACGCTTATTGCCACAGCGACTGTGCTGTAATCGAAGCTAAAGGTGGTCCTACCAAATATTAGATTGTGTGACCCTTTTTTTCTGTGGCTATGTTTTTGGACAGTGTATGTTTGCCACATTCAAGCGTCAAGAACATAATAATGACCTAGAGAACTAATCTTGGAATCAGACTAAAACAGCACTGTCTGACCTTTGAACCTCTGTTCCTCTTTCAGGGTACAGACCTTTCAGGCTTTCAGGATTGGATGAGTTAAAGTGGTTATGAGCGTTCTGCTTCAGAAAAAAATCCTACTGGTGCTCACTGTGGCAGCCCCCTAGGTGGGAGTGCCCTCTTGGGCTGCACAACCAATACACTATTGTGCACATTGTGTGTATTGGACATGACAGAGTGAGTCGAGTTTAGAAGAACAAATCATTTGTTCATTGTGGATCACAAGACAGTGAATGTCCCAGTTCATTCATCTCCCTGCTCCATCTGAAACCATGTGACTTTATGTTTAAACCAAAGTGTTGTTGTAACGTTAAAGTGATCCTGCTTGTTTCCTCAGGCGTGATGTCATCCAAAGGCGAGTTGATAGGCGGAGTCTCGCACACGCAGTGCCACAAATGTGGAGCCTTCTGCAGAAGCCACGCCCACCACCTGTCGCACCTGGCCACAGTGCACCCTACCCTGCTCGACAGCGCCCCTGCTGGACGCCTGGGCATGGCCTTTCTCTACCAGGCCTCTGGGAAACTCTTCCACTGCAACATCTGCTTCTTCACTCACAAAGACTTCACCCAGGTACATCACACATCCTGTGTGTCAGATGCCCTCCCTTCCTCCTGTACCCCTGTAGTGTTAAGATTCTATTCTTATAGATGTTGAGATTGATGTTTTTCTCCCAGGTTTGGCAGCATGTGCTCCGGACGCACTGCTCCGACACAGACCAGCTGAAAGACCGAGGGCAAGGATCTAAGCCAGAACTGAACCAGGAGAAAGAGACTAAGCCAGAACTGAACCAGGGGAAAGAGACTAAGCCAGAACTGAACCAGGAGAAAGAGACTAAGCCAGAACTGAACCAGGAGAAAGAGACTAAGCCAGAACTGAACCAGGAGAAAGAGACTAAGCCAGAACTGAACCAAGAGAAAGAGACTAAGCCAGAACTGAACCAAGAGAAAGAGACTAAGCCAGAACTGAACCAGGACTTGGGGAAGGGAGAGAGACGGGAGAAGACGTCAACAGATACAGAGGGGAGAGGAGACGACAGAGGAGAGGAGGAGGAATCTAAAAGCGATGGAAAGCTCAAGACTGAGGACAAAATAAAGACCTCTCTCAAGAGGAAGAGGTAACTATCATCAAACATGCACAACAGTCCTCAACTTCCTGACCAATGATTAAAGAAGTACTACCGCTTTTCCCATTGGGGATCGTGGGTGACTGGAGCCTATCCCAATGACTTTGGGCCTTAGGCGGGGTTCACCCTGGACAGTGGCCAACTCATAGACATAGACACACAGACAAACAGGCGAGAGTGCTAACCGCTCTGCCACCGTGCACCCCAAGTACTACTTTTTGTTTGAGTAAAAATACAGGCCATATACAATTCTCTTTTAAACGCCTTTAGGTATTTAAAGTATTTCACACTGATTTTTAGAACTATTAAAGGTCCCACAACATGCAAAATCGACTTTTCAGAGCTTTTAACCTTTTTAACCTGCTATTTGTGCTTCATATATGTACCCAGAGTGTTTTTTTGATTGATTCCCGCAGTTTTTAGCTATATTACAGACTATCTCCTTTCCGCGAATCTCTAAACTGACGGGCGGTGGGTGCAAGACCGCGTCATAAGGGCAGGCACGCGTCACCATCCCCCCTCCCCCCTCTCCACCTGGTTGGTGAGGGGGTCCAAGGTCTGGGTGATATTTCTTAACTATTATGTTAAGGGTGTTGCACAACCATTATCATCAATTATACACTTAGGATAGACTACGAAACGTGAAAAAAGCATGTTATGGCACCTTTAAGAGTTCAAATACAATTGCTGTAATTATTGTAATGATTTGTTTCTAACGCTTCTCCCCTCCTCCTCAGCCCCTCTCCTGATGGCCCCGCCCTCTCCCCAGACGGCTCCTCCTCGCTGCTGGGGTTCGATTCTGGGCTTTACCGCTGCTCGCTCTGTGATTGGTCGCACAAACTCCGCACCATCGCCGTCAATCACGTCGTACGGAAACACGACTCACCGCGCGACCTGTATGACATCACGCCGCCGACCAAAGCCGACCAATCAGAGCCCACCGTAGAGATGGCTCCAGTCGAGGAGGAAGAGGAAGTGACCTCAGAGATGATGACGCAGGAACTGGAGGCGACAAAGATCCTGCGTTTCTATAGCAACCGAGTGGAGTGTGAGCTTTGTGGCTGGAAGACAAAGATCAAGAAGGGCACACGAGGTAAACTAATACTATTAATGCTACTATTACAACTTTAGCATTACTAACACAAGACATGATGATTTCTCAACATTTCTGCTGCAAGTTTAGGAAATATCATGGAAAACCACCCAATTTGGTACTGAATAAGAGTAGCTTCCTGTCGTACCGTTTATTCAGCTCGTGGTCATGTGTAGCAAGCAACAAAAGGTTTTGTACCAAATGGGTGTAATTTCTTCCATTTGGCTTTTCAAAATCAAAAAGTCTGTCTACTGCGATGACAGCAGAAACCATGTATATTCAATTGATATCCAATAATCCTGAAAAGCAAAGGATAGGAGATACACAGGAGAACACAATATATTTTTCCAGGACAATTTTCCATGTCTGGAAAAACTGCCAATTATTTTTCAGGTTTTCCCTTCAAAATGTAGTAAGTACTGTAGTAATTATTTTAAGGCATTGCTGAATAAATTGGTTTGACATTTACAGACATTACAATTTGATAATAACCTTCCATAAACATGTCGGTGTCATCCCGCAGTCATTCAGGTGACTCAGAGCAAAAGAAGGTGGAATCATGTCAATCGGACCAAAGTGTTTAGGGAGAATACGTCGTGCCACTCGTCCTAGGAGCTCCTTCAACAGGTTTTATCAAAGAATGCATATAATATTTACTGATCTGACACCTTCATTTCATGCTTTAACTCTTTCTCAAGAGTTTATTCTGCGTTCTGTCACTGTCGCCTCAGCAGTGCTAAGTTTAAATATAGTTATATCAGAGTTTGATCATTTTTGTTTATTGAAAGAAAGAGAACTTCATGATCTTTAAAGTTAACAGTTTTACATATGAAGTCAGAATTGACTCGGCGCCCCTTTTTTCTCATGTGTATCAACAATGCACCTAGTAAAAAGTGTAGTATTTTCCAGTTAAACATTTTATATTCCAAAAGAAATATAAGTGGTAATATTCCAGCACTTTGTCAGATGAACTGCAGAAGTTATTCAATTACCAGTTACTTCCATAAGCCGCTTCCTCGCTGTTTTAACATGTTTTTTTAACATGCCCCGTAGGCTTTGCGCTGAAACACCTGGAGCGCTCCCACGAGCTGTCGCGAGCCTACGAGTGCTCCGTCTGTGGACAGGCCTTCTTCATGTCCTACCAACTCAAAGAACACTTCAGGTTCAGCCACAAACCAGGACGCTACCGCTGCCTCTTTTGCTCCTTCAGGTGGGTCTTAACTGGGTTTGGACCAGGACCAAACCAAGAACTAGACGTAGGACTGGACCAGGACTAAGTCTATACCTTGTGACCAGAATGTGACCATTGACAGTGCACATTTCTCAATAAGCCGTGTCTTTGGTACAGTTTTATGTCAGGGGTTTATTTCGTCCAAGTGAAAGACATTGATACAGGTGAATTTTGGCGTTTGTTGGTTTCACCTTGTTTGGTTTGGGTTCAGGTCGGATTATCTGTCCGGCTTCAGGCGTCACAGCGGAAAATGTAACTACAGAGACGAGGAGCAAGACGACGACCAGCCACAACCCAGACCAGAGCCAAACCACGAGCAGGAGGACCGAGTGCACAGACCCAGAAGACGGAGAACCCGACTCATAGTGGAGGAGGATGACAACGAGGATGACGAGGACGACTAAACCTGGACTAAATGGAATCATGTACATTTGACCTTTTGTAAACGGTGAAATAAATGTTTACTTTCCCATTAAAAAAAGTGCAGTTCTTTTAAATGTCTTGCTCTAGGACAATTTCTCTCCACAGTAAATAACCAGATCTGAGGTGAATAATAGTAATTTATCTTCAAAAACATACAAAACAAATTCACATTTCATAGTGTGTCTGCTCCCGTTTCTCTAAATAATTTCATATTTCGTTACAAAACTTCTAAATATTCCAAATTATTGTTGATTTAACCCAGTAACATACAGAAGGTTTGCCCAAAGAGTTAAAATATAAATATTGTCCAGCCCCCTTCCTGACCATTGTAAGGTCATTTGAACATAATAAGTTCTGTCTTAGTCCAACGCAAAACGCAGCATTTCTCATCTTTGTGCTCCAGATTTGAGAGAGAATCAGTCAAACTGTGAGACCAGCGTCCTGGAGTCAAGAACGTCCACCGTCGACTGAAACAGCTTTTCCTGGAAAATAAAAAATAAGGAAGGTCAGATAGTCCATCCCTGTGTATCAGATGCCCTCCCACAGCGGAGTTATTTGATCTTACACGTAACAAAAAGGATTAAATCGATACAAAATATGTGCAGGAAAAAAATCTGATGGACTCATATTAAAGCCTCTTCCATATAACTAACTAAATAAAATGTACAGAAGGATTATAGCTGTGCATGCTGTCAACAGTATTGAAAATCTGATACTATTCAATACTAAAATTAGTATAGAAACTAGATACTTCCTTTATTATTGATACTAAGATAAGATAAGAAATAGCATTCAAATGAACAGTTTTACTACGATCTTGAGCTTTATCACGAGGTAACAAATAGAAAGTACTTTTAGTTTGTGTTAAATTGTAGGATCGAAATACAGTATTGAGCCCATAACTTGGTATCGAATTGAATAGATCAAATTGACATGACCTGTACTATTTTTACAATAAAACATTCAAAAAAGGTTAAAAAAAAAAAGTTCAAACATTTCCTTAAAACCGTTTTAAAATGACAGTTTTGATGTGCTGTCACTGGCCACATGTCATAATTGATCCACAATTTACAGCCTCTAAATCACAGGTAAAGCTCCTGATGAGGCACATTTTAGAACATGAAAATTACTGAGGAGAAACAAAAAGTATAAATAATTTAAAAAGAAAATTACAATATCCAAATCAGTAATAATATTGATGAATATGCGTTAAAAATGTAGTAAAATGTAGAGTTCAGGGATAGTAGTTCTAAAAAACAGAATTTTATACATAAAAATACACATTTGATATATACAAATATAAATAATAATAGAATATTAAGTTTGATTACTTGTAGTCAGAAGTGGCTTAAGAAAGAGTTGCCCAGTTCAAACAAACCCTTTGGCATAACATTTTGCAGGTGCATTTTGCCCACAGCAGACTCTAGTCAAGTGCAGATTTAGTGTTGACAGACTTTTAATACAATAATAAGAGATTTATAAATATTTCTGGTCGCGCAGTCAACGGGCGCTTTCCAATTCAAATTCTCATGGACAATGACGCCCAGAAATTTGGTGGATGAGACAAGTTATTCCAATTAAATCAGTTTTTGTTTTATACACTTTAGATGTGTTTTGATCTGCAATATTTACAGATAATGTGTTTATTTACAACCATCTGTCATAAGTGGATAATCCTGCATTGGCTTGGCTTAGGTTTGAATCTGATATAAATAAAAAAGTGTCATCGGTGAGCATGACTGTGTTAAGCTCATGAGATACACACATCGTTTATGTAAAATGATAATGAACCTGTTCTGTTAAATGTTGTGCCACCATGAAGGAGGCGATCCGTTCACATCTTCTACACCCTCCTCTTCCTCCTCCTCCTCTTCTTCCTCCTGCTCTCGCCGGGATCCAGACTGTTTCTGAGGGACAAACGTGTTCAGGTTGTCCAAAAACAACACCAGCAGAACTAATTGATAGATAGTGACTGTTTTACCCTGAAGAAAAAAATATTTGTTCTGAATTTCAGGCCCTAAATTCAAGTTAACATTCAGACTGTAAAAGAAGCAGTGAAAATGTTTACTTTTCTAGAAAACCAAGACATCCAGGAAATGTTGTAGGATCCGATTGAACAAAATTATTAGGCCATAAGAAACGGCCTCTCTTCTTGGTGGTGGTGAGGTGGTTAGCACTCTCACATCACGGCAAGAAGGTTCCAGGTTTGGATCCCTTTGGATGCCTTTCTGTAAGGAGTTTGTACGTTTCTCTCCGTGTCTGGGTGGGTTTCCTCTGGTTTCCCCCGTCAACCCAAAACATAAATAAAGCGTTCCTTAACCGTATCCTCCTCAGTTACACACAATCGACTGATCAGGTTACACACATACTTGTTTGGTGGGGGGTCTTCTGAATGGGGGACACTCCATGTGGAAGCGAGGGATGGCCACCTGGAACACCTCCTCTTTGTTTGCTGAGGACAGAAACATATAAACACTAGAGCTGCAACGATTATTGACAATTGTTTGACTTCTGGGTGCACGGTGGCAAAGGCGGTTAGCGCTCTTGCCTCCGAAGAAGGAGATCCCCGTGTTACCGTGGGTTCTCTGGCTTCCTCCCACCGTCCAAAGACATGCATGTGTTAGGCAAAATTGGTGACTCTAAATTGGCCCTAGTGAATGAAGTGGGAGTGAATGGCTGTCTGTAATGTCTATGTGTATGTGTTGGCCACTGTCCAGGGTATACCCCGCCTAAGGCCCAGTCACCCGCGAGAACAAGCGGTAGAAAATGAATGAATGAATGTTTGACTTCTAAAATGATTAATTGGTTAAAAATTGTCAATTGCAACCCTAATAGACACAAAGACTCTGCGAGAAGGAGCCTAACCCAGGACTAACTCGGATCTAAACCTAGTGTCTTACCCAGTCTGTGGAAGGTGTAGTGTCCCTCCATGTACTCTGAGGGGGTGGAGAAGGTGGTGCAGGACGCGTACTCGTGCACTTTCCCGGGCGTCATCACCGGGAACTCCCCTGCAACAGACACCAGAAAACATCTAATTCTTGTGTTCATAAATAGCATTTTGAGCTATTCATTCAACTTTGTATAAAATCATGTTTAAAGGCCATTGGTTTTGAGGCTGTACAAGTGCCCATTTAATTTACTTTTATAACATGTTAGTAATTGATTAAAACAACAATTGAGGAAACTGTTAAAATTTGAAGCCCTACTTTTGGGAATGTGACCGTGGCCTTTCTGTTTGCTGTTGAAGGGGAAAGGATGAGTTTACAGCAGTGAAAAAGGCTCCGTACCCACAACCCCTGGCCCCTGAACCTCCTCCACGTTCCCGTCTGAAGTTGTGATCTTCCAGTATCTGGAGTCCAGCTGACAAGCCGCAGACACAGGAGCACAAGAGGACATCTCTATCCTGCAGGAAGAGGAAGACCTGGTTTTGATCTGGTTCAGTCCCTGTTTAGACCCAGTTTAGACCCAGTTTAGACCCAGTTTAGACCCAGTTTAGACCCAGTTTAGACCCAGTTTAGACCCAGTTTAGACCCAGTTTAGACCCAGTTTAGACTTGGTTTTACCTGATCCTGTAAGTGAAGAAATAGTGTGGAGGATGGACTGAGGACAGTTCAGGGAGGAAAGACGTGGACACTGACACTGTGATGTCATCAGTCATCGCCATGCAGCCTTTTTCGTGGACGTATCTGTGAAGACGACAGTCAATCAGAGGCCAGGACCACCACACAGCAGAGGACATAACAACAATGTGATTTTGAGTGAATTAAGTGTGTACAAGATTGCTTGGTTTCTGCGGATATTCAAAACCAAAAAAAAATCAGCCTTATAAAGAGCAGATAAAAGAAAACTGACAACGTAAGTGTAAATGTGTCGTCATCAGGATGTTCAAAGTACTTTAGTGAAGTAAACCATAACACCTTTGCAATGGCCGACATCAGATCCAAATGCCAATGATCTTAACTTTAACAAATAAGCAACTATTTTGATAATCTAGTGTAGACATGTCAGTTAGTTTTCTATAATAAATACTTGAAAAAGTATTGTTTATCTTAAGAATTATATTTGAGCGTCACAAAAGTATAATATATCTGTAAATAAAATGAAAAACTATTTGTTTTGTAAACCAATCATGTGTTTAAATCAGGCTCTGATATCACACACATCTGACTGGATTTTATTTCACAAAACCACCTGCATTTTTCATGTTGTGATATTGAGATTAATCTCAGTTTCTCTGTTGAAATCACATTATATGTCACTTCACCTTTACAATGTTTTTATTTCTGTACTTTTGTGTGTTCACATTTTGACAGAGCACAAACATTTAATCTATTTTTTGTTATTGTGAGGATTAAAACAGATGTATTAAATAAGATTAAGAAAATCAGAATCCAGGTTTGTGATTGGTCGGGAGCTCGGCAGGAAAGCGTTTACCTGAAGATTTGGTCTCTGATGATGGGGAACTCTCCGCTCACCACGTTCTGCACGTACGAAGTGAACCAGGATGAGAAACTGGAACCTGAGGGAGAGCTGGGGTTAACATGAGTCAGTGAAGGCACCACAGAGAGGAAATAAAAAGGTCAGACAATACTAGAGTTGTCACAAAGTAATTACGCAGATACAAATCGATGCAAAAACTAGTATCAAAGTATCAATGCTGAAAAATCCCATAAATCTGACAAAACCGTACATTTTCTAAACAGTTTTAGAATGGCCTGGATCTATATCAGAACTAAAATAAGACCAAAGGATTATACTAAAGAATACTAATTACAATTAAGAATATTGTGGTATCGAAATCGGTATTAAACATTTCCTTAGGATCAAAATTGAGTTTGATATTTTTTGATATAACAGTGAAAGCAGTTCTAAGGGAAGACGGCGAGAGGTACTTGAAAATATGAAAAACTATATGAATACAGAATGAAAAGAACACAGATAAGTACATCAATTAAGTATCTTCGTATTCAATATTGATTTCCACCAATGTTGACATTTCTGGGCCATAAAATATGACTGGAGTTTGAGAATATTATGATATGGTATGAGTGCAGAGAAGAACAGAAGAACTACAGACCTGTGATGAACATGTCGATGGCCGAGGGGTTCGAGGCTCTCTGGTTCTACAGGAACAGAGAAAACAACATCCACAAGAGCCACAAACAGCAGCTTCAGACTGTGACTGTGTCCGAATGTCTCCCCAGCCCCGTACTCCTTTATTCAGTAAAGGGGGAATAGTGTGGACATTCGGGCACAGCCAATATTTGAACGCTCTCTTCTCACCGGACATGGGTAGAACAGCTCCCCCGTGTCCCTCCCCTCCTCTTCCCCGAGGGCGATGTACTGGCTCAGTCCAGTGTGGAAGCAGAAGGTGAGGGGGAGACAGAGCTTCATCCCAGGACGAGTCTGGAACCCTCCGGCCGCCGTCTCCACGTCCAGCAGCACCTCAGAGCGATAGTGGTTTGATAGAGACATGCTGCCCATCAGGCTAAGGAACAGAGACTGAGTTCAGTCCCCGGTTCAGTCCCCGGTTCAGTCCCCGGTTCAGTCCCCGGTTCAGTCCCCGGTTCAGTCCCCGGTTCAGTCCCCGGTTCAGTCCCCGGTTCAGTCCCCGGTTCAGTCCCCGGTTCAGTCCCCGGTCTTACCCTGGGATGACCAGCTTCTGTCCGTTGTGGATCCTGCAGCTGCAGCGATAGTCATTTGGAAGGTTGAGTCCAATCTGAGACTCCACTGCATCCAGCTCTGAATCTGTGGCGCCATCTGCAGGACAGTCACAGAACAACAATATTAAGACCAATTAATACTTATAAGAAGCAAGAAGTTTGTTCTTGACCCGGAGCTCAGTCAAAGTCAAACTTTGTGCTTCAGATGAAGTATGGCCGTTAATTGGAGGTTTATTAATCATGCAGTAAACATTTGTGAGGGTGGCGCATCTCCTGTACTGTATAATGTTATTTACACATCAAAAAAACGATACTAATTGATACTAAAACTAGTATTGAAAACATTTACTCCTTTGAAGAAATATTGAAACTAAAACAAACAAATAGGACAAATGTGACCTTTCCTGAACAGTTTTAGAATAATCTTGAGCTGGATCACAGCCCTAACCCTAACCCTAACCCATATTATTATTTTGTTATTTTGCTGCCTTAAAAAAACAAGTGTGTTCATTTTATAATGATGGTATGTATCTGTATCGCGTATCTAGTTTATCAAAATCAATTATTTGAAACGTCAATATCATTACGACACTATTATGGCACTGTGTGTAACAAATGAAATACACAGCGATTTAAATGTCCTAAATTTAGATTTTTCTTAATATATTCCGTTTTGCACAGGGCGATCCTGGTCAATTCCTTCACATATAAATAGTGTAAATAAGACAGAGGCACAAACTAAAGTCTCAGCTTCACAAAGAGTCCAGACATTAGTTTGTGCTCCCAAGGTTTAGGAGTAGTTTCAGTTTGATTGGGCTCATTTTAGTCAGGCGTTTTAGAGAAAATCAGTTGGAATGAATAGGACTTTATCCTGTCCTGTGATCGGACTCATCCTGTGTTAACCCTCCAGCGGACCAGATCTGAGCCTGGTCCAGGTCAGGAGGACTGCTTTGTTTTTGTTTCAGGCGTTCTTTACCTTTCAAGGAGGCGATGATGCGAGGACATCTCTGCTGCAGGAACTCTTTGAGCTGGTCCCAGTTTTGTTTGAGTGTGGCGTAAAACTCCACATATCGGCCCAGGTCTGAGTATGTGTGCACAAACAGACCGTACCAGGAGAGGGCGCTCTCTGCACGGTCTGACCTGTGCAGTTACACAGAATTACATTAAAAATACATTAAAAAAATAAATTTCAGGGTCAGATTTCTTAGTACAGTCTTTCATATTCATATACAAATAATATTAATATTATGGGGCTGGCAATACTGACACAAATGAAGATGTCAATATTTATTTGCATTGTCTACAATATTCAGACAGTTAATCTTTTCAAATCTAAGCTAAAAACTGTTGTGACTGAAAGGATTTTCTTTGCACTCTTCTCTTTTAGGTCTTAAACTGTTTTGTGATTTCAGTCATGTCAGTGTGATTTTAATGCATTTTTTTCCTGTTGTGTGAGCACTGTGAATTGCCTTGAATATGGAATGGGCTCTCTTCATCAGAAATGTGCTAAAATGTACCTGTAAATGTTTTGGTTGAGGTTCAAGTTCAGATATATCACAAATTTCGTACATGATAGTCTTTGTTTCTATTAAAAATAGGACAAATAGGCATAATGTTTAGTCAAATCTGAAATATAATTGCATTCACTATGTTTTAGTTCTGTCATATAGACTCTAAATCTCATGTTTTGCAGTGGGAGTAGCACTAGCCAGACTTGTCACAATAAAAAGTGAGATAAATTGATACAGCGCCCCCTAACAGTCCCCACCCTACAGGTTCAGAACCACTGATCAACAGATTGTCTTTCTACCTAAAAAAAACGGCACAACAGAAACTACACATGAAATATCGAGCCCACTCATTCAGAAAAATACTATATCGACATATTGCCATAGTGGGGAGGTTTCTGTTAGATTTGTGCTGTAGAGGGTTAAATAAGTATTTTCGATGGCTCACTATTGTTTCAATGTGCTATTTATTATTGTATTTGTATAAGCTCATACTTTTTTGATACAGTAACAGTACATTTAAAAATAGGTCACTGGGTTTATGGGTTAGTGGCATAAAGTAGCCAGTATTATTGTTTATCATAGTATTTTCTGCTGCAAGATATTCTCTTTCACAATTTGTTATCGTGACAAGCCTGGTCAACATCAATAACTGTAACTAGCAAACAGTAATAGTAAAGTAAAACATTTTTTGTTGTTGTTGCAATCAACGGGTGCATGTACATAAATATTTATATTGTGCATGGGAAGACAGGGAGTGGGAGTTTTAGAGTACAAGAGGTGAGAGAGACTGGTAGTGATCTGAAGCAGAGGCATTGAGGCTTGCACCTAGTAAAAGGGGGCATGTCAGATGAAGATCTGCTTTGAGGCGCGCTTTGGTTTGCTAAAAAACATGTGACTGGTGAAAAGTGAGGTCTCTCTTTGTGCAGATGATCATTGTTTCATTTACAGTGTTGGTTCACTCACTCAGTCTCATTCTATGCCTAATTCAACTTCTGATATTGCACTGATGTGTTCCCAGGCTATTTTGTCACTTTAACAAAAAACAGCAAAAACATGTTTTATGACTGATATGATTCATTATTATTTTTATTTGGGGTGCATTGCCTATTTAACACACTCGCTGTGCAACACCGGTGATGAAATTTGCTTTCTCCGGGCAAGAGCGTGTGCCGCTTGTATCGTTTCCAACGAGTGACGTCATCAATGTTTTCTGAAGTGCCGTTTGGTTGAGGTGGTTCGGAAAGAGTTTCAATTTGACTGAGCTGTGTTGAAACAACTCAGTTCAGGCATGTAGTTAAGTGTTTGGAAAGATGTGGGATTGATACCTGCTCAGATCTCAACATGGATGTAATGGTGTCAATGCTGCATGTGGCAGATTGCGCATGCTCAAAAATTCTTTATCTGCATTTAAGTAGACCTAATAATTGTATTTGTGTGTCTATCTCTATAAAACATGTTTTCAATTTGTTTGACACTTTATATGCATTACATTTTTTGACCACAAGATGACATAGTAGAGCAAATGAAACATCTTGCAAGGCATCCACTCTAATGATACAATTGACTTAAAGCCTCAAATGGTTCATGAGGCTTCATTTGGCCATCACCAGTGGTAGGACACAGAAAAGGGAAACGTAAGGAAAGGGACAGAAAGAGGGAGAGTTGTAGAAACGGGTTCTGTTGGGTAATTGGTGGCGGTGTTGTCTGCATAGTAATAACAGTATCTGTTGTAAATGAGGGAGGTTGTTAAATGAGGTTCGGACTTAGTAGAAGTATGAAGAATGATACTACTGGGTTCCTTGCTGTCCCACAATTGAGTGGCAGGGTATATTTGTTCTATCAATTTATTTCATTTTAATCTTGTAGTGGAATATTTTGTATTATGTGCGTGTGACCTAGGGATAGGGTGAGGTTTTTGGGTCTGCTGACCAAAGGACGATAGCCTTTAGCCACAGCCTCCTCCCCCGTTTGCATGGTGTCGTTACTCACTCGTTGAGTAGCCAGTGCCTGTGGCAGAACCTCTTCCACAGAGGGTTGTGTTTGCTCAGTTCATTCAGACGTCTGCACACATGACTGCAGCTGCCGCCACAAAAACACAAACATTTAGAACAGTCAGAATTTTAAAATGATTTTAGAACGACTCAAAGTGCAGCTGAACCCAAAGGCCAGACTGAGGATTTGCGAATCCCTTTGGTTTTGCCCACTAGACTCTAAACTGAATCACAGTACTTATTTTGACTTCAGTACATTTGAAAATGATGTTAAAAAAAAGAATGTACCCATTACTTTTGTTTTCTGAGTCTTTTTTCCAAATTATCTGTTAAATGTATCATAAAAATTCTGAAATATCCCATAAGATGTTGGCGTAGTCCCTCATTTGTCTAGGAGTGTTCCATTGTAGAAAAAGATTCAGTTGTAGTCATCTGGACTGTTTTTTTTGTTTTTTGTTTTTTTTGAACGATAAATTTCAACTCTCATCCAAGAGTCATTCTCAATATGCAAATCAAGACCGGGAACTCAGATATTTATCATACTCTGGGTAGGGCCCACCGGGCAGAAAACAAAGAGATTGGTGAAACCAATAACACTTTTTCATCAGGAGGTCTCCCTACCCAGCGTAGGATAAATATCTGAGTCCAGATGACTACAACTGAATCTTTTCCTACAATATCCCTTAAGACCTTATTAGAACGTTTTTTTTTCCTTTAAAATTGTATTTTGACTACACAAAAGTAGTGGGGTAGATAAAAAGAAACACTATTGTGGACTCCTCTGACATCACACACTCACATGTATTTTCTCCATTGAATTAAATCACATCATGTTACACTTCACTTTTGCTCCATTCTTGAATTTAGAATGTTTATGTTTAAACTTTTTAAGGGTCGGTAAGAATAATTTTATAAATAAAGATGTTCTTACCGTGTTTTACATATTTTTTGTATATGACAGAGGGACATAAACTGCACGTTATGTTTTTTTAATTCCGTGAAAACTGATATTTTAGAGCTTGTTTTTAGCGTGTAGCCTCAGTGTTTTTAGCATTAGCCGCTAGCCCACTTTAGCCGTGTTTGGAGCCGTTAAACCCGCTCGGTTCGTGTGTCTCATGGTCAGCCAGGTAAAGACCCAAGGCAGACTCGTACCTGAGCAGGTCTCTGAAGCTGAGGTAGGACAGGACGTGCAGCAGCGGGTCAGAAGGTAAATCCTGGAGCCGCGACACGGAGGAAGCATCCGCCATCTTCAGCCCGCGGCCGCGCGCATGCGCACTCGCAACATTAAGGAACATCCTTTTTTTTGGGGGGAGAGTGTCTACAGAGCCGCGGCGCGCGGCCGAAACTGCTAGGCTATTTTGTGCCGCGGCTCCTGAAACTGCTGGGCTATTTGACCGCGCCGTGGCTCTGTAGCCATGGCCTTTTTTTTGTTTTGTTCTAGTCCCCATTTAAAGAGATATATTGCTTTTATGTGTAAACGATATTAATACTTTGTTCATTGTAAGCCTGTAGCACAGAATCTAGAGATGTGTCCCAGTGCTCCTGGAGATGCCCCAGTGGGATTTGGAGTACAAATTTCCTTACGGGACAATAACATTTATTTTAAAGTCGTTATCCAGAATAATGATTCAAAACAACTTAATAACAGGTCCCTTGTCTCATCCTGCATTTTTTTGGTTGCTCCTTTTGTAAATTTCCAGAGCAAAACTGATGGCCATACTTTTTAAAGAATGACCGTGCCGAGGACCAGGTGGAACGAAGACTTTCCTGTTACCAAGGCAACAGTGGAGGAGTGTAAGATGACTCCTTATTCCAGAAGTCCTTCTAAGCGCTGCCATCTGACGTAATCTGATTATATTAGTTAACGTAGTGCTGCCGACATTGAGTTCTACACAGACAAAGCAGTTTTCAGGCCCAAGGAATTGGTGCAGTGTTGAAGAATGCAGAATAAAGTGAAGCAGCAGATTCATCAAATTATCACAGTAACTACAGAAAAATGGGCAGATGGGGGCAAGTGAAAAATGATTTTATTTAGCACGCAAGCTTCAAATGCTGAACAATGTTTACTCAAACATATTACCTTTGAGCTGCAGCTGGATGGACAAGGTTTGAGTTTTCGAATCTGTCTTTTCTTATACGCCTCCTGTTGATCCACTCAAGTTCACACAACGTTTGGGGCAGAGCAGAAAACATACATTTTCTGACAAAAGTATTTTATTAATACATAATTAATACTAATACTTGCTAATGAGGCAACACGCATAAGACACATATAACATCAGACTCACTATTTATTTAGCCAAAAACTATTGTTTTGGAGGCATATCAACTGCTGCTACTGTGATAAAACTAAGCTGAAAGTCACTCCTCTTCATCAACGATATCGACCATTCCACATCCATAATGAGTAGAACTCAATTCAGAGTGCTACACTTATCAATCTAACCTTAGCAAGGCTAAAAACGCACTTTTAGTAAACTAATGGGGAACACAAGTGCATTTAAATAATAGCCTACGTCTCTTCTCGCAAAAATAATGACTTTAAGGGCACTTTTTGAACACTCAAAGCCACATTACTTTTTTATTTACTCCTCACTCTGGAGCCACAGATGCCCTGGGACAGACATGGCTGCCAATCGGCACCAACAGCCTCTGACCACAATTCACTCGTCACAATCTTACACAGGCTGAGGGACATGTCCAATAGACAAAATAAGCACTCAAACCGCCAAAGCTCGGACTGCCACTGTGTCACAGTTCACTATAGTTTTGGTTCAAATGTTCAGAGGAACAGAGACTGGCGTGCTCACAAAGTTGGTCGGGTGCTATAGCTCGAGGTCCCACTTTCCTTGAAACAAGTCTACCTCTAATCTTTTTTCCAATTAAAAAATAAATAAAAAAATATATAGTAGATTTAAAGTATATTTAAAGAAAACATATTTTACAGACTTAGTTCTCTTTTTTTAGTCCCATGTCAGTGTTGGCTACTCCCTGTGCTGTTGCAGTAAAGCTCACTTCCTGGTGACGCAGATCCGGTAGAGTCGTGTCTGTGGCTGATTCTCTGTCTCTGGGGCTCAGAATCCTCTCCAACCGGTTGGCATTAGATCAGCCTCACGAAGGTCAGAATTACAGTATGGCGGCGACCAAAACGGAAGTTACTGGCCCAAACATGGCGGCGCCCGAGGCCGGTCCCACTCAGGCAATAATTTTCTCTCTTGGGTCCAAATCCGCTCTCTTGTCCCTAACCCTAACCCAGTGTCTGAAGCGTATCGAGGGCCGCCATATAATTATTGTCTTTTTGGGCCCCCACGAGGGCCGCCATAATGGAGCCAGTTCTGACCATGGATGTATTATAATATCTGGATAGGGTACGCCCCCTCTGCCTCTGGCTCCAAATTGACTTCCTGAACCGTTGCTTTTCGGGGTAATGGTGATGTCACTTCCTTCACCAAAACTTAGCCCGGTCCAGCAGCGATGTCCGAACTCTGGGACCAGGGTAGAACCGATCTCGGACTTCAGCCTCTAGACTCACCCCGGGAACTTTGAATATAGACTCCGCTAAAATAAATAAATAAATACAATGGGCCTCAGTCGTGACACCTTCTCATGAAAACTTTTAAACAAAACTAGCTATAAAATAAGATAAGACACGATAACCTTTATTTGTCCCACAATGGGGAAATCCCAGTGTTGCAACACAGATTAGACAGATTAGGAACAGAAGTATAATAAGAAAAACAGTTAATTTAGAAAGTGTAATGGAAATGGAAAAGTGCAGTCATGAGCGCTCTATGTACAGAAGTTCTGCTTTTATTGCTCTTATAATGCAACCAAATATTCAAGTTCTTGCATGATTGTTAGTTAAAGTAAAAATCGACTTTTCAGAGCTTTTAGCCTTCTTACAGTGCTAATGGCTACTCAAACGGATCCTCTACATAAGAGTAGAAGTATTTGCAGTAGTGAAATAGTAGTACATACTGTCTGGTATACTGTGCGCTCCGAGGGGCAGAGAGCTGAAGTACTTGTGCTGAAGTCCGTCCTGAGCCGAGATCCGGACTCTGGGATCTGGTCGGAGCAAGTTCTGAACCAGGTCCTCGGTCTTAGTCGGGAGAAGCCCCAGTCTGTAAGGAACAAAACCAGAACTAATCTAGAACTGGAACAGGACTAAACCCAATCTGAAACCGGACTAAACCAAGTCAAAATCAGGACTAAACCAGGCTAAACTCAGGTCTGAACCATCCTGCTGAAGACCAAAACCCAAAGCTTTGAGCGCCCTCTAGAGTTAATGCCTGCGTTTATAAATTTAACCATTTTAAAATAATACATGCCACGAATCCCCAAATCTGACCTTTTCCAGACGCTCCTGAGAGGTCGGAGGTCGCACCGTCCAAAACCCTCTGAAGAAAAGAAAAGTGATGTGTCATTTAGAAGATTGAAACTACGACTAAACCTGAACTGTACCTAGACTAAACCAAGACTGAACCTAAATTCACCTGTGCTGAAATTTGGGAGCCTTGAGACCCCAGGCCAAGTTTCTTCAGACGGGACACCCAAAACCTGCAAAAAAAAAAAAAGGAAAAAAAAAGACTAAAGCAGGGCTAAAACCAGGACCAAACCTAGACTAAAAACAAGAATGTTTGTTCAGTTACTCACAGAGAAAATCTTCTGGAGTTGTTCAGAAATGTCAGAAAGTCCAGGGAACGCTGGCGCCCCCTGCAGCATCTCTACCAGAATACAACCTGCTCCCCTGAAACAAAACCAGGGTTAGTTATAGTTTAGACCTGGTTTGGCCCTAGCTTAATCCTAGTCACTTCTGCTTCAGTCCAAGTTTTAGTCCTGGTCTAGCCCTGCTTTAGTCCTGCATTAGTTCTGGACCTTGTTTAGTCCTGGTCTAGTACCACATGTCCAGGGCGCTGGTGTAGTCTGTGGACCCCAGGAGGACTTCAGGAGGTCTGTACCACAAAGTGACAACTTCAGAGGAGAAGGTCTGACAGGGGACTGACTTGGACCGGGCCAGACCTGGAACCAGAGAGACCGGGTTAGTACCAGGACCTCAAAGACCTGGTTTAATCCTGTTTAGTCCTGATTTAGTTTAAATTTAGCACTCAATTAAACTGGAGGATGGGAATTTAGTTTCAACTGGCAACAATCACATCTTTGGAGTTGAATAATAGCACTTCTTTCTGAGGTTATAAAGAAGTTTGTTTTAACATAGATGTTGAACTTTGTGCCAATTTATTCCATTTTGATGACTTATTCCATTTTAAGGACTTATTCCAACTTCAAAATCTAATGTTTTGTTTCAAATTTAGTTGTTTGTGTTAATCGCTTTGGTTACAGCCCTAATTTCTAATCATTCTGAACCTATGGTTTATTGTTTTTTACAATGTGAAGCGGACGAACCAACGGCCACAGGAAATAAGCAAATGGATAACGGTCCCAGAATTCTCCCCTTGCCTTAGACCCTGTACCAGCAAGGAAACCTCACTGAGAAAAGGAGACCTCAGTGAAGAGGACCCACATGCTGCAGATGTGACTGAACCAGTGATTGGTTCAAGATCCCACACACTTTGCCTTCACATAATCAAAAGATAAATTCAGAAATGTTTAATCCGATTACATCTATCAGTGATTACACCACTTAACTCTATTCAAACAAAAATCCAAGTTTTAACAGTATTATTTCAGGTGCCCCAATCTGTGTTGTGATGTCATCGGAAACTATTGACATGAAACAAAAGTGGCAGAAAGTTCAACGTCTTCTCTGACAGTGTTATATATATACATATATAAACTAAGAGGGAAAGATTTTTTCACTACAGACCCAAAAAGTATAGATATTGTCCCTCACACAGGCCTGAGAGGAGACAATGGACAGAACATTAAGACAGAAGCATTTGAGACCCTGTTATTGTCCAGGCTGGGATAGGTCTTGTTTTAGACCAGGTTTGTTCCTGGTTTACTCCTGGTTTCCTGTTAAAGTCCTGGTTTATTTCTTACCAAAGTCGGCCAGCTTGAGCTCTCCTCTGAAGCTGATGAGGAGGTTCTGGGGCTTCAGGTCTCTGTGGAGGATCTTCTGTTTGTGGACATAACTCAGACCACGTAGCAGCTGGAAACTGAACAACTAAAACACAAATGTACAATCTGAACCAGGTCAAGACGGACCCTGGACCATGACTAGGTCTAAACAGGACCCAGGACCCGGACAAGGTCAAAACCAGGTCCCAGGTCAGGAGTGCCTCACTGGACCCTTCTGGTCCTGCTGTGTATCTTGGTCTGGTCTGGTACTGACCCTGACGTTGTGTGAGTGGAGACCTCCTGGATGCTGCTGCATGTACTGGGACAAATCCGTTTGCTGAAGAGCCAACAACATTTAAATTGTTGTTGAATAAGATAGATTTTGAACAATTTACAAAATAAGAAACATTTAAAGTTACTAACGACATATTCGAAGACAAAGGTGAGGGTGTCGGGTGTCTGGATGATGTCATGGAGCAGAACCACATTGTTGTGTTTGAGTTTCTTCAGCAGAGACGCTTCTCTCATCGCTGTGAACGGGACCCCCTCCTGAACCGAGGTCTGGATCACCTTCAGAGCCACCAGCTGACCGTTAATCCTGCAAGACCAGAACCAAGACCAGGTCTGAGGCAGATCTAAACCAGGACTAACCGAGAACCAAACCGAGGCTGAACCTGGACAAGCCTAGTCCTCCCAGTGGTCAGTCCATGTCTGAGACCGGTAACTGAAAATTAGAATTTGATGCCTTTTGCACAGTTCTGCACTTTTGCCAAAACAGTCAAACTAAATTTTATTATAATATATTAATTATTAATATCAATTCATATTTGATTGAAGTGATCTTACTATCCTGGTTTAGATGATCCTGATGTGATAAAGCACTGCTTCAATAGGCTTACACTAGACAAATAAACAACCTAAAGGAGAAGAGATTTCTGTGAATAACAATGAGCTGAACATCAACATTCTTCACACATTTACTTTGGGTCTCTTGTGCATATCATAAATGTCACAGTAAAAACAACACACTCTTTAAAAGGTGCATAAGGTGATAATCAAAGCTGCTTTACTACAAATCGACTAAATGATACTGTAACTTTTGTTTATTTATTTTTTAATACAATTTAACTATGATTATCCAGATTATGCTAACCAGCTTGGACACCCCAAAAGTGCACCAAATTATTTGAATGTGGGTCATTATAATCATTTTCTGGAGAGAGGCCACTAACCCTCCTGTTCTTAATCCGTCTGATAGTGAGACAACTTCAAAAACCCTCACCCTTGTTTACCTGGTCATCCCAAAATTCACAAGTGGTCGGGTTAAATCCTCTGTGGCAAAATCCTGGAGACGCTTTCTGGACTAAACCAGGACTGAACAATGATTAGGGTATAACCCGATCACTTATAGAGTCAGCAAAACTAAGACAAACAGAATCAGGTCTGAACTAGGATTAAACCACTAATGATAAAGGTTCTGGCCTGGTTAGTGTTGGCCTATTCCCAGCCTAGACTTAGTCTAATCCTCACCTGCTGATCCCTTTGTAGACCTCAGCGTAGGATCCTTCTCCCAGTTTCTCCAGACTCAGATACGAGTGCGACATCCCAAACTGGAACCCAGGTCTCTGAAAGGAAGGGGTTCTGACACAGTCTGACACAGGGAGGACATCAGACAAAAAAACAGGACTATACCAGGACTAAACCTGATGTAAACCAAAAATAAAACTGACTCACGCAAGTGAACTCCTCCTCATTGGCCCTGTAGGGGTCACTGTTACTGCGTCCTCTCTGGACTCTGGACCTCCTGAGCGGCAGACTGTGGAACCAGCCAGGATCTGGACAAGACTAGACCAAAAGAGACCAATATCAGACTGTATTTAAACCAAGAGTTAGACCAGGACTAAACCTGGGCTAAACCAGGGATAAAACAGGGCCTGAACCAACACTGAACAGGGACCAAACCGGGACTGAAACAGGGCCAAAACCAAGATTGAACCAGGATTAAACCAGGACTAAACCAGGACTAAACCAAGACTAAACCAAGACTAAACCAGGACTAACCTTAATCTAAACCCGTAATAACTAACCCAGATCTAAACCAGGTCTAAAATAGGACTAAACCAGGCCTAAACCAAGCCTGAACTAGGATTAACCAGGACTAAAACTGTGCATAAACCAGGATTAAATCAGGACTAACCCAGGACTGACACTGATCTAAACCAGGAGTAACTAACCCAGGTCTTACCTCTGTTGAAGGTTCAGTGGGAAGCTTCTCTTTGTCTTCTTCTTTCTCTGGTTCAGGTTCGTTCTCTTCTTCCGTTTCATGTCTGCACCAACACACCCACTTTTCCATCTGCCCTGGTTCGGGTTTAGTCCCTGGTTTAGCCTTGAGTTAGTCCAAGTTTTGTTACAGGTGTAGTTCCTTTTCATTCCAGTTTCAGTCTTAAGTTTAGTCCTGGTTTAGACTCCTGTCCACGTCTTGTTTTGGCCCAGGGCAGATCCTGGTCTGGACTCATGACAGGTCCCATGACTTTGAACAGCAGCTCATTCACCCACTGTCTGTGACATCACTGTGACATCATCAGGTCAAAAATCGGGTTCAAACTGGGGTCTAAATCAGGACTAAATGGTAGTTTACTAAACTAAACTAAAGTTTAGTCCTAGTTTAGTCCAGGACTAAACCTAGTTCAAACCAGAACTAAACAAGGGTCTAAACCAGGACTGAACCAGAATCTATAATAGGACCAAACCAATAAAAAAAAGTTCTAAACCAGGATCACAACAGGTTTTAACAATAATTTAAACTAGATCTAAACTGGGTCTAAAAAAGGCAAGACAGATTTGTTTGTAGAGAACAAGCCAATAAATAAAACTGAACTGCATAAAACTGCATACAACTGAAAGGGAGATTCCCCATGTTTATTCCTGACTCTGGCACCAGCAGGAGGCCGGTCCATGTTTAGTCCTGACTCTGGCACCAGCAGGAGGCCGATCCATGTTTAGTCCTGACTCTGGCACCAGCAGGAGGCCGATCCATGTTTAGTCCTGACTCTGGCACCAGCAGGAGGCCGATCCATGTTCAGTCCTGACTCTGGCACCAGCAGGAGGCCGATCCATGTTCAGTCCTGACTCTGGCACCAGCAGGAGGCCGATCCATGTTTAGTCCTGGCTCTGGGCACCAGCAGGAGGCCGGTCCATCTTTAGTCCTGACTCTGGCACCAGCAGGAGGCCGGTACATGTTTAGTCCTGACTCTGGCACCAGCAGGAGGCCGGGTCCATGTTTAGTCCTGACTCTGGCACCAGCAGGAGGCCGATCCATGTTTAGTCCTGACTCTGGCACCAGCAGAAGGCCGGTCCATGTTTAGTCCTGACTCTGGCACCAGCAGGAGGCCGGTCCATGTTTAGTCCTGACTCTGGCACCAGCAGGAGGCCGATCCATGTTTAGTCCTGACTCTGGCACCAGCAGTAGGCCGGTCCCTGAGGTCCTCAGAGTCCGAGATGGTTCATATGGCACTAACATGTCCGAAATGTACTTTGGTGCTAGGCCATGGAGAGACTTGTACACAAGCAGAGCTGCTTTAAAGTCTCTTCTCTAAGTCACAGGGGCCATTGCAGAGACCTGAGAACAGGACTAATGTGATCGTACTTCCTGGTTCTTGTCAGGATCCGAGCAGCAGCGTTCTGGATGAACTGCAGCTGTTTTATAGCTCGTCTGGAGAGGCTAGTGAGCGGCCGTTACAGTAGTCTAATCTACTGGAGACAAACGCATGGATAAGTCTCTCCAAGTCTGGTTTAGACAATATACTTTTGATTTTGATTATGTTATTTAGATGGTAAAATGCTCGGGATGTTATTCATTTGACGTGGCTGTTAAATTCTGTCTATTAAGTCTGAGTCCATTATTACCCCCAGATTTCTAACTTGATTTGTAGGTTTTAGAGCGAGACTCGGGCACTCGACCGCTAACACACAACTCATTCTTTCTGTGGGCAAAAGACGATGATTTCAGTCTTGTCTGAGTTCAGCTGGAGAAAGTTGTTTTGCATCCACAAACTGATCTGTTGGATGCAGTAACAGAGTGAATCCACTGGTCCATAGTCACCTGCCGACAGTGAAACATAGATCTGAGTGTCGTCTGCATAATTGTTATTGGACACATTTTCGCTGCTCATCAACTGACCTAACGGCAGCATGTAGAGAGTGAACAGAAGGGGTCCCAGGATTGACCCTTGGGGCACCCCAAAGGTCAGGGGCATATGGTCTGAGACACAGCTTAAATTTAAAGTATTTCCTGTCTTCCAGACAGAACTTGAACCAGTTTAGGGCAGTGCCAGTGATGCCCACCCAGTCCTCTAGTCTCTGTAAGAGGATCACATGATCGACAGTGTCAAAAGCAGCATCAGATCTAACAGAATTAAGACTGAGGCTTTGCCCGTGTCAGTGTTCAGGCAGATGTAATTTGTCACCTTGACAACAACAGTCTCAGTGCTGTGATGAGGTCTAAAACCTGACTTAAAAACATTAAATGAGTTGTTTATTATGAGGAAATAATGTGAGCTGTTGGTAAACAACCTTTTGAAGGACTTTGTACTGCAGCATCAAGACTGCTCTTCTTTAGGAGAGGCTTTATGACCGCAGTTTTCAAAGACATCGGTAATGTTCCAGATTTAAGCGACATGTTAACAACAAGCTAGTGAGTGGTGCTAATAAACTGTTCAGCACAGACTTTAGAAATCTGGTGGGTAACACATGGTGGCAGCATGTAGATGAACTCAGACTGGTGATGATCTCCTGGACAGTTTTGTCAGTTACAGATGCAAAATGAGTTAAAGGCGCAATGGACGATTTTTCGGCGATTTTAGAACTCAGGCGGAACTGATACAACACACACGTGCGTTTGTTTATTAGCGCGACGGATTGCATCGCATCGCATCTCTCGTCTCCCGTAGATTTCCATATTCTTCTGAGTCAGCTCGAACTGTCTTTCTCCATCTTAATTTTGTCCCGTACACTGAGGGAACTATACTATGATAGATGAATGCGCTTAGACACGTAGAAATGTGCTGCTCATAGGGACGAGCCGCACGCGGCTGCAGGTGAGCAGCAGGTGCGTTTTATGATTGATACGTGACAGGACTAATCAGCATTCCACGCCACGAGGAAATGAGACTCAGATTTGGGTCCAAAAAATCGTCCATTCAACCTTTAACTCTAAGTGGTGGTTTTAGGGTTATTATTTGCGTTGTAATATTTATAGCATTTTTAATGCCCTGAACTTTGTCATTAAAGAATAATGCAATATCATTACACTTGGATGTGGAAATTAGTTCTAACGGCAGCTGAGCTGGAGGGTTTGTTAATCTGTTTACAGTGGCAAACAGGACACGCAAGTTGTTACTGCAGCTTTCAATTGTTTCAGAAAAATATCCTTTCCTAATTTTAATGCTCTGCAGCATTGTGTATGCTACACTAGTTTTACATAAAATGAGGTTGTACATGTACAACTTCTCTTTGTAAATCTATTTTTGAACCTGGAGCCTTGACTTGTCATTTCCGTTTGGCCCGGCGGCACTCCCTTTTCTGTCCCCCGTGGACTCCTTTTTTGAATTCTATATTTCAAGAATCATGGAAGATGTTGGATTCAATATATCTGAGAAAACAAGACAGGACGTGATCGTATGAAGAAGAATGTATTTCCCTAACAATTTACAGACTAAAACAAATTGTTCAGAAACTAAACTATCCCTCACACACGGCGTTCCACCAGGCGCTCTGCTTGGAACACTTTCCCTCACTTTCTTAAGACAAAGAATATGAATATTCATGTGGTTGAATCTCGCAGGACCAGCCTCTCAGTAGTTTTCAGCAGAAATCTTCTTCATCAGTCCTGTTCCTATGGTCATGTTGTGGTCACAAAACAGGTGGTATTACTTCAGATAACAGTTGGCCTTGAGTTCATGAGAAAGAAGCAAGACAGAGCAAGAATATTTGCCTTGTGTGTGTTAAGCCAGTATTACAACTAAATGTTTATTAATGCATTACAATATCAAATGTTTATTAATGACAACATTGATTAAAAAGCTAACTATATAAGGACAGCTATAGCAAGCTGGCACAAGCAAGGAAGTCTGCACTCTTCAGAAACAGGAAGTGGAAGATGTGGACCAAAGGTCTTTTGGGACCAGACCGTGTTTCAGAGCCCTGCATAAGTGCTGCAGTCCTACCCCTGAGCCACTGTCTCTAACCGAGTTTGTTCAGAGGTGGAGGGGGCCTTCCTGTGTGTTTGGTCCTTGAGAATAAACCTAACCCCAAACATCAAACCACACATCAAACCTCAAACATCAAGCAAAATAAAGTGTGATAAGCAAAGCTGACGTCCTCCTTTGTTCTGGCCAGACAACCTGGGAAGATTGGGGAAATATACATCCAGAATTTATACAGTCCTTCAGAGGTCGCAAGATTGGGTCTCCTTCCCAACGCCTCATTTACATGGTCCTTCGAGCCGGATTTCCTCAGTTTTCCCAGTCCAACCATGGCTCACCCTCGTCCTCGTCGTGATGTCCATCAGCCTCGCTATCTCGATGACTTCCTCGTATCACTCCCAAGACGTAAGCTTGATCACTACAACGAGGGACTAGCTCCTCATCCTTCTGCTCAAATCTACTCTCCCGCTCCAGAGAGTGCTCCACAGAACCTCAGCTCAGAAGCAGTCCTGTCAGCACTTCAGGAGATGAGAGAGGAGAACAACCAGCTCAGGAGAGACATGCAGAATCTGTTCAGCTCTCTTTCCCAGAGACCTGCTCCTCCACCTCAGCCTCAAAGACAGCCTGCTCAGCTTGATGTCAGCGCTGTATCATTCGTGCCTTCTCATCCTCCAGAGAACACTTCCACTCCTTACTACTACTCCAGAGAACCAATGGATGTCCATCTACCGCCGTGGCCTGAATCATCACCTCCTCCATTAGATGGTCCGCTGCCTCCACCTCCTCCTCCGGCAACAGACCATCCAGCTCCCGCTCCTCTGTTTCCTCCGATGTACGTCGACCCCTCATATAATTCAGGTCTGCAGTCCCCTCCACAGTATGTTCAGCCATACACCCCCGCTCATGTTCCTCCTTTGACTGAGACCACGTACAGAGGGCCGAAGCCACATATTCCCCCTTTCACCGAAGATGATCCTCGTCAGTTTGCTCGCCTCAAAATCGCACTGGACAATATCTTGCCCCGGGATGCCACAGAGCGATTTAAATACCAGATATTAGTCGATCATCTCAAACATGAAGATGCCCTTCTCGTAGCTGACTCCTATAGCAATAGCTCAACTTCTTATTCCAAAACAATGGCATCACTCACTGAGATGTATGGACAGCCTCACAAACTAGCTCTGCAGCGCATTAACGAGGTTCTTGCAGAGCCTTCCTTAAGGAGTGGTGACAGCAGAGGGTTCCGTCACTTTGGCCTGAAAGTCAGAGCCCTTGTCGGCATGCTGGAGCAGTTAGGAAGAGAGGGGCGGACAGAGTTAGAATGGGGGTCACACACGTCATGTCTCCTATCCAAGCTGCCACATGAACTGAGGACTCAGTTCAAACGCTTCATTGACCCCATTCGTAAGCCTATACCCACATTGCTGGACTTTTCAGACTGGTTGGAATGTGAGGTGCGTGTTCAGGATGAAGATGTACCACCTCATTACTCACACTCACCTCGAGACGACCTCCACAAAGCTACCAAGCCCAACCCACAGAGACCAAATGTTCGCCCGACCACAGTGCTGTTTGGCTCTGACCCTACTTCCAAATTCATCAAGCCATCATCACCAGCTAGCCCTCAATTCACCGCATCATCAGAACAACCGAAGAAATACTGCCCCTATTGCAATAATAACATGCACTATTTCAATCAATGTTCCGAGTTCAAGAAATTCACCACTGAGCAAAGAGCAGCCTGGATCAAGACGGAGAGGCGTTGCTGGAAATGTGGCCGGAACCACTTAGCTGCCCAATGCTACCTCAAAGCTAAGTGTCACCGATGCAGTCAGACTCACCTTGACATCCTGCATGAAGTCAACTCGCCCTCAGCAGTGAAGACAGAGCGACCGGCTCCAGAGCCCGAGCAGCCAGTCACTTATTATTTAGATCCAGATCGGAGAAGCAGCAGCGTTCTGCTGAAGATGGTTAAGGTCACCCTCCACAATGGCCAGCACAGCCTGGAGACCTATGCTATTCTTGATGACGGCTCTGAACACACAATCATCCTCCACAGTGCGGCCCAAACACTGCACCTCCAGGGACAGAGAGAAGATTTGGCACTGAAAACAATCCGTCAAGATCTAACAACAGTTTCAGGCAATTCAGTGTCCTTCTGCATATCCTCCCCCTTCCATCGCCAGAAGCGCTTCCGCATTCACAGAGCCTTCATTGCACCAGAACTCGGCCTCTCGAAACATTCTTATCCAGTTGAGGCCCTCCAGAAATCATATCGCCACCTCAGGGGTCTCCCACTCCATTCCTTCAGCAATGCTCAGCCACTCCTCCTCAAAGGCTCAGACTACCCTCACCTCCTCACACCAGTTAAACGTGTTCACTTAGGACCACCAGGTGGTCCCGCAGCCCTCAAGACACGTCTTGGATGGACTCTACAAGGTCCTGCAAAGGTTCTGCGTCACCAGCCCTCTACCCCTCAGCGTCACAGCCGCCGTAGTAATGGACCCCCCTTCCTACATGAGAGTGACTCATCCTGGCCCCCCTGTCCAGACCTCTCCTGTCCTGATGACCCCGTTGAGCTGCGTAAGGCCAAGTTCTGTGGCCTCATCACTTCTTCCCCTCCTACATGTTTGCCTGACGCTAGCCAGTTCAATAATTTCAAAGAGCTGCTTTCCAGAGGAGTTTGCCCTCATCTCCTCCCAAAAGACTATCCCATCCAGCAGTAGACTCCTCACTTTGGCCCCAGAATATGATCCGGAGACTCACCTAATCAGAGTTGGAGGTAGACTACGACGCTGTGACTCCCTCAACACAGAAACATTACATCCCATCGTTCTCAACCCTCATCATCCCATCACAAAGCTGATCATCGCAGACTATGACAGCAAGCTCGCCCATCCAGGTCCAGAGAGAGTTTTCGCTGAGCTACGCAGAAGGTTCTGGATCCTACGTGGCAGAGAGGCAGTCCGCAAACATCACCATCAATGTGCAGACTGTCGTAAGTGGCGTGGCCAACCCATTATCCCCAAAATGGCAGATCTCCCGCTGCCCACCTTACGATTACGCCAGCAAGTTGAGAGCATCGTCAACTCCAAGCACCTCAGTTACACCTGCTCGGATGTAGCAGATCTAGATCCCATCACTCCCAATCTGCTGCTCATGGGGCGGCCAGACCCCCCCACTCCTCAAGCTGTTTCTCCAGCTACGGAGGTCCTCAGCCGGCGCAGATGGAGACACTGCCAAGCTCCTTTGGACCAATTCTGGATCGACTTTATCAGGAACTACTTACCATCCCTTCAAAGCCGCTCCAAGTGGCAACAGGACGTTGAAGACATCTCTGTTGGTGACATTGTTCTTATTGTTGACTAGCAGCTTCCACGTGCCCTGTGGCTCATTGGCAGTGTCACAACTGTTCTCCCTGGACATGATGGCAGGATTCGTACTTGTCATGTCCAGGTCAAAGACAAATCCTATACTAGACCAGTTGCCAAGCTCATCAGACTCCCATCTCTTCCTCATGACTCAAACTGACTTTATTCAACTTTGCTTCTCAAAGTTGGGGGCGGCTGTTAACAAGGGTCTAGTGTTTGTATGTTAATATAATGTTTGATTTGTTCATCATTTAGTTAGTCACTCCGGTTTAGTTATTAGTTTATTTTTAGTGCTATTCTTTTACGTTTCTATTTACTATTTGTAACCTGATCTCCAGCTATAGTCCAGCCAATCACGTCTTCTTACTCTCCGCCAATCATAGTCCAGCACCTGACGGGACTTCTGTGCGTTTAGCAAAGTTGTTGTGTTGTTTTTCCCCCTTCGTATGCCACAAGGTGCCTCCGTCTGCTTCCCGTTCGTCGTGTGCTTTTCCTGTGTGTTTGGTCCTTGAGAATAAACCTAACCCCAAACATCAAACCACACATCAAACCTCAAACATCAAGCAAAATAAAGAGTGATAAGCAAAGCTGACGTCCTCCTTTGTTCTGGCCGGACAACCTGGGAAGATTGGGGAAATATACATCCAGAAATTATACAGTCCTTCAGAGGTCGCAAGATTGGGTCTCCTTCCCAATTACTCATTACAACCGGCATTCTACAGCTAGGTGGATGTAGCCGACTACACCGCCGGGTAAGTTGAATCTGGTTTTTAACCAGGTTCAGGAGCAGGTTAACCAGGTATGTTTTTTCGCCCTAAACTCTTTGGTTTAACATTAACGTATGATTATTATAAAAAAAGCATACTGTAAATGTTCTCAACCTTCGTCACCTTATGCCCTTTTTTTTTAAAGAACAGTAATAGATACAAATATAACAATTGGAACCCTTCATTTGAGTGCAAAGCAATATATGCATTAGGAGAAAATCACTTGCAAGATAATGCCTAGTCTGGTAAATATTACTTATGACATTTAAAAGATTAAAGGTTTAGAACACACATGCACATGACACTTTGTTTAAAACGTAAGCTTTCTACGAACACATTCAATAATAATGATTAATCATAAACAAGTGTGTGGCGATAGCAGCCTAAGTTAGAAACAGGAGAAGATGAGTAAAACACCAGAGCCGTTTTAGAGCCACGTCTTTAATCAAAAAATATAAAGCTGCAACAATTCACAGTATTACTTCATAAATCTTGCTGGGGAACTGCCAACGTTAACAGGGGTCTAATTTGATTTGATGATGATTTTCTATTTATACTTTTACTCTACTCTTAGTCTATTAGAAGAAAAATAATGTGACATGTACGGGGCAAACCTGGAGCAGAGGAGGTAAAAGAGAGAAATGTGTTGAACCATGTGCGACGAGAACATTGTGTCTGTGTGTGTTCAGTGAGCAGAGGCAGAGCGGTGGGAATGGGATGTAACTGATCTAAACTTTGTGTCAATTTTCTGCTTTTATTAGTGAAATAAAACAAGATAAAATAGAACTGCTATAGAGCATACAGCGAAATGAGACGCGCCTACAGTTCCCCCTGTAGCTCCAGACAACACTTGACCTGAAAGACAAGAGCAGAGGCCAGGCCTCACGTTAGGACAGAGAAACTCCAGACCAGAAGCCTGTTTCATAAAACTTGTTTACTAAGCTATTCTTAAATGGCCATATGCAACTTATTTTAATGTCATTTGAGTTTCATGAAGCTCACTCACGCCAAAGCCCCTTTCACACATAATTCCCAGTAAAATGCCATGTGCAGATTGTCAGAACACTCAGCTCTGAGCCCCAGTCACACAAGATACAGTCCCAGAACATTGCCACGTTTACTCCGTTCACACTTCTGGCTATTGTTTATCTGTGTTCACTTACCATTATCAGAATGAAATAGGAACCTAAAGCCCATATGAAAGGTTCTGTTGTTCTAATTATGACCTAGTTTGGTAGGAGAGCACCTGTGGTAAATATTTATCATAGTTTTACTTCTTTTAAGTTGCAGTTTGTGAAGACATTAAAAAAAATTTAAATACATGAAGTAGAGCCGAGTTCAGAATCCCTCTGATGTCATCAATGTGGGAGGTGCCATTGAAAACGCTGCATCTGAGTGTCAAATTCAATTTAATTCAATTTCCCACAATGCACCTTGAATAGCGCAGCGACTATAGAGCTCATACACGTGACGTCACACAACCGCCCCCAGGCTTGTTTCACCATATTGTCCGTCAGCTGATTGTGTTTACCACTACAAGCCAATTCAATACTGGCGTTTGCTTTAATTTACAACGAAACACAGTTTGAAGAGGCTCATGAATGATATCGCACACTTTACTATAATCAAAATGGTGAAGGTATGTGCATATGTGGCATTCGGGTGGTACTATAAATGTTTTAAACTAATTTACATTAAATAAAAATAAAGAAAATAAAACCAACAACGCCACCGGGCTTACACCCGGAAAACTAACTAAAAGGACACAGATTCGTTCTTGATTATACAGAGGCAGATTCCAGTTTCACATGTAATTTATTTAACAGGCTATTAATTTAATAAATACTTTAACACAGGCGTAGGCAACAACACAGTTCGTATCACAGCTCTTTATGCGTGGATGTATAGTCTTTTAAGAGTCCAGTGGATCTGGACAACACAGGGCACAGACATCCATATCAACAGAGGGCAGGGCAAGGCAACGGCTCCAGCGCACACCGCCGCTCCAGAGAGTTTAGGTTACATCTGAAAAGAGACCTGGTTAACGCTAACCTGAACACTAGGCTACCGGCATATCACGCTCAGGACGTACCACGTTAGCTGCCCGGGACCACGCGTTGTGGGGCTATGACAGCGAGACCACAACAATCCCGAGTCAGCAGAGATCACATCGGAGCGTTAACAAAGCGACGCCAGGCGACAGGCCACGGCACTAAACCACAGAAACCATTTTATGAGTAAAACTACACGATCGAATCGCATTAGCAAAAGGGACAACTACTACCTGGAGAGCGGAGGTACGTGGAGCAACACCCAGACCCAGGAAGTGCGTAGGTCAGAGGATGAATGACAAAACTGAACAACATTTTATTGGCCAACGGCCCTAATGATTAGCCAATAGGAAGTGGCATGGTCTGCCCGCAGGCCATACTGCCACACATATCTGTCAACTCTCACGCATTTGGCGTGAGACTCACGCATTTATGACCTGCCTCACTGAGGGCCTTTTCTCACGCTAAAAACACATTTCAAAATAAAATTAAAATCTGTACATTTTTTTGAAAAAATGCGCTGTTGACTCCAGAATATAAACAAAACACTCTTTTTTCACAGCTTGAGCTCAGCATCACAGGCAAAAAGTTGAATAATCCAGTACGTTTGTGGTTTTGTTTCAATGGAAACTTGTGTAAAACTGTGTAAACACTGCATTGTTGTCCTATTAACAATATACACTTAAGCATATCTCTTTCAATAATGTCATATCTCTTTATTAATTTCATGAAATCTAAACTCAAATTGCTGGAGGATTTGAATAATGATAATTTATAAATGACAGCAGTGAACACCTTTTAACAGAAACTTCAACACAAAACACACTGGCCATCAGCCCCTCCCTGTGATATCCTCCTGTAGAGGGCTGGAGACAACACAAGAGTGAACAGGGCTCAGGAGGGGGGTTTGTCACTGCTGGTGTGAGAGTGTCGTGACACTGGTGAAACAGACTGAAGGACACGTCTGGCTTTACTGAATATGTTTTGTGAAACGGCCCTCTTCAACGGCCCGTCTTCAGTAAAAAATATGATAGAGTCCAATATACATGCTTTGGTCAGTGCAACATTCGCTCTGCTGAACTGGACTAATTTTCATTTACTGTTCCTTGCTATGAATTCAATTCACACTATTATTCTTATCCAGGTGATTTTGTTTTGCTCTAGATTTGGGAGATTTTTTCTTTACAAAGTCTAATATCTGAGGCGATTGGCTCGGTGACTTGCCTGGGTTTCACCAGATACTTCAGAGGTGAGTTTAGTGAAAATCATCAATCTGGATGATTATTTATTGGTGCGGGGTTTAGACTGCAAAAAAATCAATTTACAGACAGATTAATAGCTAGTGCAGCACCACAGTGGTTTAATCGAACATGAACTCGCCTCTACGTAGGATGTAAATTGCTTACGCCAGATTTGCATTTAGTCTGAATGTACTATTAGTCTAGTGGGGTTGGGTGAAGTATGTGTGCAGTAAAACCTTGTTGGTTCATTACCTGTGACACTGAGATAGACTTCAAGTTCGAAGTCCACTTCATGAATGTTGCACTGGTATTTACCAGACTGCTCCTGTTTCACATTGGAGAGCAACAAGTTGAAGGGGTATTTGGAGCTGGACAGGATTTCCCCCTTGGGGTTCTCCCAGAGGACGGTAGTGTTTTGGGTCAGAGGCGAGACGTTTTCGTTTTCGGTGTAATTACAGGGCAGGGTGATTTCTCCCCCCTCTGTGACCATGATCACAAGGCTGAGCTCCGCTGAGGACAGATAAGATAAGATAAAATAAGATGTTCCTTTATTGTCCCACATGGGTAAATTTCATTGATGCAACGCAGGTAGATACAGAGGTAGATACAGAAGAAACAAACTAAAGTTTAAAGATTCAGATAAAACAAAATTCTGTTGCATTTGAGCTTGGCACAGAACATACTAAATGTTCACATCACAACATTCCATCCGCCAATAATATTTAATAGCGTAGCTAAAATCTTCAGGTAAACATTAGGAAATTTACCTTCAGGATATTTCATGGCAAAGTCTAATGCCATCAATAGAACTTGGGATGGCATGTCAAAAAATATATGTTGCCATGTTTGTTGCTGGTGTTCTCAACATCCACAGAGACATTAGCCAAGATCTGATCAAACTGATAAATTACTGGTAAATATAGTTAATGCTTTACTAACCTTATTCCGCCCTGCCCACTTTTGCCTCTTTTTGCCACAGATCAGTACTTCTGTTGTACTTACGGTGAATCGGGAAAACCGTTTACTTAAGTGGAAAACGAGGGAAAAGTCACTGCTAAAATATGTTATAAAGTGGATTGATTTGTGTAAATGTCCAATGTTTATGGTTGTATTTTTCTAATACAACCAGAAGAATGATTATGTCGTATAGTGGCACCCACACGCACTTCTGGAATAAGGTGAAAAATGCTGCATTCAATAAGGTGAAAAATGCTGCGTTCACGTTCTAGAATGTAATGATGACATACTCTCAAAATTTAGCCTGATTATTTCTGTTAGTGACAAGACACATTCACTTCTTGGATTACAAAAAGTAATCAGCATTTAAAAAAATAGGATATGCCATAATACGCTCTGAACTTTGAAAATAACTTTTCATCAAATGACTCCTTTTGGCCTTTGACACCTTAACGTGGTGGAGGGGTTTGAGTGCCCGAATGATCCCGGGAGCTATGTTGTCGGGGGCTTCATGCCCCTGGTAGGGTCTCCCAAGGCAAACAGGTCCTAGGTGACGGGTCAGACAAAGATCGGTTCAGAAGGCCCCTATGATGACAACACGAACAAGGCAGTTTACGTCGCCCGGATCGGCGTCACCGGGGCCCCATCCTGGAGCCAGGCCTGGGATGGGTGCTCCATGGCGAGCGCCTGGTGGCCGGGTCTTACCCCACGGGGCCCGGCCGGGCACAGCCCGAAAGAGCGACGTGGGGCCGCCCTCCCGTGGGCCCACCACCCGCAGGAGGATCCATAAGGGGCCGGTGCAGAGAGATCTGGGCGGCAGTCGACGGCAGGGGCCTCGGCGACCAGATCTCCAGACACAGAGACTAACTCTGGGGACATGGAATGTCACCTCGCTGGGGGGGAAAGAGCCTGAGCTTATGCGGGAGGTTGAGCGATACCGACTAGATATAGTCGGCCTCACCTCCACGCACAGTTTGGGCTCTGGAACCCATCTCCTCGAGAGGGGCTGGACGCTCCACTTCTCTGGTGTTGCCCGCGGGGAGAGTCGGCGGGCTGGTGTGGGCTTGCTTATAGCCCCTCAGCTCAGCCGCCACGTGTTGGAGTTTATCCCAGTGAACGAGAGGGTCGCGTCCCTCCGCCTTCGGGTGGGGGACAGGTCTCTCACTGTTGTGGCGGCCTACGGGCCGAACAGCAGTGCAGAGTACCCGGCCTTCTTGAAGTCCTTGGGAGGGGTACTGGACAGTGCACCGACCGGGGACTCCGTTGTTCTACTGGGGGACTTCAACGCCCACGTGGGCAATGACAGTGACACCTGGAGAGGGGTGATCGGTAAGAACGGCTTCCCCGATCTGAACCCGAGCGGTGTTATTGGACTTCTGTGCTAGCCACGGATTGTCCATAACGAACACCATGTTCAAGCACAAGGGTGTTCATCAGTGCACATGGCACCAGGACACCCTAGGCCGGAGGTCAATGATCGACTTTGTTGTCGTGTCATCAGACCTCCGGCCGCGTGTCTTGGACACTCGGGTGAAGAGAGGGGCAGAGTTGTCAACCGATCACCACCTGGTGGTGAGTTGGATCCGCTGGCGGAGGAGGAAGCCGGACAGACTTGGCAGACCCAAGCGCATTGTGAGGGTCTGTTGGGAACGTCTAGTGGAGCCCTCTGTCAGTAGGGTATTCAACTCGCACCTCCGGGAGAGCTTCTCCCATGTCCCGGGGGAGGCTGGGGACATTGAGTCCGAGTGGACCATGTTCTCCGCCTCCATTGTTGATGCGGCTGCTCGGAGCTGTGGTCGCAAGGTCTCCGGTGCCTGTCGTGGCGGCAACCCCCGAACCCGGTGGTGGACACCGGAAGTAAGGGATGCCGTCAGACTGAAGAAGGAGGCCTATCAGGCCACTCTGGCTTGTAGGGCTCCGGAGGTCATCGACGGGTATCGGCAGGCCAAGCGAGCCGCGGCTCGTGCTGTCGCAGAGGCAAAAACCCGGGCCTGGGAGGAGTTCGGGGAGGCCATGGAGGAGGACTATCGGTCGGCACCAAAGAAATTCTGGCAAACCGTCCGGCGCCTCAGGAGGGGGAAGCAGTGTCTCACCAACACCGTTTACGGTGCGGGTGGAGGCCTGCTGACCTCGACTGGGGATGTCGTCGGACGGTGGAAGGAATACTTTGAGGATCTCCTTAATCCCTCAGTCACGTCTTCCGAAGAGGAAGTAGAGACCGGGGACTCGGAGGCTGGCTCATCCATCACCCAAGCTGAAGTCACTGAGGTTGTTCGCAAACTCCTCGGTGGCAGGGCTCCGGGGGTGGATGAGATCCGCCCTGAGTACCTAAAGTATCTGGATGTTGTAGGACTGTCTTGGTTGACACGTCTCTGCAACATCGCGTGGCGTTCGGGGACCGTGCCTCTGGACTGGCAGACCGGGGTGGTGGTCCCTCTGTTCAAGAAGGGGGACCGGAGGGTGTGTTCCAACTACAGAGGGATCACACTCCTCAGCCTCCCAGGTAAGGTCTATTCCAAGGTACTGGAGAGGAGAATCCGACCGATAGTCGAACCTCGGATTCAGGAGGAGCAGAGTGGTTTTCGTCCCGGTCGTGGAACACTGGACCAGCTCTATACCCTCCATCCGGTGCTCGAGGGTTCATGGGAGTTTGCCCAACCAGTCCACATGTGCTTTGTGGATCTGGAGAAGGCTTTCGACCGTGTCCCTCGGGGTGTCCTTTGGGGGGTGCTCCGGGAGTACGGGGTCCGGGGCCCTTTGCTCAGGGCTGTCCGGTCCCTGTATGACCGGAGCAGGAGCTGTGTTTGCATTGCCGGCAGTAAGTCAGACCTGTTCCCAGTGCATGTTGGGCTCCGCCAGGGCTGCCCTTTGTCACCGGTTCTGTTCATAATATTTATGGACAGAATTTCTAGGCGCAGTCAGGGGTCGGAGGGTGTCCGGTTTGGGGACCACAGGATCTCATCTCTGCTGTTTGCAGACGATGTTGTCCTGATGGCTCCATCAAACCCGGATGTGCAACATGCACTGGGACGGTTTGCAGCCGAGTGTGAAGCGGCTGGGATGAGAATCAGCACCTCCAAATCCGAGGCCATGGTTCTCGACCGGAAAAAGGTGGCTTGCCCTCTCCAGGTGGGTGGGGTGTCCTTGCCCCAAGTGGAGGAGTTCAAGTATCTCGGGGTCTTGTTCACGAGTGAGGGAAGGATGGAGCGTGAGATCGACAGGCGGATCGGTGCAGCGGCTGCAGTGATGCAGTCGCTGCATCGGACTGTTGTGGTGAAGAGGGAGCTGAGCCGAAAGGCAAAGCTCTCTATTTACCGGTCGGTCTACGTTCCTACCCTCACCTATGGTCATGAGCTTTGGGTAGTGACCGAAAGAACAAGATCGCGGATACAAGCGGTCGAAATGAGTTTCCTCCGCCGTGTGGCTGGGCGCTCCCTTAGAGATAAGGTGAGGAGCTCGGCCACACGGGGGGAGCTCGGAGTAGAGCCGCTGCTCCTCCACGTCGAGAGGAGCCAGCTGAGGTGGCTCGGGCATCTGTTTCGGATTCCTCCTGGGCGCCTCCCTCGGGAGGAGTTTCAGGCATGTCCCACCGGGAAGAGGCCCCGGGGAAGACCCAGGACACGCTGGAGAGACTATGTCTCTCGGCTGGCCTGGGAACGCCTCGGGATCCCCCCGGAGGAGTTAGAGGAAGTGTCTGGGGAGAAGGAAGTCTGGGAGTCCCTGCTCAGACTGCTGCCCCCGCGACCCGGCCCCGGATAAAGCGGCAGAAGATGGATGGATGGATGGACTCCTTTTGGATTACAGAGAGTAACGATCTCTCCAAGACAAACGCTAAAACGCTGAAAGACTATGCGGTTTTAGTGGTTTTAATAGACAATCATCAGATTGCAAAAATGTGTCCACCAGATGACTTTACATGTACATATTGTGATATCGTGTTTAACATGTCATTTTAACTGTTTCATAACTTGTTTTGTGGACAAGTTTACCTTTTGTGTAACTCTTGTGGCTTAAAGCCAGATCTCGTCTCCTTATCAGCTCTGACCCCAGCGTGCATGCTGATTGGCTGAAGCCACGGCGCCAAAACCCCCGCGGGGTAAGACAAAAGGAAAGAGCAGGGAGTTACAGACCAGTACCATCCGAGCTCCAGAGCGAGTTCCATCCGAGTTTCTTTCGAAGCTCGACCCTCCATCCAGGGTACCACCAGCAAGGTCCATGAGGCCTTGCGAGCAGGCCTCGGGCCTAGTTAGCGTGAGCGACGCTACGCTACGGGACAAAGACTTTTCCAAGAGAAGCTAATGTTCCCTCCAGGAACTAAGAAACCTGTGCCCGTTTTTAAAAACGTGATTGATGCTGCATCATGCAAAATCAAGCAAGGACCTTTTGCAACTTTTTCAAGTCCACAGCCTTTTAGACCAGCCACATCGGTGGAGCAGCACGACGGCCTTTTCATTCGGGAATGCCTCAGAGCCAAGGAGACCGCAGATCGCAGAACCGATCCAGTCCTTCTTTGGCCAGACAACGTCAGAGCCGAGCTCCAGAGCAGGCCCTTGGACCCCACGCAGGCCCTTGGACTCCACGCAGGCCCTTGGACCCCAAGCAGGCCCTTGGACTCCATGCAGGCCCTTGGACCCCAAGCAGGCCCTTGGACTCCACGCAGGCCCTTGGACTCCACGCAGGCCCTTGGACCCCAAGCAGGCCCTTGGACCCCAAGCAGGCCCTTGGACCCCAAGCAGGCCCTTGGACCCCAAGCAGGCCCGTCTCCTCAGGATCACAGCTTCTGGTTCCGTTCGTATGAATGCACTTCACAGGCTGGCTCTTAGACTTAACTCTAACAAACACCTAGATAGATCTAGAACCATCATGTCTAGTGTTTTCCATCTGTTATCGACTCATTTGCATATTCCTGATTCATATTTATCTGTTTAATTATTTGGTCATTAAATCTTCATAACCCACATTTGGTTAAGTGTTCCTTCATTTCCAGAAAATGGGTCAATGTCACGGTTACGTTCTCAAACCTTTAGATCAACGAGCAAATTAATTTCTAATTAATTAATTAATCTAGATATCTGATTTTAGAGTTGTTAAATTGCAGATTATCCGGCTGGTGCCCCATTCTTCTCTTAAAAATACGATTCAAACTTACCCACACTTAGGCAGTGTGTCATGTTTGAATTCTTGAACAATTCTTTAATCAATATCAAACCTGAATGCCCCGCCCCCTTCACAAGTGGGTGGAAATTCATAACCTTACAGTACTTGTACTAGTATGTTACCCTACACTGCCAACATCCATTAAAAACACAACAATGTCAGACATGCGTACTGCTGATGTGGATACTTTCACTGCATCTAAACTTTTACTTATTCACAATCTCTTTTGCCTACAGAAGTTTACGTTTTTTTTGCGTTCAGTGTATAAAATGTGCAGCACTTGAACTTACCTCTGCCCACAAACGCCATCAGCAGAAGCGCACAGACGCGTCTGTGGATCCACAAAATACACGTTACAACACGACACGGATCGATAGTTAGGAAAGTGTGATTACGCTCACAAAAAATGAAGCTATTTACAAATAGCGGTTATTTTTCTTTCTAGCCAAGTGTTCAAACCCATTCTGTGTCTGATTTTTTTAAAAGACAGAACCAACCTTATTGTAAAGCCCATTTAACAAACAGCTTTCTTGTAGTGATGGCAGAATTGAAACAGGCCTTTTTGTCGAGCACCCAGCTTATTTTTCTTCTTTGGTGTTTTATGGCGTTTGGTATCCAAGTATTACATTACTGCCACCTACTGTAGTTGTATTTCTTCTGTAGTTGTTGTTGTTGTTGTTGTTGTTTTATGGCGGTTGGCATCCGAGTGTTGCATCACCGCCAGACTTTATTCCTCAGACTTTGTCGTAGTCCTAAAAGTTCTTCTTCCAGTGCTTTGGCGTTACAAAGCCCATGAGGTCATGAGATGTCTTTGATGTTTTATCCTTTAGAAGTCCTTCTTCCATCACTTTGGCGTTTCTAGGCCTGACGGTGGATTATTGAGCGTTGTTTGGATATTACGGCAACATAGAGGAACGCCTCGGTCCGTATGACAAGGAAGAGGAAGAGGAGGCGTGACCTGGTCGGTGACGATATGAACAGTGGGGAGGACTCCCCTGGAGCCACTGATCCTGTGCAGCGTAGGGCGTCTTCTTGCTCGTCTATGGAGGGCTCTCTCAGTGAGGAGCAGGGCGGGGGGGTTGCAGATATTGGGGATGTGAGTTCAGAGTGTAAGGTGTTCATAAAGCTCGCGCAGGATAATGCGTCCTTTAAGGGGTGGGATCCGATGGCGTTGACAAGGAGCCTGACTGTAGCTGTGGGAGTGGTCAAGCATGCGAGTGTCCTTAGGGATGGCTCGCTGCTGGTCGTGTGCAAGGACGTGGCTCAGCAAAGGAAGGCGATTGAAGCTAAGTGTCTGGGTGGGAAGGACATTCTTGTGTCTGATGCTGTAAGAGGCACGGTCAGGGGAGTTATCGTAGGCGTCCCTACGACGACATCTGTGGATGACATAAAGGAGAATTTGACTGGAGCTAAGGTGGTGGATGCTAGGCGGTTGAAGGTGACCCGGGATGGGGTAAGGTGTGACAGCCTGTCGATAATGATTAGATTTGAAGGTGAGATCCTGCCTCGTGTGGTGTGCGTTGGGTACATGCGCTATGGCGTACGCCCATATGTTCCGCAGCCCCTGCGTTGTTTCAAGTGCCAGCGCTTTGGGCATATTGCAGCGGTCTGTAGAGGGAAGCAGAGGTGTAGTAAATGTGCAGGAGACCACGAGTATGGGAAGTGTGACGAAGGAGCAAAACTCAAGTGCTGTAACTGTGGGGGAGAGCATAGCTCTGCCTACGGGGGATGCGTGTTCAGCAAGAGGGCTGCTGAGGTGCAAAAAGTTAGAGCCTCTCAAGGCATATCCTACGCGGATGCGGTCAAGAAGGTGTCTGGTAGTCAGGTGAAGGTGGATGCAGTGCGGGCTGCCAGTGCTGCTGGTGACCTAGGCGACAGGGGAGGGGGCAGCGTTGCCCGCGGCCAGGGGGAGGTCCCCACTGTGAGTGTGGCTTCCACGGGCAGAGGCCCTGTGGGTGCGGAGGATGTACTGGTTGTGAAGAGGAAAGATTTCTTCCTCTTTATGGTGGAAGTGATTAACTGTACTGGTCAAATCAAGAAGAGATCCGAAAAGACTAGGATCATCGCTAAGGCTGCAGGGAGGTACTTTGGAGCTGGGGGTCCCGAGTGGACGGAGATAGAGGATGCGCTGCGGGAAGGCACCCTGCCCCATTCTGGCAGTGGGAGTGGGGGGGCTCCCGATGCGCCGTCAGGTTCCGGGGGCTCATAATGGCGGTGGTTGTCTTGCAATGGAATGCGCGTAGTCTTCGTGCTAATGGCCAGGAATTTAAGCATTTTGTCTCTACCTTGTTGAACAAGCCTCACGTTATGTGCGTGCAGGAGACTTGGTTACAACCTAGGTGGGTTTTTGGGATACAAGGGTATGTGTGTGTTAGGAATGATAGGGAGCAGGGTAGAGGCGGAGGTGTGGCTGTGTTTGTCCGAGATGACCTAAATTACGTTGTTGTCAGTGTGAGTAAAGCGCCGGAGGCTCTGGCGGTGAGGGTCTGGCTGGGTGGTGAAGCTGTTACTGTGGTTAACCTTTATAATCCGTGTGGTGAGTTAACGTTAGAGTCCTTACATAGTATCGGTAAGGATGTTCGGGGAAAGGCCATGTGGTGTGGGGATTTTAATGCGCATAGCGCTTTGTGGGGCGGTAGTGGTACCGATAGGTATGGGCAGGTGGTAGAGGGTTTTATCAATCAAAGGGAGTTGGTTTGTCTGAATGATGGGAGTGGGACCCGCTAAGATATGGGGACCGGTACGGAAAGTGCAATAGATCTTACGCTTGTGTCCAAGGAGTTAGCTGGTGTTTGTAGTTGGGAGGTTCTTGGTAATCTTTCTTTTTGTAGCGATCACTATCTAGTCCGCACAGAGATTGGCTTTGGGAGCTGTGTGGTCAGGGGGACGAGGATCCAGAGGTGGCAGTTGGCAAGGGCGAACTGGGGGGCTTTCCTGAGGAAAGCTGATGATGGTTCTAGGGTTCTGCAGGAAGGAGGATTGACTCAGGTGGATGATCTCAATAGTGCAATTGTCTCGCTCATCACGCAGTCAGCGGTAGGCACGATTCCTAAGAGTGGTGGTAGTGGACATAGGAAGCGGGTGCCGTGGTGGAATGAAGCATGTGGTTATTCTGTTAGGGCGAGAAATGCGGCGTTTCGCCGGCTAAGGGTTACCCACACTGAGGGTGCCCTCATTGACTACAAGAGGGCCCGCGCTGTTGTGCAGAAAACTGTAAGAACGGCCAAGAGTGCCTGTTGGAGGCGGTATTGTTCCAAAATTGGGAGAGAAACGCGTCTCGGGGATGTTTGGGGGATGATTAAGCGGATGCATGGGGTTGAGCGCCGTCACGGGACCCCGGTCCTAATACAGAATGGTGTTGAAGCAGTCAGCGACGTTGACAAAGCTGAACTGTTGGCCAGCACCTTTGTGTCGGTGCACAGCTCTGACAATATCTCACCTGCGGAAAGGCACTACAGGGAGAGTACTTTGGCCCAGAATTCTGAGCTGATTGGGCACCAGCCTTCGACTCAAGATGACCTTGACCTTCCGTTTAGTTTGTTTGAGCTAAGGAGAGCACTTTCTAAGGCGAAACAGACAGCCCCGGGTAAAGATGAGGTGTGCTATGACATGCTCTCTCATTTGACTGATGACACGCTTGGGCTAGTCCTGGGTCTTTTCAACCGTGTTTGGGATTCAGGTTGTGTTCCATCTGCGTGGAAACAGTCTACGGTGGTGCCGGTTCTGAAGCCGGGTAGGCCAGCGTCTGACCCTTCAAGTTATAGGCCGATTACCTTGACGTCGCAGCTCGGGAAAACGATGGAGCGCATGGTTACCGAGCGGTTGGATTACTTCTTGGAGAGTCAGGGTTTGCTTCCCGCGCACCAGAGTGGTTTCCGTAGAGGCAGGAACACCATGGATTCCGTGTTGTGTTTGGAATCTGATATCCAGCTGGCCAGGGCTCAGAAAGAAAAGGTTATTGCGGTGCTCTCTGATGTGGAGAAGGCGTACGATATGGTTTGGAAGGATGGGCTCCTCATTAAGCTGCGGAAGTGTGGTGTGAAGGGTAAACTGTTTAACTGGGTCCGGAGCTTTCTGTCTGGCCGGCGTATTCAAACCAGAGTGGGCGCTGCTTACTCTGGGGTCTATGAGGTAGAGAATGGGATCCCGCAGGGGAGTGTGTGTAGCCCTATCTTGTTCAATGTTATGATTAAGGACATCTTTGACGACGTGGATGGGTCTGTTGGGAGGAGCCTTTATGCTGATGATGGCGCTCTATGGGTGAGAGGGAGGAATCTCCGGTTTTACGAGGCGAAACTGCAAAGGGCAATACAGCAGGTGGAGCAGTGGACCCTGAAGTGGGGGTTTAAACTGTCCGTACGGAAGTCTCAAGTGATCTGTTTCTTCAATGGGCATAGGGACGTCTCCCTTCGACTGCATGGGCAGGTGCTCGAACAGGTCAGGGAGGTGAGGTTCTTGGGGGGTCACCTTTGACGAGAGGCTTAGTTGGCGTCAGCACATTGATGAGGTCAGTGGTAAATGCAAAAGGGTGAATAACTTGCTTCGTTGTCTATCCGGCCAGGACTGGGGGGCCAGCAGAAGGTCGCTCCTGGGTATTTATCGGGTCGTCATGAGGGCGGCTATTGATTATGGCTGTATAGCCTATATGTCTGCGGCTGTGGGGCAAGCCCAGGCCTTGCGCATCTGCTGTAGGGCTTTTAGGACCTCCCCTGTCTCGGCGCTGCAGGTTGAGTTGGGGGAATTGCCGTTACGGCTCCGGAGGCTAGAACTTCTGTTGGCTTACTGGGTGAATGTGCAAGGTCATACGAGCTCTCACCCGGTGAGGGACTTTCTCAGGGTTGATGGAGGGCAGAATGAGGCTGGCCGTATGGTTTTTAGCCAGGTAGGAAATGCGAAGGCGCGGCTTGCGGGGGTTGGTGATCTGCGTGTGAGCCCGTCGGTGGCTCTCCCTGTCCAGGAAGGATGTGAGGGTTTCCTTCATTTGGGTCCCTGCGCATGTGGGGGTGGATGGTAACGAAATGGCTGATACACTGGCTAAACGTTCCCTTAGGCGGCCATCAATTGATGTGGCGGTTGAGTTAAGCAAATCTGAAATCAAGCCCGTTATCAAGAGTCATGTGGTCGGCCTTTGGCAGGAACATCAGACAGAAGATGCCATTCAACACATCCTGTCTGCAATCTGACTTCCCAGATTTAATGCTTTGAAATGCAGAAAGGCTGTCAGAGGCCACCACAATGCCGCAACCCTTCAAAGCAGATTCCGCCCATTCCAATGCCAAACGTATCGCTATGAGTTCCGATGTGAAAACAGAAAGGCGATCTGTCAACCTCTTCTTGACCGCCAGCCCCAGGTCAGGCACAAAATAAGCAGCGCCATTACGCCCACTCTCAGGATCCCTAGACCCATTGGTATAAATAAATACATCATCTGAGTGCCTATCGATGAGCGCTTGAACAACAAACTGCGGTACCCTCCCAGTGATTCCTTTAAGTTTGCCATGCAAGCTAACATCAACAGGAGCCGGGACAAACTTCCAAGGACCTATAGTAGACAAAGCCACGAAAGGCTCACACGTAGATCACCAACCCCAGCAAGCCGCGCTTTTGCATTTCCTATCCGGCTAAAAACCATACTGTCAGCCTCAATCTGTGCCCCATCAAACCTGAGAGCTTGTATGACCGTGCACATTCACCCAGTAAGCCAACAGAAGTTCCAGCCTCCGGAGCCGTAACGGCAATTCCCCCAACTCAACCTGCAGCGCAGAGACAGGGGAGGTCCTAAAAGCCCTACAGCAGATGCACTAGGCCTGGGCTTGCTCCACATCAAGCGTCTTCAAGTTAGTCTCAGCCGCAGACATGTAGGCTATACAGCCATAATCAATAGCTGCCCTCATGATAGCCCGATAAATACCCAGGAGCGACCTTCTGCTGGCCCCCCAGTCCTGGCCGGATAGACAACGAAGCAAGTTATTCATCTTTATGCATTTACCACTGACCTTATCAATGTGCTGTCGCCAACTAAGCCTCTCGTCAAAGGTGACCCCCAAGAACCTCACTTCCCTGACCTGTTCGAGTACCTGCCCATGCATTCGAAGGGAGACGTCCCTATGCCCATTGAAGAAACAAATTACAGTTCTACATAAGATTAGGTTGTACATGTTCAGCTTCTCTTTGTAGATCTCTTTTTGAACCTGGAGCTTTGACTTGCGCCATTTCCGTTCGGCCCTGCGGCACTCCCTTTTCTGTGCCCTGACCGAATCATCATTTCTCCACGGCGCCTTCTGCTTATTTTTAACCATTTTAGCCTTTATAGGGGCGATGGTGTCCAGAACATTCAGAACACTAGATGTAACAGAGTTCAACAAATCTTTTACAGTAGAACATGAGACATGTTCAAAGTGTATCATTTCCATAAACAGTGCACCTGTGCCATCACTTCTGTGTCTCCTCTGAACAACTGCAGGACCAACCGGTGTTTTGGGAGAAACAGACAGGTCAAAGAAGACACAGAAATGATCAGACAGAGCAACATCAATCACATTAACATTTGAAATATTTACCCCCTTTGTAATTATGAGATCTAGAGTGTGTCCTTTGCTGTGGGTGGGGCCTCTCACATGCTGAGTAAGACTGAAGGTTTCAAGGACAGCATCAAGCTCTTTAGCGTTTCTGTCACAAATATTATCAACATGCACATTAAAATCACCTGTAATGACCAAACCATCAAAGTCTGTGACGACTGAAAGCATCTCAGTAAAATCATCAATAAAACTTTGGCAGTGCTGGGGAGGCTTGTATAAAACAATGAAGAGAATGGATGGAGACCGTTTTAGCTCCATTTTAAAGGATACATACTCAAATGATGAAAACACCCCAAAAGACAACCTGCGGGTAATTATTTCATCTCTAAAGACAGCACAGACTCCACCCCCTTTTTTGTTTTCTCGTGTTTCAGATTCAAACTTAAAGTTGGGTGGAGCAGATTCTACCAGAACTACATTTCCTGTGTTTTTGTCAAGCCATGTTTCAGTTAAAAACATAAAATCAAGATTATAAGAAGAAATAAAATTACTAATTAAGAGAGATTTGTTACATAAGGATCTGACATTTAGCACAGCAAGTTTCAGAATAGTTTCAGTGGGACTGGGCTTTATCTTTTCACAGGGAATATGAATCACATTTCTCAGATTGGGCCTGACTCGCATTTTGTTTTTCCAGCTGTGTGATGATGTGACTACAGAAATAGCACTAGGGGGGGCTCTTTTTACATAGGGGGGCTTTTGTAGCCAAGGAGAGTTTGGGACCAGGTGAGAGGCAAGGGGGGAGGGGGGGTGAGGCTTTTGTTGGTGTAGTCGGCTTGTGCAGGGAAGAGTTGATAAGTATTGACATAGCCCTTGCTATATTGGGTGTGAGTGGAGCCATCTTAATGCCTGATTTGATCAGACTTTCAAAATGGCTGGGAAGGCCCATGGGTGAGAGTGGAGATGAGAAGGAGAATGATGAATCTTTAGTGGGAGTAGATGTTACAGGGGGAACCCAGGGCTGGTGTGAAGGCAGGGGCGATGACAGGGATGTTGTTGGGCTTGTCACAGATGGGTCCAAGGCCTTTGAAGATTGTTCCTTTGCTGGAGGCGGTGGAGGTGAATGTGGAGCAGCTGGAGCTGAATCCTTTGCTGGTGGTGGTGGAGCAGCTGCTGATGAATCCTTTGGTGGAGGCTGAGGTTGTGGTCATTTTGATGTTGAAACATTGGCTCGGTCTCTGGCTGATGGAGCAGGAATTCTTCTCTCATTCCTCTCTTCTCTAACTATCTGCTCAGGACCCTGTCCAGGCCCAGTCCAATGCCTCAGAGCGTGGAGCAGGTTCTCTGTCAGCACCCTCACTCCACCTCTGCATAGGTGGGGGCCATTTCTCTTAAACAGGTCCTCTCGTTTCCAGAATAGATAGAAGTTCGCAATGTAGTGTAGTCCTCTCGGGGAACACTCTTTGGACAGCCATGTGTTCAGCTGAAGAAGCCAGCTAAACTTGTTTATCCTCCTGTCGATGTTTGGAAGAGGTCCACTTATGAAAGTTTTGATTTCCATTTTATCAAGCACGTCGAATAACTTCAAGAAGTCTTTTTTCAAAACTTCAGTCTGTTCCCGCCGCATGTCCACTGCACCCACGTGCACAATCAGCTGATTAGCTCCTCCATGCTTAGCCATAATATTTGGAAGGAGTGACGTTATCTATATTATTATATTATAGAATTTGAATGACATTTTTCAGGACGACTACGGGAGGCAACAGAGCTGAAGCACGATGAGACAATTTTGATGCAGATACGTGGGAAAGATTGTGTAGCAGTGGAGGCCAGATATCACTGTAGCTGCTACAAAGCATATACTAGATTCCTTTCTAGGAATCAGTCTGAAACAGAAAGGTATGTATTCATGAGACATGTATATCCCCCAAATATTTTTTTCACACAATGTGAACTTACACCTGATAGAATTACACTTTGCTGAGGGAATTGTTATAGAATATTTAAATTTTAATCAAGCCACTAAATCTTGATATTTTTATCCAAGGCTCTTATTTTCCTTAGATATTGCTTTAATTATTGACTAGAGTTATTAACTTGTAAACTAATCGTCATTCTATGATGCATTTTACAGAGTCAGAAAGCCATTTGATGTCTCATACAAGATGTTCTGTGATACTGTCATTATCAAGAGGATTTTGGACAACCAAGTTCTTCTAAAGTCTTCTAAAGACCTTCAGGAAAATTGTGCTGAAGCACGAGTCATTGAATGCCTCCAATTACAGGTACACATAATTTTGTTAAGAGAATTATTGAATTTAACTAGTTCTAAAGAAATATTTTTGCTATTGAATTGATTTAGATTTTCGGCTCAGGAAAAAGTCCTTTCAAAGAGCCTCAATTTTAAGATTTTGTTTTGGACTGAATAATGAACTTCTGGGTCCATGAAAAATGTTCCTAATCCAAAACACATTGGAGGATCATCAATGCAATTCTGTAGGAATGGGCAAACTATTTTCTGCTTGTAGCCTATTTGTGGAGCTAGTGATATTAACTGTTTGATTATTGAATTTGTGTAAATTGGGATATTTTAATATTTTGTTATTAGTATCAGTTAAGGGGCCTATGAAGTCGAATCTGAAATGTAGCATGTGAAAAATTAGGCCCCATGGTGAGTAGGTCTGGGTATTGCCAAGACCCTCGCGATACAATACGTATTACCTAATACTTGTATATTCCGATACAATTCCCTCATTACGATATGTATCTCGATACATTTTTTTAAAAAGGGTCTTAAAAATGTACCAAACGGGTCATGTTTTTACTTATCCATTCTGCTCTAATAACATCATACATCCAACCAACTGATCCAAATAGAAATATAAGGAACACATTCTAGTAAAGTATTGCATGTTTCTTGCCAAACAATCAGCATGATCTGAACATGCTGCAGCAGCATCTTCTACACAGATCAGCTTCTGATCAGGTCCACAGCTCCTTCTCACCTCGACCGAGAGGAGCGCGGCACAAACAGCAGATCAAAAGTACTATTCCACCTCGTTTAAAGCCTACGGGCCAGAAAACTTCAATTTAATTTTTTTTTTTGATAGAAAAAATATCGATACTGTGACTCCGTATCGTAATGGAAGAAGTTTAACTATTTTACTTGATAGAAACCATAACGAAAAGTATTTCCGAGGACCATGGGACGGAAGTCATTTTCTAGGCCCTTTTTGAGAGCTTATGGCCTAGATGATGATTCTGTTTGTACGTGACAATGTCTAACAAAGTTTTGTAATTTGTCTTCATCAATTAAATATATATATGATGAAATCAGATATCACTTTTCACTCTTGAATTAATTAGCCACTAATAAGGAATTATTTGAGACACTAAAATCAAAGTCAAGATAACTTGATTGTTTTTAGTTTCTCCTTCGCTTCAAAAAGAGTTGATTGAATCAAAAACTGAATTTTAACCTGAGAATTTAAGACACTATAAAGCCAAAGGTTGAAAAGGTTTGTAAACCGCTGTCTGTGTAGATAGGTACCTTCAATTAAAGGCGTAATGCACGATTTTTCGGTGATTTGAGAACTCGGGCGGAAGTGCGCATGCGCACTCCCCCGTGCGGACTACAACACACACGTGCGTTTGTTTATTAGCGCGACGGATCGCATCGCATCTCTCGTCTCCCGTAGATTTCCGTCTCTTATGAGTCAGCTCGAACAGTCTTTCTCCGTCTTCATTTTGTCCTGTACACTGAGGGAACTATCATATAATAGATCATTGCGCTTAGACACGCGGAAACGTGCTGCTCTCGGGGGACGAGCCGCACGCGGCTGCAGGTGAGCGGTAGGTGCGTGTTATGATTGATACGTGGCAGGACTAATTGGCAGTCCACGCCACGAGGAAATGACTCAGATTTGAGCCCAAAAATTGTCCATTCAACCTTTAATTAAAATAATCTAATACACTCAGATAAGTTATGTGCATGGATCTATTATATTAGTTATGTGGTGGGTGGGAGTAGTTCGATATTATGAATGATTGACTGAGAAATGTACATAGTGTCGGAAGGATCCAACAGAAAAAAAATTCGCCCAGTTGTTTAATATTTCTAATAGATCCATGGTATGGGTCTGGGTCCCTGGTCTCGGGACCTGGAGGTGTGTCTCACACTGGTCTCGCAGCCAGGCAGCGGGGCGGAGCCATGGATCTAGGGCGGAGCGGCAGTGCTTTCCCGGGAGGAGGGGCCTGTCCTCTGAGTAAAACCGGCTCCTCCCCGATGTCACTCCCTTCTTTCTCCACCACCTCACGCAGGACTATGGGTTTCGGTGATCTCCGCTCCGCTTCTGGCCTCAAAGTCCTCAACGACTTCCTCTTGAGCCGCAGCTACATCGAGGGGTTAGTACCGAACCCCCGGGCCATAATCCGGGTCCGGTAGTACCGCAACAGAAACGCGTTAGAGGTGAATGAAAAGGAGCCATCCCGCTACCCGGCGCCGCCATGTTGGCTCATGTGGCACAGACGCGGCTTAAGTTCGTGTTAATCGTGAAGTAAAGCACAATTGACGGTGAAAATTACGTTGTGCAGAGCGGGAGATATTTAAACGCGGGGGTTAGTCCGGAATAGTTTTAGTTTGGACCGAAATGTAAACCGAATGAGGCTCATTTAGGCCCGGGTCTGAGCGGAGCCACATGGCGCTGATCCGTGCGTGCTCCGGGGGCCTGCGAGGGCTGGCTTCAGTTTGCACAGCGGTGCACCCGGGTCTGTCACTGCTGTTTACAAGTGTGACATCTGCATAACATGTAGGGCAGTAACTCGCGCTTTTTAGATGTCAATAGTAACTTTAACTTATCTAAAGCTTTGTTATGACAACAGGGCTCAACTTGACCCCAGTCCCACCCACCTGAGCATGCCAAATCTGAAAAATGAATCTAATGCTAATCAGAGGGTGCAGGCTCTGCCCTTACTGCAGTGAAACAGGGGTTTGCTGGGCTGGCCCCTTGGCCTGGGAGCTGTGGGCAGAGGACATGATGATTTTCTTACCATCTTTCGGCTGAATTTGATGATGACACTCAGGTCTGATCCTCTGCTCAGAAATGCACCCACCTGGGCCCCCAGTTAGACCCAGTGTAGACTCACCTGCAACTTTTATACTCCAGTTTCACCCGGAGCACCCAATCCATCTCCATTTACTTTGTCTGTGCATTATGTCTAAAGTGGTGGTCTGTTTCAGGTTTGTTCCATCTCAGGCCGATGTAGCTGTGTTTGATGCCCTCTCTGCAGCGCCCCCTGCTGACTTTTGCCACGCTCTGCGTTGGTATAACCACATCAAGTCCTACAACAACCAGAAGGCTGGGTAAGCACCTGACCATCACACCTGTGCCGGTCATCTGTAAATCTCTGGATGCTTATAGTCTGTAGTCCTGGTTTACCCCTGGGCTGAGGAATGAACGACAATGCGAAATATGATTACAATGGGAGTGTGAAACCCAAACTACGTGTGGAATACGATGCACACTAATCTAGACTTTAAGTCGTTCCAAACTTTTTTTCTCCCAGAAAATCTCATTACAGTTCTAGATTTTTCATTGCTTCTGAGGACTTTACCAAACACCCTTCTCCTACCTGGGAAGCTAAGACACATTTTCTGGCTAATAAGAATGTTGAAGGAAATGATTATAAATGACTTCCATCCTTTCATTGTGATTCAGAGAATTACAATTAAGTTTGGCTCTATTTTCTGTTATCCTGGGAACCCTCTTAAGAATCTTTGGTGGCCCAAATTTGAGAATGACTGTTGATCCTTGAAGCAGTGATCAAACCTGTCAATAACCAATCTATTTATAGGCCAGAATGGATTGAATTGTACCATCTCTTGAGTTTAGGTTCAGGCTTTGAGGAGACGGATTACAGAATGGTGGTCCTGTTAACCAGCTAGAAAACTAGGGCTGAAACGATTACTCAAGTAAAAGGAGTAATTTGCAGTGCTCTCCCCAGAATTACATACTATAACATGGCGGACCGCCATGTTATAGTTTGTTATGAAACGGACAGTCCGCGACGACATGAGCAAACACCGCACAATGGTTTACAGAATGTACAAAAAACTTAACTCATTACTCCATTGATCGAAGAAGGAACTGCTAGATTACTAAATTAATCAATGCTGCAGCCCTATAGTAAATCCGTCTGACCTTGGCGCTGAATCTGTTTGTGACGATCCTGGTCCAGCCTGCCTGGAGTGAAGAAGCCTTTGGGTCAGTACGGTCCAGCAGGTGTGGCGGACAGCACAGACTCCAAAGCCCCGGCAGCCAAAAAAGACGAGGATGAGGATGATGACCTCGACCTGTTCGGTTCCGATGAAGAGGTGGGTCTGAAGGGGTTTTATTGGAGTCTAGGTGGATTGTTTTAAATGTGTTTTTTGGACATTACCCTAATCACTGTTATATAGAGCAATAGACTAACTGATCTCAGTTTACTAGTTTTGGTGGAAAGTGGCTAGTTTGTTTCCTTGTGTCCAATGCATAGTATTCGGTGTTGATTTAACCAAAAAAAGACGTAAAAATAATGTAAAGTTTGTTCTTTGTCTCTGCGGCACAAACTTGAAGATGTTCAGGTTGTCTTTTTACCCTCTTACACTCTGCTACAGCTCTACCCTAATTTAGCCGCGTCTACATTTATTTTCAAATTGGGCATGTTTCTCCATCAATGAGGTGATTGTTATAAAATTCCTAATTTTAAAGCCACATTTTAACTGGTCCTCGGGCTTGGTTAGGTCAATGGTAAGTTTTTTTTTTTTTGGGGGTGCATTTATTTCACTACTTTGCAGTATTGGATTCGGGTTGATTAACCCATCGGGGTTGGGTAATGTTAAATGCGTTGTGCACTGGAAATAGTAGTTTTGGTGTAGGGCCCCTTGTCAATAAACGGAAACTGCGAAGAGTAACCTGGGCTAGCGTTATCTTGCAAAGCATGTCAAGTTGCATCACTGGAAATATGGCAGTTTATCCCAAGCTAAAATCATTCATTTTGTGATTTTGGGTTCTGCTTTTTGTCACCTAGTTTTGGCCACGTCTGCATAGTCTCTGTGCAGCTCTGTCAACTGCTTTGGGAGGTAGTGCCGCTTGGTCCACTTTAAATTGCTAGAACAGGCTGGTACAGTAAGACTAGTTTATTTTTTAGGAAATTCAAAGTGCTTCACCCAACAGGGGAAAATGCATTAAAATTACAGATCTAGTTCACTTAAGGCAGTCGACAAGACTGTACCAAAACTAAAGCGGGATGCTGTGGATTGTAATGTGTATATACATTTTTGTTTCAGGAGGATGAAGAGGCTGCTCGTGTCAAAGAGGAGAGACTGGCTGCATATGCTGCGAAAAAGTCAAAGAGTGAGTACTTCTACTGTGTTCCTCTCCGTAGAGTTCTGTATTTTTAAGAATTAGATTTTACAGAAAATATTCCTGGTTTTGGGCTAGTTTAAGGCAAATTTCTGACCCTAGTGTTACCCCTCGCATACGGCACGCCGTGCAGCTCCGTTGCAGTGGCCCCAGGCATTCAGTTTAACAGTAAAGACTTCTGACTGCACTTCAGTGCTCTAAATTCTGATTGAACTTTACAAGCCTTTTCACAACGTCAATGATAAGTTATCATATGGGCATGTGGTGAGGCCTGTGACCACAAGGGCACCGGGCTTCTTGTGCACTGTCCTACAAGAGCATTGCTCCAACAGTAGCTGCACCTTTTGCAGTCTGAGCGAAGCATTTAGATCTAGCTTGCACCTCGTTCAAGGCTCAGCTTAAGGATTTTCTCTTGTATAACAGCTGCTGCTAAACATTTTTTATTTATTTTTTTCAAATTTGTGTAGCAATGTGATAATAGCAGAGCAAAACACGAAAGACTAACAATATTTTCCATTGATGTAACAAGATTATTTCAAATGTATTTAAATAATACTCTATTTTTAAACTCTTAACAAATTAACTTTTAAACACTTACATTTTTTCTAAATAAAACTGAAAACTTGCAAATAAAACTGGTGGCTGAACAAATTGATTAAAACAAAGTCAGATGGCCTTATTTACAACTTTCTTCCATATTATCATTATCATCAGATGACTATTTGCATATTAATTGTCTTTACACTCACAAGTCACATATCGCCACCAAACTTGTCATCAGATGATGAGCTGTATCAGAATGACTTCTCTTACAGCTGTTTTTTCCAGACACAAGTCTTGATTTTGTCCTGGGCATGAGTGAGTTTGACCCCTTTTTGAATTCGACAGAATCCTGGAATCCGGGAGAGCGAGAGGACGGCAACAAGGGGCTTTGACGAGCGCCGCGTCTCTAATCTCACCTACCTGTAGTTATGTGTTGCACACAGTTATTGTCATGATATTTAATAGCGAGACGTGGCGCTTGTCAAAGCCCCTCCACGCGCCGACGGCTCCTCCCACTCAGTCAAGTCAACACAGCATCCTACATTGTGTCACGCAATTGACGAGTGATCAGTGCAAATTTTGTATTTTTTATTTTGCCACTTGGTTTATACAATTGAACACACTTTTTTTGTATCGCCAAAGCTGCTAATCAAAAACACATTTATGCATTGCATTTGAGAAGTTGCATGGCATTTTGCGACGCAATACCGCTTATTCTGAGCCCTTCGTTCTGATCTGGTTCTCTTCCACAGAACCCGCTGTCATCGCCAAATCGTCTATCCTCCTGGATGTGAAGCCGTGGGATGATGAGACTGACATGAAGAAAATGGAAGAGTGTGTGAGGACCATCCAGATGGACGGACTGATTTGGGGACAGTGTAAGGACACGACATGTGCTCCCTATCATCTATAATTTCACTTGTATTGAACTGAAATATGCATACCCTCTTTAATTAAACTAATACATTTAAGTAAGCTTATCACGCAAAACTAAGATTAAATCCAGGCTAATTTAGAACTTCAGGAAAATGATTAATCAAATCTGCAATTTTCATGAATTCCGTTAAATGAAGGCCTTTTGTTATTAAAATATTAAACATCAGCCAATATTGCAATAGCCTTTCATATTCCACTCTGCTGTAAATGTTAACTTCTGAATGTGTTAGGATTCAGCCCTAGATATCAGTCTGAGAACTCTCCTGGACTAAGAAATCCATGACTCAATCTGGATTTTAAAAACTCAGAACAGAAATCTAATCTCATTACAGTTCTAGATTTTTCATTCTGAGGACGTGATGATTCTTTTCACCATCTTTCGGCTGATTTTTGGTGATGCCGCTTTAAGATCTGATCCTCTTGACTTGCACTGGTTTTAGGGAAGGGTGTCATACTCTAGTTCCAGTTCTAAATTTAGATCTTTTGTTTTTCAGCCAAATTGGTACCAGTCGGATACGGAATCAAGAAACTGCAGATCAACTGTGTGGTGGAGGATGACAAGGTAACGGTTAAACTTTTTTCAAGGAGCTAAGGAGTGTCATGCACTGTTAATTTCTGACTTGCTTTTAATTTAGTTTTGGCCCAAGTCGGGAGTCTCCAAGCCTTGTTAGAGGGCTGCATTTAGGGCTGGGAAATATGGAGGAAAACTATCAAAATTGCATATCTTAAAATGGCTCTTTCTCTCAAGTCTGACCTCTGCCCAAAACCCCATCCCTTCCAAACTGACAATTTCACATAACTCTCGCTCTTTCGATTCATTGCCCAGCCCTAACCTCATTTTGAAATGTATACGCTCCATAGGTGACAGAAGACCCGACAATTAAGTGATCATTCAATTCAATGGTGCGCTTGAGGTAGTTTTAATGAGCCACACCTTTTTTTTTTATGGCTCTTGGAACATTAATCTTCTGTATCACATCAAATGTTTAAGTTATGATTTGCAGACTGTTTCCAATTTTACAGTGAAATGTACCACTTATGTGGGCAAATTTAACAGGAAGGCTGTGGGCAACATTTGGCCCCTGGGCCACATTTTGGACACCCGTGGTCAAAGTCTTTTGACTCATAGTCAGGATTTGGTCAATTTTGTTGGGTTAAATCCGAAATGTTTAGTCACCCAGAAATGTGGTCTTGGATGTTGAGGTCTGATTTAGGGCTCTGGGATTGAAAAGTAGAACTTTGCTCTTGTCTACATTTCTATTTACTTTTAACAAGTCTATTTGGTCATAAAATTGTCTTGTCTGTACATTTAAATTGAACAGTTTGGTAAAAGTTTGACACTGGTCAGAGGATGACGTGTTTTTCTGTGTTTTCAGGTGGGCACAGACATCCTGGAGGAGCTGATCACAGCTTTTGATGACCTGGTTCAGTCGGTCGATGTTGCTGCATTCAACAAAATCTGAAACTAATAAAAGCTCTTCACTCAGTTTGTCTTTTTACAAAGTGAAATGTGTTATTTTTTTTTTTTTTTTTAAACGAGTCTAAATCTTCAATAACTTTTTTTAATGACTTGTGCCTACTTATTAAAGCGGCATCAGTGTCATTTGGATCCAAGTCTCTGGGGAAAATCCACTTCGACTGATGGCCCTCAATGAGGCATTTGGTGTCTGATACGCAGGATGTGGAGCGCCAAACCAGATTTGTACTAACTATCAAACTCTGAGCTATAATGGCAGAGAGCGATGGAGAAGCTTGTTCTCATGTGAAATCCACACACGAGGGTTCATCCTTAGGTCTTTGGAAGGAATGCAAATAACCTAGGTGCCACTGGAGACTTAATTATTAATATTAAGACCTAAGATATGCCTTTTGTCCACACATGGGGAAATTTTAGTGTTACAATGCAGGTAGATACAGGGGGAAAAGATAACGTATAGGAAGTTTTAAAAAACACTTGATGATGAACTCTTAGGAACACTTATCAAAACTCCTGTAAACAGGACCTCTCATATCCTAAGGAATGGAGGGAGGAAAAAAATAGCTGGCATAAGACAAATCCTGTTATTGTTTTATGGCAGTTGGCATCCAAGTGTTGCATTACCGCCAGACTTTATTCTTCAGACTTTGTAATAATGGTAAAGTAAACCCTCTTATTTACATCATCAAGCATGCAATGCGACATATATTATATGACATCAAAAATAAAATGTAAAAAGAGATAATTCTCATAAAACTAAAGCTATAAAAACCTAGAGTGACCAGACCATTGACCTAAGCCACACGGTGCACCTACAGACATGAACAGCGCCCCTACAGGTGACCCCTGGAATGGTCTGCAGACGGGACAGACCACGCTGTGGACTTTGACGCAGCTCTCAAAGGGTACAGACTAACAAATGACATGGAATATACATGAATAAGGAATATAAATGCATGACTGAAATGTAAAAGAGGAAAGCGTAAGTTTGTTGTGGCTGGGGTTAAGTGTTGTAGCCTTTTCAAAGAATCTTTCATATACTTCAGGGATAAAACCAAAAACCATAGTACTTTATGAAAAAAAAACGATATTTTTTGTATAAACATTCCCTGAATCGGTTAATGGATCATAAGTTGATTATTAGGTCGACATCCAGCTTCAAGCAAAACTAGAACCTAAAGTTTGCATTGTTTTGTCAACTCCGAAGTTACTCCAAACCTCTGAGTAAGTTCAACTGGATTCTAACATCAGGCCAATAGACTCTTAAAATGTTAATGTTAAGATTACTATCATTTTAACTTTAATTTGAGGTAACGAATTAATGCTAGAGTAATTTGTGACGACCCTGTGGTGCTGGTCCAGGCCTAGACTGAAGGGGGCGCCACTGACGGAAACAGAAGGAAACAACAAAAGGAAACGAAAGAAGGAGGATCAGCTGCTCGCGACTAAACTGCGTGAGTATTTCTATTTTAAAACCAAATTATTAAAATCCCTCTGTGGAGCAAACTTGGGGGATGTAAGGATCAGTCGGAGGAACACAATGTTGGATAACCAGCGGTACAAACGTGAAATAAACATGGATAATTCTGATCCTATGTATTTGTTTTTCTCCATGAAAGAGTTGCTTTAAGGTGATAAACAGAGGCGGTCCAAGTGCTCCAGGAAAAGATGGGCTGATGTATCATACAGTATGACATGTTTAAAAACCATAAATTGGATGTACTGCAGGAAGTTCTTGCGTTGGTAAATCATGTATGGGCAGAAGGGTGTGTTCCGGATGCTTGGGAGCTGGCTGTAGTTCTCCCTATTTTTAAACCAGAAAAGGAGGGAAAGTGTTGTATCTTGGGCGAAATAAAGAAGAACACAACATCTCAATTTCTTTTAATCCAATTTTAGCACAAGTACATGCGGTGCATAACCTGCTCGAGAACTCTTAACAACAACAAGGCAAGTGCGCCCTCTATTGGTGAGCACTAATAACGACAACTCTATTTCACACTGTAACATTCACATTAGGAGGAGTAGAATACAGCATATACAATGACAATACAATACTCTAGTGCAATATACGACAAAGTCTAAGGAATAAAGTCTGGCGGTAATGCAACACTCGGATGTCAACCGCCATAAAACAACAACAACAACCACAGAAAGAAACCAGGGTCACAGGCCCATAGCTCTTACATCAGTCCTTTGTAAGATCATGGAGAGGATGGAGACAGAAAGACTCGTCTATAAGTTAGAGAAGGAGAACTGGTTTGTCCCCTATGGCTTCAGGAAGGGGAGGAGTACCATGGAGTCAGTATTATCTCTAGACTATGACATTAAAAAAAGCAAATGCATGTTAAGAGGTTCTTGTTGATGTGTTCTTGCTGTGGAGGGAGGGGCTGCTAATAAAACTATATGACACAGGCATTCCAGGTCACACTTTAAATTGGATTAGGGCATTTATACAGGACTGTAGTATTCAGGTCTGAGTAGGCAGCACTTTATCTCAAATAGTGAATATTGATGAGTGCAATTAGTCCAGTTTTGTTCAATGTGATGGTCAATTATATTTGTATAAATGTAGGAGCAGAGTATGGGATGTCTCTTGTTTGCGGATGATGGGGCTGTGTGGAAGCGAGGGAGGAATGTCAGATTAGTTTTAATAAGTTAAAAAGTGCATTAACTAGTATTATAGAAAGGGGAAGTCATTTTGGTTGTAAAATGTCTGTAGAGAAATCTTAAGTTTATGCTTTTGGGGAAAAGAGGAAGATGAGAAATATAGGCCTGCAGTTGTATGACAAAGTGCTGGAAAGGGTTGCATCATTCACATTTTTGGGGTCCATTTTGATGAAAAGATAACATGGAGAGGACACATTGGAAAAGTGGCAGATAAATGTAATAAAACAATTAATGTAATGCGGTGTCTTTCTGGTAGTAACTGGGGGGGCAGACAAAGCCACTTTGCTAATGGTCTCTATGGTCCGGTCAGTGCTAGATTATTGTATTATTGTTTATGGGAATGCAGCTTAAACAAATCTAGTCAAGTTGGATATATGATTCAGGCTAAAGCCCTTTGTGTGTGTTGTGGTGCATTCTGGACCACTTCAATACCAGCCCTCCTGGTTGAAATGGGAGGGATGCCCCTCTCGGGTTCTATTTATTCTGCGTAAACAAGACAAAGAGATGGTCGTATAATTCAAAAGATTTTAATGCCTAACACTTACACTAATACAGACGCATGCGCGAAGTGGAGCAGGCGTTCTGACATCCAACTTCCGTTTTTCCCTGGCGCTGACATATAAATACAAGACAAAATGAATATTCATGACAGTAGAATCTGGTCATGCCTCAGGCTCCATCCAACGGCCGTTGTCTAGTTGATCTCCTTATACGGTGTTGTTTTGTCCACTTTTAAGACAGGAAACGGCGCCTGTAACACTAACACAGAAGTGACATTTACCTTCTGCTAATGCATAATACATTTCTGCAGAAACGCGTCAGCCCAGTGGCAGCAAAGCAGAGGTGGGGTATTGTGTGAGACGGGTGTGTGTGCAGACTGTTTATTTCCTCTTTAATCAATAAATGCACAAACAGGATTAAACTATTTAACTCGTTTTGCCATGCACAACACCAGCAGGTTGTTATTACTCTGCCCTTAACCCTCGTTAGTGCGGCTTTATGGTCTGTCCTCTGAACCAGTCTTATTAAATACAGTCAAAGGCGAGATTAATCCAGAAAGGTGGACTCAAGCAGGACTGGATCGTGGTCTTTTTATGTCTTGGATGTGGGTCCTGCGTGAGGTCAGCTGAGGTCAGCTGAGGTCAGACATAGAAGGGCCACTGTCCCTGAGGCTGGAGGGCCACACTCAAGGGCCTTGTCCAACCAGAACAAAGGAGACATCACAGGACGGGTCAAGAGTCCGGGTCAAACCAGGCCAAGAGTTCAGTTCTCCTTTAGTCCAGGGCTAGGTCTGGGTTTAGTCCCAGTTTATTGTGTGTACAAATGTGAACGCCCCCCTAAAACCAGGACTGGATCAGTACTCAACGAAAATGGGTCTACAAGACTCTCGAACCTGGGCCGGCTTAAAGTACAGTCTGTGTGAGACTAGAAGCTGAAAAAGGGATTCTAAATGTACAAATACCTTGAAAATCTTGTTTTCACTCTCTGGATTTGAAGTGCTGCAGGATATATCACAAGTTGAATGGTTGGAATTAGCAAATCGCTAAGGCTGTTATCATTGGAAACACTTCGGAAACAATAAAATACCCTGTCTTACTCCGTGTAAAAACATTGACCCAGTTTAGATTTTTACAAACATGTTCTTAAAAACATGGGCTTCTTGGATTAGTTTAAAATCTCCTTAGAATCTTATGACTGAAACATACATTGCAAATATAATCGCAATACTTAGAGGTATATATAGGACAATAAAGGATTATCTTATCTTATATAGAATTAGACATTTTGCCAAACTTGCTGAAACTAGTTTTAAGTGATGAAAAATATGGACAGTTGCCATTGCAATTTGTTGTTGTTACTTTTGGCGGTTGGCAGCCAACTGGTTTACCACCATCAACTATAGTTGTACATCTTCTTCTGTTGTTGTTGTTGTTGTTGTTGTTTTATGGCGGTTGGCATCCAAGTGTTGCATTACCGCCAGACTTTATTCCTCAGACTTTGTCGTAGTCCTCAGACTCTGTCGTAGTCCGTAAAAGTACTCCTTCCATTGCTTTGGTGTTACAAAGCCCATGAGGTCATGATATGTCTTTGTGACTAGAATAGTTGTTGTTGTTTCAGAGACCGACCGGCTTTATTCCAGGGAGACTCTTCTTCATCTTCCTCTCCTTCTTTGACGTTCGGTGCTTCCACCGTACAGCTTTATTCTTCAGGCTTCATTCTATAGGCTTTAATATTTCCACTGATGTCGCTGCTTGGTAGCCGTGCGTCTACGAGACTGGGCGAGGACAGGAGACCACCCCCACCCCCATCTCGTCACTCTGATCACTCTGACTCCCCACAAGCAGACCCCCATCACTCCGACTCCCATTTAGCGCCTTTAGCCTGTTTTCTATATCTGCCCAATCAAGCTCCTTTGTTCCAAGGAATCTCCCTGCAGCTTTAGCAATGATCCTGATCCTTTCAGTTCTGCTTTGAGTCTGAGCAGCACAGTTTACAACATCCACCATAAAGAGTACAAAATCCTCTCTATCCACAACCAGGGTATTCTCATTAATTCTGGAACCTGCACACTTGGGACCTCCACTCTTGAAACCTTCACACTTCTTGGGAGCCACGCTGGCCTTTCTCATTTCGCCCTGGCTGGGAGCAGCGCTGGCTCCTCTCTCTGTATTTACTCTAAACTCGTTACTTGAAACTTTCTTGACTGCATCTGCATAGGATATACCTTGAGAGACCTTTATTTTCTGCACCTCAGCAGCTCTTTTGCTAAACCTGCATCCCCCGAAGGCAGAGCTATGTTCTTCCCCACTGTTACAGCACTTCAGTTTTGCACCCACGTCACACTTCCCATACTCGTGGTCTCCTGCACATTTACCACATCTTTGCTTCCCTCTACAGACCGCTGCAATATGCCCAAAGCGCTGGCACTTAAAGCAACGCAGGGGCGGCGGAACCTATGGCCTGACGCTATAGCACATGTACCCAATGAACACCTTACTAGGCAGGCACCTCCCTTCAAGTGTTACCATTACCGACAAGCTGTCACATCTTACCCCAAACCGGGTCACCTTCAAACGCCTAGCGTCCACCACCGTAACTCCAGCCAAATTCTCCTTAACTTCATCCACAGACGTCGCCGTAGGGACACCTACGATAACTCCTCTGACCGTGTTTCTTTCAGCATCAGACACAAGAATGTCCTTTCCACCCAGATGTTTAGTTCCAATCGCCTTCCGTTGCTGAGCCGCGTCCTTGCACACGACCAGCAGCGAGCCATCTCTATGGACACTCGCACTCTTGATCACTCCCACAGCTACAGTTAGGCTCTTTGACAATGCCACTGAATTCCACTCCTTAAAGGATGCACTATCCTGTGCAAGCTTTATGATCACCTTACAGTCTCTGCTCTCACCCCGGATATCAATAGCTTCAGCCTCATCCTGCTGCTCATTCCCAGAACCCTCGGACGAGCTAAGGGACTTTTTACGTTTCCGGGCACGTGCAGGCAGAAAAGGCTGCTCCTCCACGCCGTCCAGAACATCTTCCATCCCCGATCCACTCTCCTCCGCCATCTCCCGTCTCTCCAGACCGGGTGTTGAGCAAGGTCTCCTCACAGTTTTAGTCCAGGGCTTGTTCTTCCTCAGACCCTTTGCACGAGGTATTGTTCGTCGCAGACCGGGTGAACGTGGTGTTGTTGTTGTTGTTGTTGTTTTATGGCGGTTGGCATCCAATTGTTGCATTACCGCCAGACTTTATTCCTCAGACTTTGTTGTTGTTGTTGTTGTTGTTGTTGTTTTATGGCGGTTGGCATCCGAGTGTTGCATTACCGCCAGACTTTATTCCTCAGACGTTTCGTAGTCCTCAGACTCTGTCGTAGTCCGTAAAAGTACTCCTCCCATTGCTTTGGCGTACAAAGCCCATGAGGTCATGATGTGTTTTTGTGACTAGAATAGTTGTTGTGTCAGAGACCAACCGGCTTTATTCCAGGGAGACTCTTCTTCACCTTCCTCGCCCTCTTTGACGTTCGGTTAGAAGTCCTTCTTCCATCACTTTGGCGTTTCTAGGCCCACGAAGTCCAAGCGCGTTAGAACATCCTCTTGCTCCTCATCCTCGGCTCAGTCTCCAACACCCCCCACCTCTATAAACGTTTACCCAGCCCTGTGCTACATAAGTAAGCAACCACAGCCTGACACAAACCCTGTGACTGGATCGCCAGAACGTTCCGCAGATTGAACTCCCGCCCATTATTCCGAAACCACAAGGCCAACCCGGCCCTTTCCCTATCATAAGCCTCACAGCAAATCAGCACATGCTCGACAGTCTCTGGCACCTGACAGTGACCACACAGACCGGTCGGATGTTTGCCTATCCTACTCAGTGGCCAATTGAGTCCAGTATGGCCAATCCTCATGCGGGCGAAGGCCCTTTCCTCCCACGCGTTCCTGCCCAGACTTTTCAGAGACCAACCGGCTTTATTCCAGGGAGACTCTTCTTCATCTTCCTCTCCTTCTTTGACGTTCGGTGCTTCCACCGTACAGCTTTATTCTTTAGGCTTCATTCTATAGGCTTTAATATGTCCACTGATGTCGCCGCTTGGTAGCCGTGCGTCTACGAGACTGGACGAGGACAGGAGACCACCCCCACCCCCATCTCGTCACTCTGATCACTCTGACTCCCCACAAGCAGACCCCCATCACTCCGACTCCCATTTAGACTTTATTCTTAATTCTTTAGACTTTATTCTTAATTCTTTAGACTTTATTCTTAATTATTTAGACTTTATTCTTTAGACTTTATTCTTCAGTTCAAAGCCCACGAATTCCAAGCTCATGAGATCCTCTTCTTCTTCCTCTTCTTCGTCCCCCTCTACCGGTATCCAAGCGCTACACCACCGCCACCCACCATTGAAGTGTTGTTGTTGTTGTTGTTTTATGGCGGTTGGCATCCGAGTGTTGCATTACCGCCAGACTTTATTCCTCAGACGTTTCGTAGTCCTCAGACTCTGTCGTAGTCCGTAAAAGTACTCCTCCCATTGCTTTGGCGTTACAAAGCCCATGAGGTCATGATGTGTTTTTGTGACTAGAATAGTTGTTGTGTCAGAGACCAACCGGCCTTATTCCAGGGAGACTCTTCTTCACCTTCCTCGCCCTCTTTGACGTTCGGTGCTTTGGAAGTACAAAGCCCATGAGATCATGGGACGTCTTTGTTGTTTTACAAAGCCCATGAGGTCATGGGACGTCTTTGTCGTTTTATCCTTTAGAAGTCCTTCTTCCATCACTTTGGCGTTTCTAGGCCCATGAAGTCCAAGCGCGTTAGAACATCCTCTTGCTCCTCATCCTCGGCTCAGTCTCCAACACCCCCCACTTCTATAAACGTTTACCACTTCTTCTTTGGTGTTTTATAGTTGTGTTACTTTACCGCCACCCACTGCAGTTATACTTAGACTTTAGACTTCATTCTCCAGACTTTACTCTTGGTAATTCGTCTCCCCGTCCGACTTTATTCTTTAGGCTTTATTCTTTAGGCTTTATTCTTCTTTAGGCTTTATTCTTCTTTAGGCTTTATTCTTTAAGGCTTTATTCTTTAAGGCTTTATTCTTTAGGCTTTATTCTTTAAGGCTTTATTCTTTAAGGCTTTATTCTTTAGGCTTTATTCTTTAGGCTTTATTCTTTAGACTTTATTCTTTAGACTTTATTCTTTAGACTTTAATCCGATTCGATTCCTTTCCGCTTTGATCCCCTGAGCTTTGAAAAGAACGAAACATAAACGCAGCAGTACGAGTCAGCTCCGCGCCGAAGTAGGTGACGGTAACGTAACACTTTGATACCAACCGCCATAAAACACCAAAGAAGAAGAAGAAGTCTGTGTGTGACTGTCGTGTACCTGCTGTGGTAAAAGTGTTTCGCGGTGACGGGAAATCATGTGAGTGCGTCTTCTCCTTGTATTTACGCTGTATTTACAGAAGTGAAGCTGGGTGATGTCCCAGAGGCTGTGGGGGGACTTGGATACTTTTTTTTTTGTCGCCCAAGGGCACGGCCTCAGTGGCGTGGTGCTGATGTCATCGAGTGTCAGCTGTCAATCAAAGCTGACTCAAACAAAGAGTATTTTGTACATGGTTTTGCAACACTGAAGGGAGCCACAGGGTTTGAACCAGGACTAGAGCCGGTTTTTGGCGGCCCAGTCTAACTCGTTCTGTGTGCTGTATTGCAGATGTGGAAGTGAAGATGAAGCGCTCCCTGGGTCTGGCTCTGGTTCTGCTCAGTGCTCTGCTGAGTGTGGGTATGTTTGATTCTCTCACTTGCGCCTCTCGGATCACTCACCCCGGTCTAGTCCTGTCCAGGCTTCTATAATCATGTTCTTCTGCTGATGTTTCCAGGAGAGTCGATAAAGTGCGTCAGCTGTCAGGATTACACTGGCTCCTGCACCACAACCAAAGAGTGCACTCAGGACGACGCCTGCCTCACCCTCAAGGCCAGGGGTACTACAGTACTGTTACAGCTACTACTACTACTACTACTGCTACAACTTTTGTGCTACTACTACTACTTCTACTTCTACTGTTGCTACTTTCACTACTACTGCTACTACTACTACAGCTATTACTACTACTACTACTACTACAACTTTTGTGCTACTACTACTACTTCTACTTCTACTGTTGCTACTTTCACTACTAGTGCTACTACTACTACAGCTGTTACTACTACTACTACTACTACTGCTACTGCTACTGCTACTGCTACTACTGTTGTTAGAGCTACTACTACTACTAGTAGTGCTGCTGCTGCTGCTGCTACTGCTACTACTGCTACTACTGCTACTACTGCTACTACTGCTACTACTGCTACTACTGCTACTACTACTGTTACAGCTGCTACTGCTTCTACTACTGCTACTACAGCTGTTACTACTACTACTGCTACTACTGTTGTTACAGCAACTACTAACTACTAACTACTAACTACTAACTACTACTACTACTACTACTACTACTACTACTACTACTACTACTACTACTACTACTACTACTACTACTGTTGTTACAGCTACTTTTACTGCTGCTGCTACTACTACTACTACTACTACTACTACTACTACTACTACTACTACTACTACTACTACTACTGCTACTGCTACTACTGTTGTTACAGCTACTTTTACTACTACTGCTGCTGCTGCTGCTGCTGCTGCTGCTGCTGCTGCTGCTGCTGCTCTTCATGTTTCTCTTGGGACTTATTTAGGAGCTGTCGACCTTGAGAGAAAATAAGATCTACACAGACTAAAAAGCCGTTTTCAGGCCTGCCAGGCAATCTGTGCAGTGTTGTTTATCACATGAACATTGGACATTTTACATTAATCTACTTTATATCATATTTTAGCTGCAAGACCTGTTCTCCATTTAAGTATGGGGGGATGCACTGGCCACTCTGACCTTGGCTCTGTCTTTGTTCAGGTGGAGACACGTACCGCTCCTGTATCAAGTACACAGAGTGTGAGCCTGAGAGGTTAGACGTCATCTATCCAACGGTAAAATATCCATTTATTCATTACCATATACCAGACTTTTAAACTAGTCCCATGTGTTTCAGAATATGTTTGTAGAGGTCTGAACTAAAGCTTTTACACAGACATTTTTCCAAGTATTAGCCAGTAGTGGAAAGAGTTGAGGCTGGGCAATATGGCCAAACGCTTACAATTTTGTGACTTAAAACATAACTCCGTGCCTGCTTTGAGCCTGAACAGATTTGGCCAAATAAGAAAGCCAAAACAATCACCATTGACATTATTTGCCACAATGCATCCCACATTTGTTAACTAAGAGGTTTAAATGTTATAGTAGGTTGTGTGCCATGGTATGTTTTCAACGCAAAAAGTGTGCGGCGACTCAAGAAAGATTTACAGACACTGAGTCAGTCTTTTTAATCTTATTGTCATGGTTTAGTAAGCAAATTCAAATTAACATTAGTTTTTTTTATTATTTTCATCTTAATCTTTCTGATAATCTTAAAATAAGATGATCCTTTATTGTCCCACATGGGGAAATTCCATTGATGCAACGCAGGTAGATACAGAGATAGATACAGAAGAAAAGAACAAATAACTTATAGGAAGTTTGAAAAACACTCCCAGTAGAAGATCTCTCATAAAAATCTTAGGATGTCCGCCGGGATAACGTGACGATCTCCGGTTAGACGACTGTTCTCCGCAGTTTCATGAGTTCCTCCTTTGTGTAAACGCGGTACGGCGCTGGCCGGGGGGGGGGGGGGGGGGGCGCAGGGGGGCCGGGGGGGCTCGGAGCCAGGGCACATCGCGATGACACGAAAACACTCAATAATCCAGCCGAACAAAGTCAAAACAAGTTAAATTAAAGCGATTCCAGCACGTGTCCCTATTGTACAAGTAAAGTAGAATTTTTTTAAAAGATAAAGCACAATAAGTGTGAAAAAAGTGTGAGAAAAGAGCGGAGCGTTTACACCGGGCTGCCAGCTGGACCGGCGCCTTTGATTCCTCTATTGGCCTCGTTGTTTTCTCTCTCCACCTCTTTCAAGAGGTGGAGTGAGAGGTCTACATTCTGCCCAATAAAGACTTTTTTGTTTCACTCAAAGTATTAATTACTAAGTAAAATGTATGAAAAAGTAGTTACTAGTAACTTTGAGAATCATTTTAGGTCACTTGTGAACTTTATTAATTTAACAGTTTTAATGCTGAATTAAGTTGTTTTAAACCAACATCCTCATTTTCTCTGAGCTCTGTTCAATCAGAGTTGGTCATGTGGTGCTGTGCTGAGTTGGTTTAGAAAGATGTAGAGCGGTGAGACGGCTCTGGATAGGAACAAAGGGGACTTACAGTAACTTCTATGATTTTAAAAATACACCTCTAGTTCTGGTTCAGGCCTGGTCTAGTCTAGGTTTGATTCAGTGTTTAGTCCCAGTTTAGTCCCAATTTTGATGTGGTGATTGTACAAGAGTGAACACATCCATGGAGACACAGTGTCAGAGATGCCATCTGCAATTTGTTTAGTCCACACGCCCCCTACTGGACAGGACATATCACTGTCTGCTCTAATCTCAGGTGAGCTGGCCCTCAGTGAAGTCGCGCAACATGTTCGACGTGTCATACATAAAAGAGTCCACCTCCAGATATAACACTCATTCTTCACAGATTATCAAACTAAAAGTTCCCAGAGCCAGGTTCTCTTTCTAGTCATGTCATTTTGATTTGCTGCCGCTAATGAACTTGCTCAAACTGGAATCTATGACTTCTCTCCCTTTTTAAATGTGACCAAAATTACATTTTAAGTAATTTATTAGTAAATGCTGTACAAATAAATGATTTAATCTCACTGTGGTATTAGATTGTTTGGATTGTTTGTGTGTTCACTCCCCCTCTCCCTTCTCCTTAGGTGCCTCTTGCACACTCTCAACATTTGTTGTTTTGCCTGGTAAAATAAAAGTTACATGATTATGACTGTCACAGCTCTGTTTAGGTCACCAATAACTCTTCTCTTTCTCTCCGTCTCAGATCTCCAGCTACAAATTCAGCTGTTGCACCTCAGACCTGTGTAACTCCACCGCCGCCACTTCAGCCAGCGTTCTGATTGCTCTGCTCTGCTCACTGCTTGCCATGTGGTGGACCACCTACTAATAAGGAGAAACCCCCGCCCCAAGAGGATGTAATCCCACTAACACTTTAAATATGAATCAGGACTGAACCCAGACCAAACCAGATCTTTAAGGCCATGTACCCCATTTCTCAAACAGCGTTGGAGGAAGAAGGATGTAAAGTTTTCCCACTGAAAAGAGTTTGTCCTTAAAACATCACCCAATCTCTGCGTATAGTTATAAGTTCACCAAATACTAAAAGGGTTCATAAGCGATGCAGACGCACACAGTGCTCCTGTTTGTCACACATTTATACTGTACAATTTACTGATTTGCAGAAAGGGGAGTTTACTTTACAAGGTAAATGTTAGGTACATGCCTTTAACCAGGACTCGACCAGAGTCTGAACCAGGGCAGGGACTAACCTGGCTCAAGCCAGATTGATGCATGTACAGTGACAAAAGTAAGTAATTGAATTCCCTGCCTAATATTGGTTGAAGCGGAACAGCAGCGCCAATGAAGTGTTCTGTGGAGGCCCTTAAACTGCTGTGCAACTTCAGTATAAAACACAAATATCAGTATTAACACTACTAACAAGCAAAACGCTGCACTAATCCTTGTTCTTGTTTTCAGTCACGGACAGTTAAAGGTGATGCTCATTCAGCTGTTATTTTTCTTACAGTTTAATTCAAAGTCAAAGGGAAATTTCTCACAAACTTCAAGATTTACAAGGATAGAACAAAGCACTTTGACACGTATGGATTTGTATGCAATTTTTATTTTTGTCAATATAAATGATGGTTAGAATCCTGTGTTTTAACCGAGGAATAGTTTTTACTTTTATAAAGGCTAATGGGGTCCAATATATAAATACATAAAACGATGTTAAACAATAAACAATTACAGTAATAACTGCTGGTCATTATAAATATCTAAGACGAAAACCTGACTTTGGCTGCTTCTGTTAAATGAAGTCTTCATTATTTTTTGTTGGATTACAGTCTTGAATTTGAAAATAAAGAGATTAAACCACTGCCACAAACTGGGTCTGTTTTTATCATCAACAAATTGAATTTCACAGCCACACTAATACTTATTCAGTCTATGTAATTTTACAGTTGACAAGGTGCATTTACCGCCACCTGCTGGATTGAGTGTGGACATGAGATCAACGGAAACCATAATACTAAAATGAGGGTGGTTGTGTTTCACTACAAAGATGCTATTATCACTATAATCTTCTAGTTAATCCTGTGTTATTTAAGTAAGCAACTATAGCCTTGCAAACTTGTTGTGACTGGATTGTAAGAAGATTCAGCAGATTGAATTTCTGTTTATTATTTTAAAACCATAAAACTAAATTCAGTTCTCTCTCTATATGCTGTAAAGTGAATCGGCACATGCTTAACAGTTTATGGCTCTTGACAGCGACCACACAAACCGGTAGGGTATTTGCTTATCCTATTCAGTGACTTGTTAAGTCCAGTGTGGCCTAATCTCATGCGAGTAAAGGCCCTCTTCCCCTGCGTCTCTGCCCATGGATCTACATGGATCACCACTACTTTGTATCTGATACAGATGCCATCCAGAATCACAAATATTCCAATAATCCTGCCAACGTTTACATACATGACTCTTAATAATAGGCTTGGCTTCAAATGTACCTATTTCAACCAGCACATCAATTGAATGCAGCTTTAGGCGATTTTTAGCCAGCAAATCAACCATTTCATTACCATTCACCCCGACATGGGCAGGAACTAAAATGAAGGAGACCCTTTCTATAACTCTAGTTTTTAACTTATTAAAACTAATCTGACATTCCTCCCTCGCTTCCACACAGCCCCATCATCTGCAAACAGACATCCCATACTCTGCTCCTACATTTATACAAATATAATTGACCATCACATTGAACAAAACTGGACTAATTGCACTCATCAATATTCACTATTTGAGATAAAGTGCTGCCTACTCAGACCTGAATACTACAGTCCTGTATAAATGCCCTAATCCAATTTAAAGTATGACCTGGAATGCCTGCGTCATATAGTTTTATTAGCAGCCCCTCCCTCCACAGCATGTCATGGCCTTCTCAATATCCAAGAACACAGCGATAACCTCTTTATAACCTCTTTACATGCATTTGCTTTTTTAATGTCATAGTTTAGAGATGTGAAGGAGAGTGCGGACATGAGATTGGCAGGGGGAGTGACGAATCGTCGCTCTCCTTCACTTCCACAACCCGCAGCCCATGTTTGGCTCTGTCCTTTTTTTTTAAATCACATTGGCTCTCTCATGCTGGTCTCTCATGGTCTCTCATGCTGGTCTCTCATGCTGGTCTCTCATGGTCTCTCGTGCTGGTCTCTCGTGCTGGTCTCTCGTGCTGGTCTCTCGTGCTGGTCTCTCGTGCTGGTCTCTCGTGCTGGTCTCTCGTGCTGGTCTCTCGTGCTGGTCTCTCGTGATGGTCTCTCGTGCTGGTCTCTCGTGCAGGTCTCTCGTGCTGGTCTATCGTGCTGGTCTCTCGTGCTGGTCTCTCGTGCTGGTCTCTCGTGCTGGTCTCTCGTGCTGGTCTCTCGTGCTGGTCTCTCGTGCAGGTCTCTCGTGCTGGTCTCTCGTGCTGGTCTCTCGTGATGGTCTCTCGTGCTGGTCTCTCGTGCTGGTCTCTCATGCTGGTCTCTCGTGCTGGTCTCTCGTGCAGGTCTCTCGTGCTGGTCTATCGTGCAGGTCTCTCGTGCTGGTCTCTCGTGCAGGTCTCTCATGCTGGTCTATCATGCTGGTCTCTCATGCTGGTCTCTCGTGATGGTCTCTCATGCTGGTCTCTCATGCTGGTCTCTCGTGCAGGTCTCTCGTGCTGGTCTCTCGTGCTGGTCTCTCGTGATGGTCTCTCGTGCTGGTCTCTCGTGCTGGTCTCTCGTGATGGTCTCTCGTGCTGGTCTCTCGTGCTGGTCTCTCGTGATGGTCTCTCGTGATGGTCTCTCGTGCTGGTCTCTCATGCTGGTCTCTCGTGCAGGTCTCTCATGCTGGTCTCTCGTGATGGTCTCTCGTGCTGGTCTCTCGTGATGGTCTCTCGTGCTGGTCTCTCGTGCTGGTCTCTCGTGATGGTCTCTCGTGCTGGTCTCTCATGCTGGTCTCTCGTGATGGTCTCTCATGCTGGTCTCTCGTGCTGTTCTCTCATGGTCTCTCATGCTGGTCTCTCGTGATGGTCTCTCGTGCTGGTCTCTCGTGCTGGTCTCTCGTGCTGGTCTCTCATGGTCTCTTGTGCTGGTCTCTTGTGCTGGTCTCTCAAGTCGCTGCTGGTGTGAGGGTTGGGTTTAGATCAACCCCCGCTGCCTCACAAAGTGGACGACGAATAAAAACAAGAGAAAATTATTCAATGACTGTAACATTAAGTGTTGTCAAATTTATTTCTGTTTTATTTCATGATTATGATTAATAAGTAGGCCTAATTTATTATGCCTGCTGGATATGACTGGATAAAAGGCACTAGGGCCTATTCAATTAAGTCGACCTAACTTTCGATTAAACTGGAGAAATAAAATTGTAGGCCTGACAATTACTGTTACAAAAGTATACCAGGCCCTTTTTTAAAGTACATCATCTTGGTTAATTTTAGTTTTATTAGCCAATACTAATCTACTCTGTGGCGGCAGTAGCTCAGTGGTAGAGTGCTCGTCTTCTGATCCAAAGGTCAGCGGTTCGACTCCCCGCTCAGTCAGAGCGGTCAGATCCACTGGCCTGCAGGTTGGTGGTGCGATCGCAGCTGCCTCATGTGAATACTGCCGTTGTGTCCTTGGGCAAGACACTTAACCCAACTTGCCCCCCAGTGTCTGCGTACATCTGGGGTGTGAATGTGTGTGTGAATGGGTGACTGGTTCCTTGATGTAAAGCGCTTTGAGTACCTTGACGGTAGAAAAGCGCTATATAAATGTGACCATTTAATTTACCATTTACTCTGTCTGTTGTAGCCTAAGGGTTAAAGTGACAAAGTGAATTGAAGATGTTGGGTTCATTGCAGCGTTTCGCTCAGCTTGTGCACTCTCTCCCGTGCCATCTGACTGTGACATCTTTGCAGAATACTCAGTCTTGGTACACCAGGTATATAATGCAGGACAGAAGACTCGTGTGTCGTTTTATCGGTAGCCGCACTGTTCACTGCTCCGGTCCCGTGAGTCAAGTGAACAGGAGGTTCCGCCTTTATTAATTGAACAGAGCGTATCCCTACGCCGAACAATATAGTGCTAACATGTAGTGGAACACATCGCTCTCTAACACCCCCACTCGATGGTGCCACTCACATTTCAATAAGCATTAGTTACCAAACATATAATCACAAAACTTTTCAATTTTGACCCTTGTGGCAGATTTTGTGAACACATCTGCGACCATGTTCTCAGTAGGACAGTACACAAGGAGTATTTTACCCTGCAACACATTAGACCTGATAAAGTGGTATTTAATGTCTACATGTTTGCTCCGCTGGCGGTTTACAGGATTCCTCGCAAGACGTATAGTCCCTTGGTTGTCCTCAAAGACCTTTGTTGTTGGTTCAAAGTTAGGGTCCATGTCCGTCAAAAGTTGTGTGAGGTAAAGTGCTTCTTGAATAGTAGCGGCTAGCGCCACATATTCTGCTTCACACGTTGATTGTGCAACAGTTTGCTGTTTCTTTGTTTTCCACGAAACAATCGCACCGTTCTGGCTTAGACTGTAGCAGTAGCCTGTAATGCTCTTTCTGTCCTCTGGGTCGTTGGCCCAGTCTGCATCAGAATATCCCATTAGTTGAAGTTTAGTGTCACATTTGTGGTAACACAACTTATAGTCCTTTGTCCCTTGTAGGTACCTGTACACATGCTTTAAAGCTGTCATATGTTTCTCTCTGGGATCTGACAGACATTGTGACAATCTGCTCACTATCCAACTCACATCAGGCCTAGTACAAGTCATGATATAGATGAGGCTGCCCAACATCCCCCTGTATTTTCTTTGATCAGTTTGATCCCCGTCTGGAGTCAAATCACACTTTATTTCACTAGGAGTTGCTCTGGATTTGCAATCAGACATTCCAAATCTTTCCAAAATTTTGGCAATGTATCTGGTCTGGTTCATTGTGATAGAACCCTCTTTTTGTGTGAAATCAATCCCTAAGAAATGAGTAAGTTGTCCGAGGTCTTTCATTTTAAATGTACTTTTTAGTTCCTCTTTGACCTCCTTTAAACACTTTTCATTGGTTGCAGCCACAACAATATCATCAACCCATACTAACAAAATTACATTTTCATTTTCAGACAGTTTTGTGTAAATACAGTGGTCTGCCTGACTTTGCACAAAATTCTTCTCAAGCAAGAAATTGTGAAGCATAATGTTCCAATTTCTGCCCGACTGTTTAAGCCCATAGATTGATTTATGCAATTTACACACCAGTTGTGCACCATTTTTTGGTTTAGCCTGAAAACCTTCTGGTTGTTCCATGTATATTTCGCAGTCAATAGGTGCATGCAAGTAAGCTGCTTTAACGTCCATTTGATGTAATTTCAAATCATGCTGTGCTGCCAGCTGCATCAGCACACGTAAGGAAGTCAAATTAGCAGTCGGTGAGAATGTCTCAGAATAGTCCAGTCCCTCCACCTGACTGTATCCTTTTGCCACATATCTGGCCTTGTATGTTTCATTTCCCCGGTCATCTTCTTTGAGCGCATAAACCCACCTTCCCCCCACTGTCTGTCTACCCTCTGGTAACGGTACAAGTGAGAAGGTGTCATTTTCTTTAAACGTCTCCATTTCATCTCTCATTGCCTTTTTCCAGTTGTCAGCCATTGGTGATGCCAGAGCCTCTTTAAAGGTTTGTGGCAGCCCAACTGTAGCTCTGTAACAGTAGTCGATAGTTAACTCACTGCTCTGCACTGTACATTCATAGTCATCCAAATACTTACCTATAAGTGGCGTCTGTGTATCAGTCTTTGCGTCACTGTCTGGGTTAGAAACCTGCTCGTTTGTTTCTTCCCAGTCAGTCTGTGGTAGAGTCACTTCAGTTGGTGCCGTTACCCACTCAACGTAGTGGTCCTCTGCTTGGTCCATGTCAGTCTGTGTCTGCCTCTCAGTCACTTCTTTTGTTATGAAGTGGACCAATCTGTGTTTTTGAACTTTGTTCGTCTCTGAAAAATAAATCAGATAAGCTGGTGAATGACGGTCAAAACTCACAAAAATTCCCTTTTTGCCTTTTGGATCAAGCTTTTTCCGGTTTTGTTCATACACCACACAATCTGAACCAAACTTTTTCATTTTTGACAAATCTGGTCTTTTGCCAGTGAAAAGGTAATAAGGTGTCTCTCCTGTTCTCTTACAGTAACACCTGTTTCTTATGATGGCTGCAGTTCTAGCCGCATAGGGCCATAGCTCTTTTGGTAGTCCTGACTCTATCAACATGCAGCGCACCATTTCAAACAGTGTACGCCAGTTCCGCTCTGCAGTCCCATTCTGATGGGGAGAGTATGGTGCTGACCTCTCATGCTTAATAGTATTGTCCAACAGTAGTGACTGATACTCCTCAGCAACAAACTCTGTCCCATTGTCGGATCTCAGGCGTTTCACTTTACCGTAAGGTGCTGTGTCGGCCAAGAACTGTTTTGTAGCTTCTACTGCCTTGTTTTTGTTTTTAAGGAAATACACATAGATTGCACCAGAAAAATCATCAGTGAAAGTGATCGCATATTTGTACCCTTCAGGTGACTCTGGGGCAATAGGCCCACCAAGGTCTGTATGTATGAGCTCTAAAGGGGCTTTGGCTCTTACATCTGCCTCTCTGTTTCTGCTCTGGATGAATTTTCCCTGAAGACATGTTTCACACTGATTTGGTTTGCACTTTCCATCTTTGATTTTCATGCCATCTACAACCGTTTCAAGTTTTAATATGTCACCATAGTTGCAATGACCCATTATCTCATGCCAAGTTTTCAGATCAAAACATGCATTACAAGAATCATTACAGCTCTCTTCCACAACGTCCAAATAGTATAGTCTGTCTTTTACCTTCATGTCACATGTGGTACCATCAGGAAGGATCATTTTGTTATTGTTCATCTCAAAGTTGAACTTAGCTCCTTTTGAAGCTGCTGCCTCCACAGAAAGGATGTTCTGTGGGTATCCAGGGATCAAAAGGGCGTTGGTAAGCTTGACACTGACCACTCCGCCGCTGCTGTCAGCAAGTTTGATCTGGGCGTCGCCTTTCTTCAGCACGCTGCCAGTGATCCGCGATCCATCTGCCAGCTGCATGACGTGGTTCTTTGGCCAGAACGTCTCGTCGAATCTGGTGAAAGCTCCTTCGTTGGTGATGATGTGGGCAGAGGCACCGCTGTCCACAAGTAGTCCCTCCGGCTGGGCGTTGTGAGGTTGCCATTCCGTCGCCTTGAGTAAGAAGGTTTCCTCCTCTGTTCTCTGGTTGTCTCTAGTGCGAGAACTGTACTGCCCAGTGTCTTTTATGGCGGCCACCTTGCTGTTTGGTGTAGCAGGAGCCCTGAAGTCACGTTGTGCTTTCTTCTCTTTGTATCTACAGTCTCTTGCTTTGTGCCCAACTTTATCACAAATAAAGCATTCCCCTTTGAAGTATTTCTTCTCCTTGTAGTCTTTAAACTTTGGTTTGACAGCTCTGTAGTTTGCGGTCATTACCTCGTCGGCCCGTGGTCTGCTGCGGTAGCGTAGCGAGCACTCGAAGCTCCTCAGCCTGGCTTTGAACTCGTTGAAGGTTAAAACTTCTCTTGTCTGAGTGACATGCACAGAAAATGGATTGTATTCGTCTGTGAGTCCTTTTAACACCATAGATACCAAGAGTGCATCACTGAGGGTCTCTTTAGCTCTGTTTAGTGCGGCCACTATCTTCTCAACACGTGCTAGATAGTCCGCTAGCTCTTCCCCATTAGCCATTAGCACATTGGTTAGCTCCGTGTAAAGCCCCACGATCCGCGGCTTTTCTTCAGACTCAAAATGGCGCCTCAGTATTTCCAAACTTTTCTTTCCATCGTCTGGCGCCTCATATAGGATTAGCAAAAGTGTCTTATCATCCAAACATCCACACATTTCTGCATATGCTAGTTCATTTTTCCTACCGGCCTCCGCCGCCTCTTGTGGGTTAGCCGCTGCAGCTTCCTGACCTCCGAGGATAGCGTCTTTTAGGCCAATTGTTTTCAAGTACGCTAAAAATCTTGCCTCCCAGATGTGATAGCGGGCTTCGTCTCCGTCGAACCTCGGCGGTAGTCCGCGTCCGTGCATTGCTGTACCTGGGGTTTGCCTGGGCCCATAACCTGTTGGGTTCATTGCAGCGTTTTGCTCAGCTTGTGCACTCTCTCCCGTGCCATCTGACTGTGACATCTTTGCAGAATACTCAGTCTTGGTACACCAGGTATATAATGCAGGACAGAAGACTCGTGTGTCGTTTTATCGGTAGCCGCACTGTTCACTGCTCCGGTCCCGTGAGTCAAGTGAACAGGAGGTTCCGCCTTTATTAATTGAACAGAGCGTATCCCTACGCCGAACAATATAGTGCTAACATGTAGTGGAACACATCGCTCTCTAACAGAAGAAAAAGCTTCAGTTGTAGTCATCTGGACTCAGTTAGAAAAAATAGACGTTTCGACTCTCATCCAAGAGTCATTGTCAATAAACAAATTTAGGTCGAGAACTCCGATATTAATACTGTTCTGTGGTAAGTCCAGCTCATTTAAACAGGAATGGAGGGCTAAAATTCAATCTTCCTGGTATCTATAATGATATACTGAACCCCTGGAAAGGTAGAGGACCAGGACCAGGACATTTAGATGCTAATCAGGTACTCAGGGTGGTTGAGCCAGGGTCTCACAAAGACAAAGATGATTCTAATAGCCCATTAAAATTCTGAATAGGCTAGCTCGGTAGATACAAGGGGGGAGTTTCTGTTGAAACAAACAACTCTTTCTACTTCAGGAAGGCTCCGCCCAATGGGCTGGACTTACCACAGAATAGGATAAATATCGGAGTTCTCGACCTAAATTCTTTTATTGACAATGACTCTTGGATGAGAGTCGAAACGTCTATTTTTTCTAACTGAGTCCAGATGACTACAACTGAAGCTTTTTCTACTATGGAACACGCCTGGACGAATGAGGGATTACACCGACAAAGTGAATTGAAAGTAAATAGGGCCTAGTTTGTTGTGAGACAAAGTTACCGGTGGTAGTACTGTGTTTGTTATGTTATTAGTAGGCCTCTATGATCTCGGGTTAACATCAATATCAAACTCATAATCATTGGGGATTCAAAAGCACAGAAAATCACAAATGCGGTCGTCAGCCAGACCAGTTTGTTTACGTTTGCGTCCGCGCCATATTTGATTTTTTTCCTCGTCCGCTTTCATTGCGTCACTTCCGTGAGGCAGCGGGGGGTTGATCTAAACCCAACCCTGGTGTGGGTGCAGCGCATGGCGTAGTGTCACGATGGAGAGTGAGCGGTGGAATTTATTTTACCCATTTGTGCACAAATTACTACACGACACAGCGGGATCCTATATGTGTCACCGTTAAATAAATTAAAACTGCAGAACAAATCAGTGTGCACTTACATACATATTATGTCAAATTAAGTTGTTTAAAGACATTTCTGACCCCCGCGTGATCCTTGCAGTGGTGCAGCCCGGCCTCTGGCGAACATCACGTGTTACCGTAATGACGATAAAGAGGAACTCTCTTAGTGCCGTTTCCACCATTTACAGCGCAAATTCAATACAATATTCACACTTCTTCAGACAATATTAAGGTTCAGTTTTTTGTGTTATTGTTGTTATTGGAACGAAATTGTTCGCGATAAAAAAAAAACGTGACTTCGAAGATTTGAGCGTATCTTTAGTCTCAGAGTTACGGCCCCGGCTCAGAGTGGAGCCACCGTGGTCTTGTTTACGTCCTGCTCCAGACATGGATCTATTTTATTATCGGGCTCCAGGTCTGTGGGTCCATGCACCGAGTCTTCCTTATCTGCAGGTCTGTTTTCCGTTTACACTATGCATCATAACAACAGTGAGAGCCACTTATTCTAAATAATAGTGGTGTTGTATCCTTTTTCAAAGCCATTGAGTGATCTGTCTCAGTTTTAAACATATCATTTGCTAATTGTCTAAATTTTTGGGAGTAGAGAGTGACATAATGCCAATATATTGTAATTTCTTATAGAAAATATAGAACACTGTGGTTAAAAAAGAACAGAACACCGAAAATGAACTTTCTTTCACATGTAAGTTGTAAAAGATGGAATAACTTCTTTACCTGCTCTTAGCAATAGTATTTTTACCCCTCCACCCCAACCCTGTTATCTCACAGATTTTATAATCTTGAAAATTTAGTCACCTTATATTAGATTTAAGTCTATTTTTAGTAATTTATCTTTTATCAATTGAATTTCCCCTATCCAGACCTTAGACTTAAATGTTCAGACCTTCTGCTGCGCTGGATGAATTACTGGTATACGCTTGGAGCCTGAACGGCAAATTATTTGACTGAAAATGGCACACACAAAGCGGACAGAACACGGGACAGAGCCGCGGCTGGTGTTGGTGTTCAGTGGGAAGAGGAAATCTGGAAAGGACCACATCACGGACCTGCTGCAGGCTCGGTGCGGTCTGGGTCAGAATTATTACAGCAACTTTTAAAATGACACAGACTCACCATGTCTCCTTGCCTCCTCTCCGTCTCCTCTCACCCTGTCTCCTCTCTCCTTGTCTACCTTCTCCTTGTGACCTCATCTCCCGGTCTCCTCTCACCTTGTAACCTCCTCTCCCTGTCTCCTCTCTCCTTGGAACCTCCTGTTCCTCTCTCCTCTCTCCTTGTGACCTCCTCTCCCTGTCTCTTCTCTCCTTGTAACCTCCTCTCCCTGTCTCCTCTCTCCTTGGAACCTCTTCTCCCTTTTTCCTTTCTCCTTGTAACCTATTCTCCCTTTCTCCTTTCTCCCTGTCTCCTCTTTCGTTGGGTCCTCCTCTCCTCTTTTCCTTGTTTCCTTGTGTCCTCAGTCTAGGTCCTGAAGTCTCATGTATCGTGCGGCTCTCAGGTCCTTTGAAGCAGCAGTTTGCTCAGGTCAGTCCCACAGAGTCTAGTCCAAAACAGATTCTGGTCTAACACTCGTCCTCTCCTAAGGATCACAATCTGGACTTGGACTTGCTCCTGGGTCCTGGTCCATATAAGGAGCAGTTTCGGTCTCAGATGATCCAGTGGGGTGAGGACCAGCGGAGGAGCGACCCGGGATTCTTTTGTCGCCTCGCAACAATGGGCGCCACTCAGCCCGTCTGGGTACGACACACAGTGCTACACCTGTACTAATACAATTAGGGCTGGAATAGCAGGGTTCCTCACGCAGCACACGACTCACAATAAGTATTTCTTATACCACCTGCACATACTTAAAGGTGGTATGGACGATTTTTTTCAGCAATTTTTTATCATATTTCCTCGTGGCGTGGATAAATCATTTGTCCTGCCACGTATCAATCATAAAACGCACCTACCGCTCACCTGCAGCCGCGTCAGGCTCGTCCCCACGTTTCCGCGTGCCTAAGCGCATGGATCTATCATAATATAGTTCCCTCAGTGTACGGGGCAAAATGAAGACGGAGAAAGACAGTTCGAGCTGACGCAGAAGTGGACAGAAATCTACGGGAGACGAGAGATGCGATGCGCTCCGTCGCGCTAATAAACAAACGCACGTGTGTGTTGTATCAGTCCACACGGGGGAGTGCGCATGCGCACTTCCGCCTGCTTTCTCAAATCGCCGAAAAATCGTCCATACCGCCTTTAATATGAAATACAAAATGTGTGTGTGTTTTTTTTTAAACCATATCAATATGTACATGATTGTATGATGATTTTGAAAAATGGGGAATGATTCGGACATTGGGGGGGCCCACTATTGCGCTTGAACTTTGAAAATAAATGAAAGATGGTTGGTGTAGGACAACACTGATCACAGCACATTTAAACAAAATCTAAGATTAGCCTCTACAGTTATATATTGTATCAAAAAATATTATATATCGATATGTTGCTACAGCCCCAAAATACTGTTACTATTACTATTGCTACAACTACTACTTTTCAGTGGCGGCTGGTGGAATTTTTTCAGTGTAAACACACTATGTGAAGAAGTTGTTTATGAAATGCTTGGCAATAGTTGTGCACAAAATGAATTATTTGTCAATGTTTTGTCACCAAAGTAGGAATAATGACATGAAAATCATGACGCATCAAATTGTAGGTCCTGCGTTGTGCATCAAACCGAGTCGGGTAATTTCAGAATTGTTACACCAAGAAAACCGTACATAAGCCAAATAAACTTAACAATAAAAGAAGGTTAAAATCATAACACAAACCCATGGCAACAGCGCAACTCCAAGAACGTGCATGGCAGATCCACACACACGCACACACCCCCACACCCAACACAATCACCATCGGAGTGCCCAGTCAACCAGCTCAATTTACAATTTAACTGTAGAATTCCTCAGATTGGCCCAAAACTAACACAAACAATATCTTATCTTGCTAGAAGGCTGAAGCACAGTGCATCCTCTATCCTCTAGCGTCAAAATCAGAGGTAATAGATCCACTTCTGCATCGTAAATGTGTGTGTGTGTGTGTGTGTGTTCAGATTGTGAGCGACGCCCGCAGGACCTCAGACCTGACATGGTTCAGGACGCAGTATCCGGCTCAGACCCGGTCCATCAGAGTCCAGTGTTCAGACTACACCAGGACCAGCCGCGGGTGGAGCTTTGCTGCAGGTGAGTCCTGGTTCAGACCTGGATCAGTTCTGATTTAGTCCTTGATTTAGTCCTGGTTTATTCCTGTTTTTTACATGTGCTTTAGTACTGATTTAGACCTTGTTTGGTCCTGGATTTGACCTAGTTTTGCCCTGGTTCAGCCGCTGGTTTAGTTGTGGTTTAGTCTTGCGTTTGTCCTGGTTTAGCCCTGGTTAAAGCCGGCTGCACAGTAGAAGTAGAGGATTTTATCATCTGCCATTTTAAGACGTGCCAAAAAAAAAGTGCAGACATAAGGACATTGGGCAATTTGTTTTTGACTTGCATGTAGCGCAACCACACCACACACTTGCCAATTTGAGGAAAGATTTGTTTCAAGCTGAGGACAGCAAAAGTGCTGCGTGACCGAACGGGGTGTAATGAAAACAAATACACAGCAAAATGTGTTAGATACAAAATATACAAAATGTGAGCTGCCTTTCCATGTGCTCTTATTTAGAAAAAAGAAAACGATGATACGTGTGTGGATTAAATCTGCTTGTAAAGGGCACAGGAGAGCGCTGTATTCACCGGAGACAAGGAGCTGGTTACACTGACTCATTGTAGCCATGATGAAATTAAAACGTTTACAAACCTGTTTTTTGTCCAATATTTTCAATGTCGATGTCCAATGTCACTTGGCAACAAAGCCTGGTGTTGAATGGCTGCTCTGATTGGCTGTTGTAAAGTTGGCCACGTTGGCCATATTGGAACCTTACGATTTGACAAATAATTGTAACAGTCGCAGCCTAACCCTAACCCACAGAATTGGAGCGCCGCGACAAATATTAGGGATGTTCGTGCTTAGCTGTGCCTTGCCTGGATGATCGATGAGAGTTGACAGCTGAAAGTCTGCAGTCAGGATGAACAACAACTTCAAATGAGTTGAAATCATGTTTTTTATCCCCTCATTGATGACATAGTCAACTGGCAACTTGGTGAAGATAATCATGAGCATCTTAAGGTCAGGTATTTGAGCCACAGAATAAGGGTTGTTTCAGAGTGTTCAATGCTTAAGCCTAGATGAAAATAAGATTGAACCATTGCCTAGTGAATAAAGAACTAAGCTTATAATTATAATAAGGCACAGGAGATACGGCGGCCTTCAACTCGTGATGTCAGAGTTGGGGGAAAGTTGAACACAAACCGACCCGAGATGCACCGCGTTCAGATCATCTTTAATCAACACTGACCGTATCTGCGCAGGTCTTGCTTATCCCGAAGGTGTCTGATCACTTACGAGAATCGCTGCTCGGGCCATGCCACCCTAAAGTCATGGAGAGGCAAATCAGGCTTAAAATTGGGCCAAAAATCCTCTAATGTGCAGGCTTTAGACTTGATTTTGGCCTGGTTTATTCCTGGTTCACACTGACTTGTGTTTTATTTTGAAGGGGTGGACAATGCGGAGTCCGAATGTGGTCTGGACTCTTGTCTAGACTGGGACTGGATCATCTTAAATGAAGGAGACCTTCAGGACCTCGAGGAGCAGCTCAGACCGGTTATAGACCTGGCTTTGAAGGCTGCCTCAGAACTTGGACTAAACATGAACTAAAGCAGGACTCGCATACAGTCACAGACTGATGAGTGAAGTTGGATTTGTAATAAAATTGTGATAATTTTGTGTGATGTTTTTAAAAATAAATATTAATTGATTAGTCGTACTTAGACATTATTGATTATGAGTCCATGTGACTGATTTCTGCGCTCCAATTGGCTCCTGAGGGTCAGCTGACCAGACTTTGGCCTCTGGACCACAGTGAGGTCTGGATTCATCATGGACCTGGTTTTACTGGTTCTTTTGGGACTGTCCTCAGCCTGGTCTGCGGCAGGTAAGTTTCTCATTTCGCTTAGATTTAGTCCTAGGTGAGACTCGATTTAGCTCTGCTTGAGTTCTGGTTTAACTCTGGGGGTCAGTCTTGTTTTTGTCCAGATTCAGTCCTGGGGTTAGGTGTCCTTGCGCTTGTCCTGTTTTAGTCCCTGGTTTCCTCTCGATTTAGCCCTCTTTTAGTTGTGCTTTAGTCCTTGAGTTTCCTTTTGTTTAACACAGCATTAGTTCTATACTTTGCTCCTGGTTTAGTCCTTGGTTTTGTGCTGGTTCAGTCACTTTTGGACTCTTTCTTAGTTCATGTTTCTTTGGTCTCAGTCTTCCTGGATGTGGACCAGGCTCACCGGGTACTGAAGTCTGGTCCGGTCCTGGTGTGGTCTACCAGAGGCTCAGGTCCTGGCTCTAGTACTGACCCAGATCCCGGTCCGACTTTGGTCCGGACTCGCAGGTATAACTCTGGCTGGCTGGAGGAGCTGCAGAGAGGAGACCTGAGGAGGGAGTGTGTGGAGGAGATCTGCAGCTATGAGGAGGCCAGAGAGGTGTTTGAACACACCGAAACTACTGTGAGTAATTATATTCCTACTACTACTAATAGTACTAATAGTACTACAGTAGCTGTTCCACCAAAGCCTCTGCCTCCTGCCCCAGACTTGTGAATAAGTGAAGTCTTATTCCGTTGTTGTGGCGCCATAAACCAAGACTGAACCAGGGTCACTGTGGTATGAAAATGTGTTGCTGCCGGCCCTCATTCTGGTACTGATGAATAAATGATACTAAATAAGACTTTTTAAATCCAGTGTTAATTTAAACAAACGTTTAGATTGATCAAGCATTTTTGCTAAGACTAAATAAATGGTCATCATAATGATGAGTAATTACACAGGCCAAGATCTACAGGGGTGCAAAAGGTTGCATTCACATGGCACTTTAATGTTTTCCCCTTCATTTGAGGTGCATAAAATAATGAGCATATTTTCACTGCACCCTTTTAAAAGTTGATCCACCTTCAGGCAGTTTATTCTGTGTGTGGTAGCTGTTAGAATCATACTGTGTTACTAAAATTTTACCACTGGACCCACAAGGTCACTAACTAATGCCAACCTGGTTTGGTTAGGTCCAGATAACCTCAGTAGAATTAACCTGACTTCACGCAGTGAACTGACTGAGATAAACAAGTGACACAAAAACTGATTTAGAGCTACATTTATATACTAGGATTAACAAAACGCACTTGCACCCTATTTACACCCAAACTCACACTTTTAAAACATAGACAAAGCAACAACAAAAGTCACTTACATTTTAGACTAGATGGGCCCGACCCTAACCCTGACATGGTAATGTAGTGTCTTTAGTTGAATCCAAAGTACTTCCATACACTTAAGCTGGGGACACGCTACACAACTTTTCTAAGAGATTTTTGTGAGAGATTCAAAATGTTGAGGAGGGTCCACACTACACGACTGGACCGAGTGTAATTATAAAGGCCCACACTTAAGACCCTTCCAAATACAATTAATAATCCACAAAAACAACTCTATAAGTCTATAATGATTATACAGTGCAATTTATTAATGCTCTATTTAGGCTGTCGTGTTTAATAACCTTTTCTTTTCATTTTAATTTCATGTTACCCCTGGCCAAACATAACAATTGTAGCGACAATAACAATAACTTTTAAAACCTTGAACCTCAAACCAGACCAAAGATAAACTTGACCTTAAAGGACCTTAATGTGCGGTACATGAACATTATCCTCCAATAGAATAAAACATATTTGTTTTTACCTAAATGTATTCGAAACTTGCTCGACTATATGCATTTGAAATTTAGTCGACTAAAATTAATTGTTTTAATAAATATTGATTGAAACTAAACTCAAAATGGTCAAAATGAACACAGGTTTAATCCTGGTTTAGTCTTAGTTTATACCTGATTTAGTCCTTATTGTTCAGTCCTGGTTTGATCCTATTTTAGTCCTTGTTTAGACCCAGTTTAGAACTGGTCTAGTCCTAGTTCTAACTTGTCTTTTGTTTCAGAATGAGTTCTGGAAAACCTATCAAGGTGAGAGTCTTGCTTTTGTACTGAGCATTTTCTGTAGTGGTGCATGCTGGGTAACGCAATCCTCTGGTCTCTGTAGTCCAGGACCGCTGCTCCTCTGGACCCTGTCTTAACGGAGGCACCTGTGTGGACCTGGGTCTGGATTTCACCTGTCTGTGCCCCCCCAACTTCTCCGGTCTCACCTGCCAACTGGGTACGGAACATTCCCTGACACCTTACCAGGGTCTCGTTTAGAAAAGAGTGCGTACCAGAAAGGACACAATTTCAGGACCACAAAAAAAGAAAAGAAATTGGTCCGTCACCCATTTGACTGTGCGTACCCTCACATAGATCGTAAAGCACATTTTACTGTTGGTTTTACTGAATTAACTTTTTAAATAATGTTCCCATTTGACCAACCTGCCATGAGTGTCACTATTATACCTCTGCCCACCTCCTTCCAAACTTTGCGCACCTTCGACACAAGCTCCAGAATTTGTGCGGAAGTCTGCACATTGTCACGTCAAGTATTTTTTTAATAGATCAAACTCCTTGAAAAATGCATACCCACATTTTGGGCTTCATTTTGTGCGTATCTGGCTTTATAACGGTCCAGAACTGAACAGAACTCATCCAGCATGTACCAGAACTGATTAGGAACTGAGCAGAGCTAAGAAGAACTTGGCAGATTCGAAAATAAAGTTTTGTAAGGTTTATTTTTAGATAAAGACAAAGTAAAATCTGGTATCTGCCACAATCCCCAAACAAATTTAGTTGCTTTTGTTATTTTTCTGCACTGATCTGTTTGTTTATTTACAGTTAAATCTTGTGTTTTCCCAAATGTTCATATTTAACCTAAAATAAGCATGTTAAAATCGTAAAATATATTGACTACATATAATATTAGTTTGTACGTGTATGTGTTGCCGTATTAACCAATATTTGTTCTTGGCATGTGCAAACCTATTATGATGCAAATTCAGTTCTGAAATTGGGGAATTACATACTTCCTGAGGCCAGAGGAGAGTTTTCCTGGTGGATTCTGGGAGCTGTAGTTTTTCTGTGTTGCAGACGACCACGCAGCCCGACGGCGCTGCCTTGTGGAGAATGGAGGATGTGCGCACTTTTGTGAGGAGCAAGAGGCCGGGCCTAAGTGCAGTTGCGCCCACGGGTACCACCTGGACCAGGACCAGATCTCCTGCTCCAACTCAGGTAGAGAGGAGAGGCACAGGAAAACTGATTTAGTCCTGGTTCAGTCCTTGTTAACTCCTTGTTTAGTTCATAGTCAATCCAGGTTTAGTCTTATTCCTGGTTCAGTCCTTCTTTAGTTCTGGTTTAGTCCTGGTCTTGTCTCTCCAGAGCCCATCGCCTGTGGCATGGTTCCGGTTCTTAGGGGCAGGTCCATTCCTCCTCAGGACCCCAGAGCCAGGATCGTGGGCGGGTCAGAGTGTCCACGGGGAGAGTGTCCCTGGACGGTAAGAACTGCAGCAGATTCAGACTTTAAGTTTATTCTTTACGTGTTGCTTGAAAAATTAACCCACATTCATCCAGGAGTGGTCCATGATAGAAGAGGAAGTCATCTGTTTTTACCACTCCTTTTTGCCGCTTTTCCATTAGTACCGACTCGACCTAAAAACGTTAAAATACGTGACGGGTCTGCACACTGCGCGTGAAAGGTCTGTCCCTTTGTGCGTACCTTCATAAAGATTGTAAGCACATTTTACTGTTGGTTATACTGAATTAACTGTTTTGATAATGGTCCCATTTGACCTGCCATATGTGTGACTATTTCATCTGTGTCCACCTCTTCCCAAACTTTGCACAGCTTCCACACAAGCTCCAGAGTTTTTAATATTATTTTTAATGTTTGAATAAAATGCATACGCACATTTTGGGCTTTGTTTTGTGCGTACCGGGCTTTATAAAGGAGGCCCCAGGTACTTCTTTAGTACCCTCTTTCCCCTCGGGCCAAGTTAAGCCAAGCACGGACTAAACGTGACGTTCATAGACCGTCAGATGATGATTGGGTAAAAGTATAATTTTTCTGCAGCAGGAGACAGAATTCAATTCATTTTTGAAACGCCTAAAATCACAACAGCAGTTGTCTCAGGGGGCGACTGTGAAAAACAGAACCAGGACTTGGCAATGTCCCGGCATGCCCTTAGACCCTAGCCAGGAAAAAGTACAAAAGCTCCTTGGGTAAAAGTAGAAACCTGGAGGAGTTCCACATTGAAGGAGAGATCTGACTCCTTCAGATCGACAGGCGGACGCAAGATAGACCAGTTCTTCCAGGCAGGTGAAGAACCGTTCATATGGAGTAGAGACCGCTTCTCCAGGGACTTGAGGAGCATCTGGGTCCACAGGTCATCGATGTGCCCCTCCCACTCCTGAAGGGGAAGTGGGAAAAGAAGAAGGAAAGGCATTGAACAGATTGCAAGTGAAATTAAACATTAAATATTGTTTGATAGAATAAGTAGTCAGAAGCTTGTGCTCGGGGTACACCCTGGACAGGGGCCAGCTCGTCGCAGGGTTAATTTATTGAAATTAAGTGAATTAATTGAATTAGTCTGTCCATGGTGTGGTCCATTTTTACATATTAAATACTTTAATGCAGAATATCTTTCTATAATCTTCCATAGATTACCATTCAACCAAGGTATTTTTTCCCTTGATGCTTTAGAAACTTTTGAGTATTTGGTAACAAGTTGTTGGATATTTTTTCTTAGCTCTCCTGATGCTTTATCTCTGCTTTTACTTTTGACCATTTCTTTCCAGTTCACATGTTTCATTTCATTATCCAAAGGCTTAATGTCCCATTTGGGGAAAATGTGATACTTACTTGATCCCGTTTTGGGACCGTGTCCGGCCCGGATGCTGACCTAATTCCGTTCTGGTTTAGTCCTGGTTCAGACCCTGTTCTTGTCCTGTCTTCAGGTCCTGCTCCGGTACAAAAACCGGGTCTTCTGTGGAGGGGTCTTCCTGGGTCCAGACTGGGTCCTGACCGCAGCTCACTGCTTGGAGGACATCGAGCAGCACCACCTGGAGGCTGTGGTCGGTAAGTCACAAAATCAATAAAACAGGATTTAGGACTAAGACTTTAGACCTAGATCTGGTTCTGTGTCAGGCCAGTATGACAAGGAGGGTTTAGTCCTGCAATAGACCTGGTATAAAACTGTTTTAAACCCGGTTTAGACCTGGTTCTGCTTCAGGTTAGCATGGAATGGACTTGGAGCAGAGGTATACAATTGGTTTTGAAATGTTTCACCCCTGGTTGAGTCCTGGTTTGGACCTGGTACTTGTCCTGTTTCAGGGGAGCATGACGTGGACCTGTCCGAGGGTTCAGAGCAGAGAGTCCGGGTGTCGGCGATCCATGTGCACACAAGCTACAATCCGCGCACGGCGGACAATGACATTGCTTTGCTGCGGATGGCCACGCCAATCGCTGTGACAGCCCATGCTGTGCCTGTGTGTCTGCCCACAAGCGCGCACGCTCACACACAACTGCACAGCAAGCGCATGCACATGGTCAGTGGCTGGGGACGTGTGCACGAGGCCGGACCCACCTCCAGGGTCCTCAAAAGACTCCAGGTAAGACCAGACCGAGACAAGAGCCCAGGTCAGAGTCCAGCATGTGTTGTAGTAGTAGTACTTTACTTTAAACCCTGTGTTTAAACCCTGTCTCCTCAGGTACCTCTGGTCCGGAACCAGACCTGCCAGGACCAGACTGGCCTAGTTCTGACCCAGAACATGCTTTGTGCTGGGTTTCTGGGGGGCCAACAGGACTCATGTAAAGGGGACTCTGGGGGGCCCCTGGTGACCCGCTTCAGACAGACCTGGTTCCTGACAGGGATTGTGTCATGGGGGCGAGGCTGCGCTCGACCGGGTCAGTACGGCATCTACACCCGCGTCGCTAACTATCTGGACTGGATCAGGACCAGGACTGGACTGGGACCTGGGGGAGGGGAAGAGCAAAACAAGAACAGTGAACTGGGTCAAGACCAGACCACAGCTAAACCAAATAAAGTCCTGAACCAGACAACAACTGAACCAGACCAAGATCCAGGACTTGACCACAACCAGACCACAGCTGGTCAAATTCAAAACCAGGCCCGTAACCAGACCTGGTCGGAAGTGGACCTCTTCAACAATGAGACCATAACTTCAAACCAAAACAACAGTCAAATACCGGACCAACAACATGCACAAAACGAAACAAAACAAAACGGCTAAACGAGGACCAGAACCCAGGACTAGAACCCAGGACCAGGACCAGAACCAGCTTTAAGAGGATCACTGAAGAATAGTCCAAGAGAAAAAAGGAGTCTGTCACTGCATGTACACTGTGTTCTGTGTTGTTAAAATAAAAATAAGAAATGATGATGAATATTCTTCTTTATATTTATTTATAATTAGTTTATTTAGCAACAATATTCATATTCAATCCTGTAAGTAAAAATTAAGAAAATGTATAAAATAATTGTGTTTTTAAGGTGGTAAAAAAATATTAAAATGTTTTGGTCCAGTCTTGGACATTTTTTTATTTATTTATTGTGGTTTGGTCAAAAACAAAAGGCGCTCAACATTCAAGCACAAAACAAAATTAGAGATACTTTTATGTTATTTGACCAGGTGTAGGCAGAAGCCAAGGCTTATTGTGCCGACCCTTCTCTCAAACTCATTGGTGGACAGTTCATCGACAAAACAAAACTGCATGACACGGGACAGTCTGCTCACAAGTATCCTCCACAAGCATTCCAAGTTTCACAACAACAAACATGCATTTTTATTCTGCTGAATATTTTTCTATGATTATTTTCTTAAAGTTAGTTTTAAACAGAAATAAAGAAGTGGCATTTTTTAATTCGTCGCAACAACTATTCCATAATTTAACTCCTTTACTAGACAAACAATGTTCCCTCAGCGTGGTTCTCACATAAGGTCTGTCAAACATACACGCTCCCCTTAAATGATCACAAAATCACAGAAACTTAGCTTAATTCATGTTTTGCAATTCACGCAATAAAGTATAACACATTTAACATGCAGTGGAAATTATCATTTGTGTAAAAACTAAAAACCTTAACCAAAAACAGGGTCAGAGTGTGTTTGACCAGCCTGGCCTCTGATTGGACCATTGACCCGACACTCTCTCACCTGATTGGCTGACGCAGAGGTCCCAACTCCTGGACTCAGAGTTAGACCCAGGAGGACTCAGAGATTCAACATGTCTCCTGCGAGGATCTGTACGGTCCTGGTTCTTGTCTTAGTCTCTCTGGGATCTTTCTCCAGCGCTGCAGGTCAGTCCTTATATTAAACACATGTAACTCTTTTATTCCTGTTTTAAGTTGTGAAAGACAAATCATGTACTAAACTGGAACTTACCAAGAAAGATTAGATCAGGAAAAACATCTAAAATCAATGCTAATCTGACAAGCAATTATGTTTGTGCTTTATTTTTACAGATTCAGTCACAGTTCAGATGTTTTTCAAAGACTTTTTCAGATGCTTAATCATCTGAAAGGCTGAAATCTGAACTTTAAACTCATGCGTTTCAGAACATGTTTTTATTGGTCTAACTAAACGGTTAAAGCTTTTGTATATACTAATGTTTTGTTGTTTGCAGAGGTATGATATTGTATTCTTGTCTTTTCAATTGGTTGTGTGCCCATTTAAATTGCAATTTTGATTTGCTTGGGATTAATCAAACGAAAGAAGGATTAAACCAGGACTAGATAGACCCGGTCTAACCCCGGTCTGTGGTCCATCCCAGTGTTTGTGAACCCTTCTGAGGCCCACTTGGTTCTGGTCCGGTCCAGACGGGCCAACAGCGGGTTCCTGGAGGAGCTGAAGCAGGGGAACCTGGAAAGAGAATGTGTGGAGGAGATCTGCGACTACGAGGAGGCGAGGGAGGTGTTTGAGGATGAAACCAAGACCGTAAGAACAACCCTATCCTGCAATACATGCACAATATACATACAGGACAAGACAAGTCAGGATTAAACCAGGATTGGACCAGGATTAAACCATATCTAAACCAGGTCTTGTTGTTTCTTGTGGTTTCAGAGGGAGTTCTGGAAGACTTACATTCGTGAGTATTTCAACACTCGCTTCACAAACATCTGCTTTTGCTTTAACTTGAACCCCAAAACCGTCCAATCAGAGCCGCCGACACAGTAGGGGTCCGAGGGGGGGTCACACAGGGGCCAGAAAAGGTCAAAAGCAGGGCAAAATGTGAAGAGAATTAAACAGCGCTGACAACAGGGATCCAAGCACAAGTACTGAAGTTTCTATAATAACCATACTTAAACTGTAATTTGACTTCAGATACAAGACGTCTAACTCTGATGATCATGAGCTAAAACAATATTTTTTGTTTCTCTTTCTTTGAATAAACAGTGACATAGTCCAACTCGGATAAAACTACATTTAAACTGAGAATTGCTGAGGCCTCAGCAACAGAACAAAATAAACATGATTTAAAAAGGACCAAAATCGGACAAACTCCTGATTTATAAAACACATTGTGTGCTGTCCACCGCAAACATTGTGTTTATAGATTCCACCTGCAGTTGGATTCTGCGTACGTGAACCCACATCCCGTCACGGCTTCTCCACCGAAACACAATTAAAGGACCATGCAAAGTGACTTATGAATGAGATTTACATAAACATGAGCTAATAATCTGTGGGTTAGACCGAGACACGTGGGACAGAGAGGGAGGGGCAGACGTGCACGCAGCAGCAGTCACATCTAGGGTTTTATGACAAATACAGAATTAAAGTGATTGTAACAGAATTGTAGTAAGAGTATAAGAGAAGTGTGTTTAAATCGTCTACACGTAATACTATGCAGGCAGTATTTTTGCAGATATTGTTCTTGCGCTTGAGACTTTTCTGTTTGAATGAGATGTGCTTTAGGTTTGACCATGACCATGTTCACGCACATTAATACGTGCACGCTGAGGTAAAAAGAGGGGGCAGTGAGCACGCGTGAGTGACACTTCCTGACAGAGCGGAAGCAGCAGGAGATATGGATGGATCAGCAGCAGCGGGACAAATGCTTTTGCTGCAGAGACAAGTGCAGGAACAACAAAAAACAAAAGACATGTATCATATGAAGCTCTGTCAGGCGCTTTTATTCTGCCAATAAACTGAGAGTGGTGTTGGTGTTTGGTTACTTCTGTGAGTACGCGTGCCTGGATCTGGCACAGGCATTTAATTTATTTAAACAGGGGGCCCTTTAATAATGAGCAGAACGCTGGGTCTGGGTCAAGTTCGGACACTGGGATATATGTCGGGGTCGGGTTGGATCATTTGAATCGATCCAAACTCCAAAGACAAATGAAACCAGGGCTGTAGCTATCAATTATTTTCTTCCATCAATAGAGTAATAGTTAATATTTTGACATTCTGTAAACCATTTTAAAAAGCATATTACATTTTTAAAATTATGGCTATAATTCATAGTAATACACAAATAACAAGTTTCTCCTAAAATAACATTGTATTCTTAATTTCACCAAACCTGACTGTGTTTGTAAACAGTTACAGAAGCTATGAATTAATTTGCATTTTATGTCACATTTCAAATATTTTGCCCCCGGAGATGGCGTTAACGTGGGCACAGCGGAGCTCATTTCGTCACATCTTGCAGTTGATGACAGCACAGGGGGTGAAATTCTGAACAAGAGGCGTGATTACGATACAGTATTCCAAAATATGAGGTGGAGTAAAGCAAGGCCTTTGCATTCTGTGAACGGCCAGAATTGTATAACTAAACTTCCATACTCAGTGCACTGGAGTCTACTATTCCATATGGACTTTCACAGGCATAAATAATCTATAATATTAAACACAAATTATAAGTTGTAGAATAATGAATACAATCACATTTTATGTGGTTATTTTTTTCCTCACACGCAGCGCCGCTACACACGCCGCATCCAAATTTGCTCTGGCCGCTTGAGTTAGATGCCTGTACATTTGAAGGCAGGTGCTCTGGTTCCAAACATAAACTCACCCGCAGAGCGAGAGCGAGCACACGTCCATGGAGCTGTGGCTGGTCTCATCAGTCATTAACAGTTTTGAGAATAAAAAGTGGAGAAAACCACTGGTTTAGCCAATCATAACCTAGTTGAAGGACAGCCCTGCCGAACAAATTTCTGCTCAGCCGATGTGTCTGGTGTGTCTGAACCAGCTGTGAGAACAACATGACATCATGATGTCATGTTGTTCTTACAGCCCGAGGTGCACGAACAAACTTCTTGCTTATGAAGTATGACTTGGCCTTAATGTGGGTCATCGCAGCAGTCTGGGGGTGTGCACTTTAGGATCATCCATCCTCGTTTATGGATCACAAGTCGAGTTTATAAGCAGAGATGTTTGCCCGGACTGCACATATTCTGTGCTAATTTTCTGACGATTTCCTATTTCCTTATAAAAAAACTTTCTCCCTTGTGTCCCCCCCATGTCTAAAGACTTTGCGCGGAACTGAGTCTCTCAGTTTGCGTGGGATATGCAAAATCTTTAAATACCACAAATGGCGCCGAGGGCAGCCTACAAACTGCGGAGTGCGCAAGTAAGCTTTATAAATGAGGCCACTGGTCTGACTTCTAAAGCCAAGCAGGGCTAGACCGCTGGAATACCAAAGGCAACATGGGGGCAAGATAAGATATTCCTTTATTGTCCCACATGGGGAAATTTCATTGGTGCAACGCAGGTAGATACAGAGGTAGATACAGAAGAACAGATCACTTATAGGAAGTCTGAAAAACATTTTCAGTAGAAGATCTCCTATAAATAAATAAAAACTCCCATAGACAAATAAATAAATAAATACCATTGCATGTGATCCCGACAGTAATTGCACATGAATATGTGTCACGACAGCACATAGATTGCACATGAATTTCACAGTAATTGCACATATGACAGAATTGCACATCAGTATTAGGTTAGGTCAGTATTGCGAGTGTTCAGTACTAACAGTTTTTGTTATAAAGTCTGACAGCAGCAGGAAGGAAAGACCTACGGAACCTTTCCTTCACACATCGAGGGTGGATCAGTCTCTCACTGAAGCTGCTCTCCAGAGCGGAGAGAGTGTCCTGCAGGGGGTGACACTCATGGTCCAGCATAGATGTGAATCTAGCCAGGACCCTTCTGTCCCCCACCTCCTGCACCGAGTCCAGAGCACAGCCCAGGACGGAGCTGGACTTCTTGATGACTCTGTCCAGCCTCTTCCTCTCCCTCTCTGTGATGCTGCTGCTCCAGCAGACCACACCATACAGGAGGGCCGATGCCACCACAGAGTCGTAGAAGGTCTTCAGGAGCGGCCCTGTCACTCCAAAAGACCTGAGTCTCCTCAGGAGGTAGAGCCGACTCTGGCTCTTCCTGTACAGTGCGTCTGTGTTATGAGTCCAGTCCAGTTTGTGGTTCAGATGAACACCCAGGTACTTGTATGAGTCCACTCTCTCAATGTCCCGTCCCTGGATGTTCACTGGTGAGGGGGCAGTGGGGTGGCGTCTGCGGAAATCCACCACCATCTCCTTGGTCTTCCCCGCGTTGATGAGGAGGTGGTTCCGCTGACACCAGTCCACAAAGTCCTGCTCCAGTCCTCTGTACTCCGCGTCATCGTCGTCCGTGATGAGTCCGATGATGGCAGAGTCATCAGAGAACTTCTGCAGGACACAGCTGTCCGTGTCATGTCTGAAGTCTGCAGTGTAAAGGGTGAAGAGAAAGGGCGCGAGGACAGTGCCCTGGGGCGCCCCCACACTGCAGGTCCAAGTGTCAGACACACAGTTCCGGGCTCTCACAAACTGGGGTCGGTCTGTGAGGTAGTCCAGGATCCACTCTGCCAGGTCATACTCCACACCAGCCGTCTCCAGCTTGTCCCTCAGGAGCAGCGGCTGGATGGTGTTGAAGGCGCTGGAAAGATCGAAGAACAGAATCCTCACAGAGCTGCCAGGCTTTTCCAGGTGAGAGAGAGAGCGGTGCAGCAGGGAGATGACGGCGTCCTCCACTCCGATGCCAGACAGATATGCAAACTGCAGCGGGTCCATGGCTGAGCTCACGGTGGAGCGGAGGTGGTCCAGGACTAGCCGCTCCAGTGTCTTCATCAGGTGGGACGTGAGAGCCACTGGCCTGAAGCTGTTGAGGTCTTTGGGGCGCGGTGTCTTAGGCACAGGTGGCAATCTCTCATTGTGTCCTTAGGCAAGACACTTGCCAGGGAATGAATGATGCAGTGAGTGTAAAGAGTCTTTTAGCTCAAAGTGCTGTATAAAATGAGAGTTTCTGTTTCAGGAGCTGACCCCTGTGCCATAAACCCCTGTCAAAACCATGGCACCTGTCAACCCACGGGAACATCCTACTCCTGCCTGTGTCCTGAGGGCTTCGAGGGACGCCACTGCCAGACTGGTACCAGAACCTACTATAATATTGTAACCAGTATCAAGTGAAATACTGCAATCTGAATTATACACATGCCCAAGAATCTAAGTTCTAAAGGAGGAATTAATGTATTGGGATCACAGATTAGTAGTAAGAAAATGTAACAAAGCCAGCATTTTCTAAACATACATACAAGTATCACCACCAAAATGTTAAATGTTAACCCCTATCAGTCCTTTTGTTTCCGCATGTCTTAAACTTGTGGATCCATCGCCTCCAGCCTCACATCGTAAGAGTCCCGAGTTGAATCAGGTCAAACGAAAAACCGACCTGCATCAGTAGAGTAATCTTGGTTGAATAAAAAATGATCAGATTCCTTTTAAATCAATCAAACTACAATTAAATGCATCAGAGAAGCCTGCAGGTTCTTACAGAGTGCCCAACATGTGGCACAATAAATGCACATGGTATGGAAGTGTAATACCCTTTTTATAATCATGTTTCTGTAAATAAATACTAATTTCCACATAGTAGCACGGTTTCTCTGATTGTTACATGATTTTATGCATATTTAAAAAAACAAAAACAAATTCTCGTTGTATCATGACCTCAACCACAATGTAAGTAAGTTAGCTGAAAAACTGGACACATTTTTTATTCCAGTACCTTTTGCAATATATTATAGCTTTAAAAACTACACATTTCAATAATATTTTACCACGTTTTTTGTTTTTTTTACGTGTGTTTTTCACAAGATGCGTTGTGAGCAGAGCCTCTACTGGGCGCAAATGTTAAAGCTGTTAAAAACAAAATTCATGGAACACACTCACAAAGAGTGAAATTAGTAAAACTTGGATGGTTTACACCATTATATACAAATACAAGCATATTTTTGCTTCTTGTCTTGGCAGGAAAGTTTTTTTTATTTTCATTCACATTTAAATACATCTCCTGTAGTGCATCTTCTGTAGACTATTTGTTTTGTAACATTTGCATCTATCTATTGAGTTTGTAGAAAGGACTGGATTTATTTTCGTACTGATTTAATTTAAAAATGTCTCCTTTAGTCTTAGGACTCTCTGAAGTGCCTGTATATTATTTTATATTTATACATTCAATCATTCAGTCATTTTCTACCCCCTGTTTCCCGTTAGGTCCCAGTGACTTTGAGCCTTAGGCGGGGTTCACCCTGGACAGGGTTCTGCTCGTTGCAGGGTCAACACATGGACACACAGACAAACATTCACTCTCACATTCATTCACTAGGGCCAATTTAGAGTTGCCAATTTTGCCTAACACATGCATGTCTTTGGACGGTGGGAGGAGCCGGAGAACCCGGAGAGAACCCACGGTAACACGGGGAGAACATGCAGACTCCACCCGGAGAGATCATGTGATGTTTGTCTGGCCCGGAAATCGAACCCCCGATCTCCTTGGGAGGCGCTAAACGCTAACCTCTAACCGCTGCCTGTTCTGTATGTTATTTTGTTTCTGAATTAATTATTTAAATATTTGTCCTTCAGTTTTTGAGGACTCTCTGAAGTGCCTATACCAAAATGGACGCTGTGAGCACTTCTGTGATGGCTCCGGGGCCCGACGCCGCTGCTCCTGTTCTGATGGATACAGACTTGGAGAGGACGACCGCAGCTGTATGGCTCAGGGTGAGACTCGGGCCGGAACTATGTCTAGACTGGGAGGTTTAGAGGAGAATCTAAACAGGTCTTGACCAGGATCTGAACATTTATTGTCATCTGTTTCAGTGGAGTTCCCGTGTGGGCAGCTGGTCTCAGACCCTGGACTAAACCAGACTCTGGGAACTCAAACCAGACTTGTTGGGTCCAACCAGTGTCCCAGAGGGGAGTGTCCCTGGCAGGTGTGTAATTAGGCCAAATTTATATATAAACTACCCTGACCCCGCCCTCTGAAACTGCCCCTGCCCCCTTTGTGCCAGGTGCTAGTGGAGCTGAACCGAACGCCTCACTGTGGAGGGGTCCTAATCAGACCGGACTGGGTCCTGACCGCAGCTCACTGTGTGGTGAACCTGCCCTCGCAGAACCTGTCTGTGGTCGCAGGTAACATGCCCATACACACATCGCTAAGAGACCCCTGGCTCACACACGTCACACCTGCCTCTAAACACAAGCAGAGGATCAACTCCATCTGCCCTGTGATATTGTTTTCTTTTAGGGGTTCTGGACCTGGAGTCCTGGATGGGTTCTGAGCAGAGGGTCTCAGTCCAGTCAGTGGTCCTAGCTCCTGAGTACAGCTGGGTCACTGGGCAGAGGGACCTGGCTCTGGTTCGGTTAGACCAAGTCCTGATTCTGAGCCGAGACGTGGTCCCAGTCTGTCTCCCGAATATGGACCTGACTGAGAGAGAGCTGGTCCAGATCCGGTATCACACGGTCTTAGGTTGGGGCCAAAGGACCAGCGGAGGAAACAAGAACTACAACTCCCAGAGTGCACCTGGAGGGACGCACATGAGGAAGATGGAGGTGCCAATCATACAGGTACTATAGTACAAATGCTACAAAGTACTTAACGTTGAATGAAAATATTCATTAATTAAAGTTGCAAATGGAATCGAATGGCCGTGCCTCGTACTCAACTGCCCCGTACATCCTCTTGTTTTGTCATTGCTTTTGGGTGAAGTGGAGTTTTGTCAGTAAACAGATGAAACACACTGGATGCAGTGCACTGCTACAAGCTTTGTCACCATAGAAATATTAAGCAAAATAGAATATTTTAAAAGTCTTAACATGCTGCTAGTGATTATCTATAACTCTCTAGTGTGAGAGAGAGGTGAAGATTTTATGGCAACCAGAAGGCTATTGTGACAAGGGCCTATTTTGTGTTGTTTATCAGTGTTAATCAGCTCCCTGTGCTCATACATTGCCCCTAATGGGTTCACTGTGTTAGTGCTAAATCAATAATAAACAATCCTGTATATTTATCTTGTCTCCATAGTGCCACTGTGGGATAATTAACAATCATATATCTATATGTACTCCACAGCACTCCTTGTGCGCCCAAAAGTCTGGGTTGAACCTGACAGATCACATGATCTGCGCCGGGTACATGAGTGGGCGCCAGGACAGTTGCCGCGGAGACGACGGCAGCCCTTTGATCACAGAGTTTGGCTCTACTCACTTTCTGTTGGGTGTGGCGGGCTGGGGGCGGGGCTGTGCTGAGCCAGGCTTCTACGGCGTCTACACCAACGTGGCCTACTTCATTGACTGGATCCACAAGACCCTGCAAGACCAGGGTCTGAACCAGGACCAAGGCCCCACCGTTGCAGGGCTGGAGCAGAGGCACATTTAGGACCAGGATAAGACACGTCTCAGGACCAAGACCAGGACTTTCTTAACCTGTGTTATTCTTTTCACTGTTGTATCATTAATAAAGACGAGTGTCCTGATCTAATGTGTCAACAAGAGGGCCAAACACAATGGGGGCATCACTGTTTCAGGGCGGGGAGGGCATTTGGGGTAAAACCTGGGTATTATTGGAGAAAACTTAATTATGACAAGTCCTGGGGTTCAGTCTATTTTGAGCTGGTTCAGTTTCTGGTTTTACCCCAATCCAATTTAGGCCTCTTTATAGTCCTGTTTAAGACCTATTTTCAGACCTATTTTAGATGTGGTTTAGAACTAGATTAGTCTTGTTTTAGATGTGGTTTAGACCTTGTTTGGTCTTGGTTTAGACCTACTTGTTGTAATGTCTCCTTATAAAGTGCGTTCACACTTAAACACATCATAACTTGGACAAAGCCTGGACTAGACCAGGAATATACCAGAATTAGAACAAGACCAAACCAGTCTACATAAGGACTGAAACTGGGCTCAAACACGAACCAAATAAATAAATATAAATAAATAAAACAAGAACAAGTAGGAACACATCCTCAGACACATCCTCAGGCCTGGTTTGATCCGGTTTAAGACCTGGTTCAGTCCTTTTTTAGACATGGTATGGTCCTGTTTTAGATCCGTTTTGGAGCTGTTTTAGACTTCTTCTAGACCTGGTTCAGTCTTGTTTTAAACCTGACTTAGTCCTGTTTAGACCTAATTTAAACCTATTTCATACCTGGACCTATTTTCAGGACCTGGTCTGGGTCAGTGAACTCTGGGACAAAGCCCTGTGCTGCCACTCCAACACAAGGAAATAGGAAGCTGTGGAGGAGACAAGGAGTTAGGACACAAGGAAAAAGAGGAGACGAGGGTGAGGAGAAATTGAAAATCATGCTGTGGATCTACGGGCTTCTGCTGCTCCTAGACCTGGTCTGGACTCACGGTAAGACCTGGATTATAACTGGACATGAGCCAGACTGGACCTGGTTTAGACCCAGTTTACACAGTTTGTTGGTTCTTCAGACCAAGTCCAGACCCAGAGCTTTGTTTTTTGTCTAGACTTTCGTTTATTGATTGGTTTGAAGTTACGTGAGTCAAGTCCTGGTTTAGTCCTGTTTTCAGTGCAGGTTATGCATTGTTTTTTCCGGGTCTTGTCTTGTTTTTGTATAGTCCTGGTTTAGTCCCAGTTTTGTGATAATTTAGTCCATGTTTAATCCTGCATAAGTCCTTTTTGTCCCTCCCAGTTTAGCCCAGGTTTGCCCTAGTTTAGTTCTGATTTAGTCCTGGTTTAGTCTCAGTCCTAGTTAGGTACCTTTCCTGGTATACATTGTTTTGAATGCTGTTGTGATTCTGGTTCTTCTCCTGATCTTCCCCAGGTCCCGGGCCAGGTCTGGGTTTAGGGCCAGTCTTTGTGTCTCAACAGCAGGCCCAGCAGGTCTTGGTCCGGAACAGGAGAGCAAATTCGTTCCTGGAGGAGATGAAGAAAGGAAATATGGAGCGAGAGTGTGTGGAGGAACGCTGTGACTACGAGGAGGCCCGGGAGATCTTTGAAGATGTCCAGAAGACTGTGAGTCTAGCTACGAGTCCGGTCCAGACCTAGTTTAGACCAGGTTTAGACCTGGCACCTTGAAATACCGAACCCAGTGTCTCCACTGTGTGGCACAATTGGAAGAAAATAAATTCTCTAACAAACAGTGTTTTTGTTTCAGGATGTGTTTTGGGCCAAATATGTTGGTAAGACTCACTTTTATTTGAAAAGTCTGGTTCTGGTGTGGGTATGATCTGGGTCTGTTAATGATCTGGGTCTGGTCCAGATGGAGACGCCTGTGAGTCCAGTCCATGCCTGCATCAGGGTGTGTGCAAAGATACCGTTGGAGGCTTCGATTGCTTCTGCAAAACTGGATTCCAAGGAGCCAGCTGTGAGATAGGTACAGAACTAAACCAGGACAAAACGAGTACCAAACCAGGTCTAAACCTGGTTTAAACCAACACTAAACCAAGTCTAATCCAGGACTAATTTCGGATGTCTTTTGCAGTGATCCCAGAGCTGTGTGAGAACCAAAATGGTGGATGTGATCACTTTTGTGAGGTGGAACGCGGCAGCGCCAAATGCTCGTGTGCAGACGGATACTTCCTGTCAGCTGACCAGCAGTCATGTGACTCCCACGGTCAGTCGCCCAGGTCCTTCAGGGTCTGGACTGGGATCTCAGTTCACACTGAGATCTCAGTCCTGGACTGGAGTTCTAGTATAAGTGCATGATGCACGTTCACTAACAGTAAGAACTAAGGACTGGGACTAGACTTTGAGAACTTTTTAGTCCCTGCTCTGTGGAAGGTACTTTTCAGTCAAACCATGAACCTTTCCAACACGGACATTGTTGGTAAATAAGCTTCAGTCATTCTCGGACAAAGGCAAACACGATTGAGCCATGCAAGAAAATACTTGAGAGCAGTAGCTCAAAAGAAATTATGATTAAAATGTAACAATGGTATTACCCAACTAAACAAAAGGGTTTTTGCACTGGAAGAATTGTTTTTCTCATTCAGTTTTTTTTTTGTTCCCATTTGATGCACATTTACATGCCACAGCCAACTTTGGTATAATTAACTGAGAGACGTGCATATTATTTTATATTTATATTATACATTTTATAGCCAGTTACACCCACTTTCAGCCACTGTTGCTGTGTGAACTGGGTGGCTCCTCAGATTAAGGGGTTTATATATATTTTGTTTGCAAAAACACCAAAAGTCATATGCACTTCTATAACCTCTCGACTTTGAGTCCAGACACTTTCAAATGTGGAGTCATCATCTCGGACAAGACCAGGACTGTCTTCAGGTATGACCGGAACCAGAGCCTGAACCTGAATCAAACACAAACCCTGGACGAGACCTGGTTCAACGAGACTCAACCGGACTCCTACAAAACCAGCACAGTCCACAGTCCAATCCACGTCCTGGACTCGGCCGAGAACTCCTCCATGGTCCCCTCGCAGTCCCACCAAGAGCAGCTCCCCTTGGACCCTAGTCTAAACCTAGGCCTGGGTCTAGACTTTGGCCCAGAGAATCCAGACCTGAATCTAGACCTGGTCCAGGAGGAGTTGATCACGTCTCAGATGGCCTCATGGACTCGGATCGTCAACGGAGAGGATTGTCCCCCTGGAGAGTGTCCCTGGCAGGTAGTAAACTCTCTTTTATTGACCAATAAGGGATGCAACTAATGATTATTTTAGATGTTAACTTGTAAAACTATTATTTCTATTGTACAATGAGACTAAATAAAGACATTCTTAACCAAATAAAGGTTGAAATATGGTGACTGAAGGCTTTTAGATAAATATTTTTCAATAAAATGTATTATTGAGGAAAATCCCAAATTGTTTATTTGTATTTACATTCTGTTTCAATAATCCCACAGTCTTATAATAGTTTTTTAGAGTATGTGTAGTGCAATAACAATACCAATAACAGTGTTCATTCCCTTGGAGCTTTTCCACGACCACAAACTTACATACACCATTTCCACATTTTTTCTTGTGTCCTGAATATTGCTGAAAGATTGAATGTTGACCTAGTGATTCAATAGAGTCGAATTGGGTATAAATGCAGATGTACTGTGAAGGTCGCAGAAGATTTTTTGTGAAAAAACAGCTTCATGAAGTCCAAGGAACACCCCAGACAGGTCAGGGATAAAGTTGTGGAGAAGTTTAAAGCAGGCTTAACTTATAAAAAACATTCCCCAAGCTTTGGCCATCTCAGATGGAGAAGAGCAGAGTATGGAATAACTACAAACCAATCAAAACTTACAGACTGAACAAGGAGAGCACAGATCAGAGATGCATCCAAGTGGCCCATGGTAACTCTGGAGGAGCTGCAGAGATCCACATCTTAGGTGGGTAATCTGGCCTTTATGGATGAGTGGCAAGAAGAAAGCCATTGAGTGATCAAGTCGCATGTCTACTTCGTTTGTCTACCTAGTTTGCTCTAAAAATCTCCCACAAAACTCCCATAAAACAAGGAGACAAACACTTTGAGAGATGACTAATACGAAAAATCATCCAAAGACAAAAATACTCAAAACATCAAAACAATCTAAACTGACTTTTACTTTGAACTTACATTTATTTCCTTGTTTTGTTCGTTCATTTGATTTTGTTTGCATTATATCAAAACAAGAAAAAAGAAAAGAAAGAAAAACATCCATAAGAAGTCCCTTTTGCCGTTGTGGAGCTGTGGAGCTGCTTATCTTCAGTTGGGACAGGGAAGCTGAGTTTATGGGACGGTGGATGAGTCAAATACAGGGAAATATTGAAAGAAAACCTGTTGGCATCTGTAAAAGACTTGAGACTGGGGCAGAGGTTCACCTTCAGCAGGACAATGACCCTAAACATAAAGCCAGAGCTACATTGGAATGGATTAAAACTAAACATATTCATGTGTTAGAATGGCCCAGCCAAAGTTCAGGCCTAAATCCATTCGAGAACCTGGAGCAAGATTTGAAAACTAATGTTCACAAATGCTCTCCTTCAAATCTGACTGAGCTTGAGCTGGTTTGCAAAGAAAAATGGACAAACATGTCAGTCTATAGGTGAGCAAAGCTTGCAGAATCATATACCCAAAAGGCTTTCAGCTGTAATTGCAAAGAATGCTTTTGCACGGTGCACATTTCAGTTTTTTATTAACAAAAAATCTGGAAATCTTGTATAATTTTCCTTCCACAAAATTGTGTGCCACTTTGTGTTGCTCTTTCACCAAAAATGCCTATAACAAGTTTGTGGTCGGGAGGTGACAAAATGTGGAAAAGTTCCAGGGGTGTGAATACTTTTGACACTGAATCAAAAGACTATGATTATTTTGATAGTCAAGATTATTCAGATAAATTGTTGCAGCCCTAGTAATGACTGCTTCATTGTTACATTTCTCATTCATTTTCTCAATCTTTTAAAACCCTGCTGTTTTGGGTGCTACAAAAATAAAGAGAATTGACCCAGAACTTATAGAACTTGACTTCGGGGACAAAACCCAGTCCATCCCCGGGTCTAATTAAGACTAAACCAGGCCTAATCCGGTCTAAACAGTTGGCTCGGCCTGCTCAGTCTGGTTCTGTTATGTTCCAGGCCCTGCTGCTGAACGAGGACCACAGAGGCTTTTGTGGGGGAACAATTTTGAATGCCTACATTGTTCTGACTGCCGCCCACTGCATGAACCAATCACGACACATCTATGTGGTCCTGGGTAAGCTCCATGGATATAGCAAAATATCTGAATAGGGTATTGCTATCTTAAGTCTATATGACAGACTCTCCTGTTTTTTCAAATGATGACTTAGAAACCTGTGGTAAATGTATCATAGTTTTACAGCAGTTGAAGTTTATGAAGAAAAGAAAAACTTAAAAATTACAAGCAGTAGAGCCGAGTTCTAAAACGGAATCCCTCTAGCTTTGTCATCAATTGACATGAATTGAATTAAATTTATTTTCCACTGTATCGCATATTCATATGCATTTACACTTACATATCGATCAAAAGGCAGAAATAATTAATTTCAATACATTTTAAACATATTTTGGCTATTTAATTTTATATATTGTTTAAATGACAATCCTAAATAGGGTCAGGGATCATACAATGCACTGTATTCTGGTGCATTTTAGATGTAACGTTATCGGCAACATTACTGTTTATTATGAGGACCCTCCACAGTCCCTAAATCTTTCTTGCTCCGCCCCTGCTCCAGGCCTCTCCTGCTCTTCTGCAAAACAGATCAAGGCTCTAGGAAACATTACAGGCTGTAAACTATTGAAGCTTTCGATTGTTGATTCAGATCCTTATGTTAGCCACGCTAGCTCGAAGCACCGCTTGTTTCATTCGTTCTTTTTCACTGTTTCTAGTTAACTTCTAGAACCATTTTAATTCTGTTTTGCTTCTTGTGGATTGTAGAATACGTATGTGGATTCCAAAATCCTCCCAGCTGTGCCCCTGATCTGTCTCAGTCTGTTTGAACTGTGGCTTGTACAATGGAGCTGCCCGTGCGCATCTCAAACCCGCTTTGGAAAAAGAGAGGCGATGTCACAGTCCTAGTTTTAAATTATAAACATTTAAAGACAAAGTAGGCCTACCCCTTTAATTGTAAAATGAACAGTGCAGCTGCTGAACAACTGGCCTTTTCTGTCAATCAATCTGAAATACCTGGTCAAGCTGGTGCCCGTCGGAGCCCTACATGTGCACTGCGCGTTATGCGAGTCATGGGAGGGCTTCTGCTGTCAGCAATTAGTTGTCAGGCTATTTTTGGGGACCTCATTATCTTCTCCTTGAGCGAGGCACTTAGATGTGATAACCACTGTGATTTAAAACTTAAGTGCCACGTTGGAAAACGGTGTAAAGTGGCTCGTATGGAGATTCTTTTGTTGAGATTACTTAAAACAAATTTATCACCAAAAGTAAAAATAATCTACTATGCATCTATTAGATCTTAACTGGAGTGCTTCCATGATCATGGTATTTTAACTTGATGTTGTTCAAATTCAACATTTTCATACATCTGGGTGGTGTTGTCCTCAGGTGAGTTCGACACACAGGTGAAGCATGGGAACGAGGCGATGCACCAGGTGGAGAAAGTTCTGCTGCATCAGAAATACAGACCTGACACATACCACAATGACATTGCCTTGATCAAACTGAGGACACCTGTGACCTTCTCCAGATACATCCTCCCCGTCTGTCTGCCCACGAGGGACTTCGCCGAGAAGGTACTAAGGACTGGACCGGGAGCGGACAAGAGCTAAAGCAAGTCTGCAAATCAAATGCAGGACATGAATAAACCAGGACTGAAGCAAGACTAAAGCAGATGTGAAGCAGTACTAAAGTTGGCCCTAAAGCAGGACTAAAGCAGGTCTACTTTAAAGCAAAACTACGGCAGGATAAGAGCAAGGCTAAAGCCATCCTAAAGCAGAATCAGAATTACTTTTAATAATTCCCAAAGGGAAAGGTAACATTAAAGGGAATTTAAAAACGGTCTAAAGCTAGTCTGTGACACCAGGAGTAGGGATGTTACCAAGACGGAACATGGCCAGGACTTCAACTGGACTGAACCAGAAGACGAGTAATGTTAATACTGACCTAAATTCTTACTAATGTGGTATCTGTAGGAATTAGAAGAGTAGAATTTGACCACTGGACCCACAAGGTCACCGACTTAGAAAACGCCACCCCGGTTTGGTGAACTGAGATGAACAAAAGACAAACAGCACCATTCCATCAAAAATGCTGAGAAAAAATGTTTGAATGCCTGCAACTTACACAGCTTTAGGACAGTTTAAATAATAAAATAATATATAATATAATAATTATTTGTCAAATCGTATATAGAGTATGATTTAATTGGACTTTGGCCCTTGTTTACAATCCGGTTGCTAAGTAACAGTTGTGGATCAGGAAGTGAAATTATAAACAAGAAGGCTAAATGTTTGTTCCCTTTGTTTTAATTTAGGTTAAATGTCTACATTGAGTGTCTACAGAGCCGCGGCGCGCGGCCAAAACTGCCATGTTATTTTGTGCCGCAGCTCCTGAAACTGCTGCGCTATTTGACCGCGCCGTTTTAGGGTCAGGGTCGGGGTCGGGGTCAGGGTCAGGGTCAGGGTCAGGGTCAGGGTCAGGGTCAGGGTCAGGGTCAGGGTCAGGGTCAGGGTCAGGGTTAGGGTTAGGGTTAGGGTTAGGGTTAAGGTTAGGGTTAAGGTTAAGGTTAGGGTCAGGGTTAGGGTTAGGGTTAGCCATGAGGCTATACGGCAGTGCCGCGGTTTCTGAAACTGCTGGGCTATGTGACCGCGCCGCAGCTCTGCAGCCACGGCCTTTAATTAACGGTCTAGTGACTCTAGTCCAATGTGTCAATTAGACTCATAAGTTAAATGTACAAAAGCAATTCATTTGCTACAAATCTAAGTGTACTCATTCACACCCACACGCACGATGTTGCAACTCAGTGGCGGCTGGTGATGCAAAATATTGGGGGGGCTATTCGACATTTTTTTAAATGTCCAAAATTGAATATTTTACTTTGACTGTATGAATATATATTTTAAACACACATTTGCAACTGAATTAATTAAGTGAACACACTTTATTTCCTCTTTTGGTAAAGATAATACAAAGAATTTGTAAAAATAATAAAATATTTTGACATAAAATTACATTTTACACTTTATAAAATATCAGACTGTAAAGAGCCTGTTTCATAAAACGGCTTCTAAGTGGCATTAGTTACCTTGAACTACATGTGTAACATTTTACATTTTTATATTTAATCATGACAGACATTATTGTTGTATGTAAAGTTGTTCTTAAAGACATGTCATTTATAGCTTTCTTTCATTGGTTTTCTAATAACAAAAGCATATTTGTATGAATAGAAGTTAAGCGATACGTAATGCTTAGCGTTAGCCTTATCCAGGTCATAAACTAAAAAAAACCACTCCTCTTTGACACATCACATGGATTGATTTGAAATCAGCCGCTTTCACTTCAACACGAATATTGTTTTTATTCACAGCCAACAAATAGCCGAGGAGCTCATTCTGAATCATTTTGGACGTACCTTTTGTACAGACGTCTGTAGAAGCAGTTTTGAGACGTAAACACAGAAAACAAGGCGTGTGGCACTTCCGCCTACGCCACGCGCACATGTCTGTGTCTCCAGCGTAAACAGCGTAGCCCCGTGGCGTAACTACTACCCTGAAATGGCCGATGAAGAAATGGGCCATTTCAGAAAGGTTTTTCTGGCTTTTCCCATAGTTTCCCGTTGCTTTTCTATGACGCTCAGGGGCAATTTTCGAACAGCCCCACGACATATGTAAAAAAGAGTCACAGGTTGCGCAGCAGACCGCAGTCTCTCTCTTGAATTCTCTTGAACTATAATTGGGGCACCAAAGTAAAAGGACTGACTGGTCAGAGACAGGAAGTATGAAAATTACATTATTTATTTTGAAAGATATTAAATAAGACACATTTTGATTACCAATATTCTAAAAGCAGATCATAAACCATGCACTCTCTCATTCACACATAAAACCGGGCCGTTAATAGAAAAATGTTTAGGAACTAGCAATTTATGCACAGGTGAAAGAACAGTCGAATATCACGCTACTTAGTGCGCGCTAGCGCTAGCGATTCCGACCAAACTATTTTGTAGGGCGCGTGTAACGACTTATGAATGAAATATAATTAGATTGCTTACCAGGATAATTAACCGAACGATCGTACACGCCAGGAGTAACCCAGATTGCGGTGCAGAGCCGAGGGTGCCAGTGATCAAAGTGCAAACAGCGGAGCGTATGTTGCTGGGCATTAGGCCGCTTGGACAGCAACTTACAGCGTTTGAAATGATATTAACACGTTTTTGAATTGGTGGCTCTGCTTCGAAGTGGCCACTTGTGTGGTCTCACCCTGGTCTCAACCTGGTCTCACCCCGGTCTCATCCTGTCCAGGTTCTGATGCGGCAGGGTGATGGTCTTGTCTCAGGTTTTGGGCGTCTGGGTGAGTTCTCGCGGCCCTCGTCGATCCTGCAGAGGCTGGCCATGCCGTACGTGGAGAGGGCACGCTGCATGGAGTCCACACAGTTCCGGATCTCGGGGAGGATGTTCTGCGCCGGGTACGAGACGGGCGGGAAGGACGCGTGCCAAGGAGACTCTGGCGGGCCCCACGTCACACGCTTCAAAGATACCTACTTCATCACGGGCATCGTCTCCTGGGGCGAGGGCTGCGCGCGCCGTGGAAAGTACGGCGTCTACACCCAGGTCTCCAAGTACATCGGCTGGATACGAGAGGGTATCAGAGCCTTAGTCCCACAGAAAACTGGCCAGAACCAAGACCAGTTAATGAGGAAGAGGAGGAGGAGTGTACCACCACCACAACAGGTCAGGATGAGAGGGAAGGGCATGTCACACACAGACAGCAGGAACGTGGTATCTAATGTGGCACCTGCTGTTATTTATGGCAGTAAGTTGAGCCACTTCTTTGCATTAGGGATAGAAGGGTTCTGTGAGCAAATTTTTTTGGGGTCAACTTACACGATTAAAGCTGACCTTTGCACTAAAATTAACAAAACATATATGTACTTTTATACAGACACAATAAATATAATATGTTTTATTTTTATTATAAATATGTTCCCCCAGAATACGAATTTTCAACTAAAGACATGTAAAAACTATAAAGGTAATAATTCAATGTAATTTTCCATAATTTTCTTGTTCTTGGCGGATCAACTTCCTATATTATTATAAATTAGGCCAGTATCTGAACTATAATTGTATTATTGCTTTTTTATTTGAAAAAAAATAAATAAAATCCTTCTCGTCCGTTTTTTCTAAGCTCGGGTCCTGGGAGCTTGCAGTATCTTTGCTGTTCCTAGCACTGGACTTTTCTCTGGACTGAGATGTCTGATGATCACGGGCACCACTTTCACCTTCACCTTCCTCGTCTTCTCCAGTTCTTCTGAGCCCTTGGCATTTCTCCAATTTCTTGTGTTCCTTTTTCTGATATTGCCGTCACTTGGTATCACCACATCAACCACAAAGGCTTTCCTCTGCTGTTTATCCAACATCCACAATGTCTGGTTGGTTGGCCATTACCATTGGGTCTGTCTGTATCTGGAATCTGTATCTTGGCTCGGTCGTTCTCCACCACCTTTGGAGGTGTTTCCCACTTTGTCCTTGGGGTCTCCAGCCCGTACTCTGCTCAGATGTTTCTGTACACTATGCCAGCCTCCTGGTTATGGCGCTCCATGTATGCTGTCCCTGCCAGCATCTTGCACCTGCAGTTATGTGCGGGATTGTCTCAGGGGCCTCTTTGCACAGCCTACACCTTGGGTCTTGTCTGGTGTGGTAGATCTGGGCCTCTATTGCACTGGTGTTCAGGGCCTGCTCCTGTACTACCATGATCAGGGCCTCTGTGCTGTCCTTCAGACCAGCCCGCTCCAGCCATTGGTAGGATTTCTTCATATCAGCCTCTTCAGTTATGTTACGGTGGTAGATCCGATGATAGTCCCTCCTCCTACACCAAATCCGCACTTCCCCATTGCCTAAGACATTCACTGAGCACATCATCTGTTGTTGTCCTTAATGTACTTGTAGATCTTGGGGGTTTCATTCTGGATAGTGGCTCTTACACTCACGAGTCAGAGGCCTCCTTCCTTATGGCTAGTGTACAGTCTAGGGTCCTGAATTTGGTGTGGAACCTTCCATGCATGGTGAGAAGCTTTTGCATCTTCAGACTTCAAACTTCTACAGTACAGCAGTGGAGACAGGGCGTCTCCTTGGTATATGCCACATTTGATGGACACTTGTGCAAATGGTTTACCATTGGTCTCAAGGGTGGTTTTCCACATCAGGCTTGCTATGAAGGCTCTTAGAGTCTGATTGTCATTCAGTGATCCATGTGTATTCACAGGCATTGAGTTGTATGCTTTCTTGCAATCAATCCAGGCAGTACAGAGATTGGTATGTCGGGTTCTGCATTCTTAAGCGATTGTTCTGTCAACCAGGAGTTGGTGTTTGGCTCCTGTGTCTTTGCCGATGTCCTATATTTGCTCATGTATTGATCCATGTGCCCACTTATCTTAGCCGCAATGATGCCTGACATGAGGTTCCATGTTGTGGAACGACAGGTTATTATTGGCCAATACTTGGATAGGACTGTACCCTTTGAGGGATCCTTCAGGATGTGCAATTCATGTGTAATTACTGTCGTGATCACATGCAATGGTATTTATTTATTTATTTTTATCTTTATTATTTTCCTCCTCCATCCCTTGTTGGGAAATGGGAGGTTTTGTCTATAGGAGTTTTTGTTTATAAGAGATCTTCTACAGAGAGTGTTTTTCAAACTTCCTATAAGTTAACGTCTAAATCTAAAAGTGTATGTGTGTGTGTGTGTGTGTGTGTGTGTGTGTGTGTGTGTGCGTGCGTGCTTGTGCGTATGTGTGTGTGTGTATATATATGTATATACACACATACACAACTTACCCCAGGGTTAGGCTAAGTTTTCTAATTACTGAGTTACTCATTTGATTTGGGCAGGTTGTTGGACTGGATCAGGATCCAGAGAGGACCAAACCGAGCGGCCCAGAACCACAGCGGAGAGTGAGAGGTTTCCAGGTCTTATATCTGTAACCAAATGAGTACTAAAGACAAGAATTAGACCAGGACTAGATCAGAAGCACTTTTTGGAATAATTCTTGTGTCAGAAATAAAGTTCTTTTGAAATTCCGACTACTCCATTTCGTTTGTCACATTTGGCGGCCATTTTGAATGTTTTCCTTTTTTGTGGCACGATTGCCGGCTTAGCTTAAATATGTATTTTAAAGGAGATCTTTTATAGTTATATAACCATATTACGATTGTTGCCCCTTCTCATTTAATCATTAATTGGTGATTAATCTTAGAATATTCAACTGTAGACAAGACACAATTGCTCCTTCAGTCCAGGTCTTCTTTTTATTTTTTTAGGCTTTATTGATCAGGAGAGGACTCAGGACTCAAACTCACTGCACTTGAAGCCCAACATACATGTGCTGTGCCTTAACCACTCGGCCACTGCACAGCAAGCTCTTTGATTTTCTTAAACCGTGACATAAGTAGGATCCAGTAGCATATATAGCAATTTTGGCACAAATTAAAAAAATTGTTTTGCTCACAATCTTGAACTATGTAAAGTGGCAGATGCAAACAACACGGATGTAAGTTGCCTTAATTTTTTAACATAGTTCAATATTGCAATTCAAGAATTTCAAAATGCAGCATAATGATCTACGGTCGTCATAGAGTAGACTTCATTAAACCAATGTTTCATATTAACCTGTATATAATTGTATTTTTTGAAGTGTTCTGTCAAAGAAGAAAAGTGAAGAAAAGTTCCACATTTGGTTATTTCACTCTCGCCTGCTCATATTGGCTCATTAACGTTTAAATTCTGCTGTGATACGAGCAACAAATTAGAATAAAACAATTCCACAGGACTTCATTCAACACCTATCATTACAATCATTTCAACATGTTTTATATCCTTAAAAGAGCGGAACCCAATTTTTCACATGTAATTAAGTTACATCTGTTTTGCCGTAGTACAGATATATAGTAAAAGTATTATTCTTCAGAAAGTGACAACTCAGTGTATTTCCTGCATTTCATTATAGTGTTTTATTCTCCAGGAAGCAGGAAGTGCGCTGTTAGCATGCTAGTTGTTGGTAGCTTTACAGTGAAGCAAAACTTATTGTTGTGAAAAGCACTTAGACATATTGCGGTGAATAATTAGGATACTATTAGGTAAGCAAGCAATACATTTGTACTGCTGCAAAGACTTTAAAATTAACTTTTTTTTTTTTAAGACTGGAAAAATTAGGTACAACGCCTTAGAAACATATGCTTTTTTCAGGTACTGTACAATTATACTAGAACATGGAACTATAACGTGTAGATTCATTGTTTATTGTAAACCTCAATACTGAGACGTTTGGCATCAATATTGTTAAATAAACTGGTACATTGACTTCCAGCAGAACTGATAAGCCCTGTCATTTACATTTTGGAACCTTATGTGTATCACTAATTGATTAATTAACTTAATTTCTCAAATAATCGTAACTACGTACAGGGATATGGGCGGGGATGGGGATAGGTGAATAAAGGAATTTTCAAATGCACTCAATACTCAGGAAACAAAATACACAATTGAGTAAATGAATCATGAGGGAACACCTTTATAAAAGGGCTAAAAGTGAATTCATTTTCATAAAATGCTCATTAATGGAAATATTACGCAAGAATAAAAGGTTTAATTTGACTACTGTGAATTTTTCTGCGCATGTGTTATTTCCACAGAGATCCAGCAGCTCCACTGACAATGCAACTGCACTCTAAAACAAAGATTTTATTTTTATTTAGTTGGTGAGGTGTGTGATTCATGAATTTCCTCATGAAATTTCTCCGGGTTTTACAGTTAATCATAAACCTTCTGTGTACAGAATTCAACAAACACAAAATATCGATGTTTCCGTTTGTTTTTGTCCAACAATTCAAAGTCCACTTCAGTCAAAATCTGCTCGCACTTCAAAGACAAACGTTTAAACTTTTACATTCATGATGCAAGTTTAAAAGTTTGGTGAAAGCTAAATGAGCTTCTTTTTAGAAATGTTGAACTTTATGAACGGAAGATATTATCACTACGACCCTGCTTTATGACCAGCAGAAAGTGACATGATGAAAATCAAGGAATTCAATTGAAAAATATTAATTTATCCAAATATCTTTGGGAAAAACAACTGGGGAATTTATTTTCAGAACCCAGAGGCTCTGTCAATTAACAAGAACTAGTTAAAAAAAACACCAAGTAAAAGGGACATTTATAGAGTTTAAATGAAGGGGCGTAATGACAGGAGGCAGGCCGGTCTGAGTGACAGCTGAGCCTGAGAGGAGGGTGGTCTTGTGTCTGAATAGTCGTGTTAAAGGTGGTGAGGAAGCTGCAACCGCTCAGGGGGACGATCTGACAACATCTACGGACCGGCCTAATCTCGCCGTCGATTTAGGTAAGGTGTTCTGCATCTACACCGATTGACGGTTGTGGGCGGGTTTTATGTGATTGAAAGTTGTGGAGGCGGGTCTTCAGTGATTGACACTTGAAGACGTCATGGCGCAGAGGAGCAGGTCCACTTGGGTCTTGTCCTGTTTTCTGCTGCTCACTCTGGGTTTTCTTCATGTTTTTGGACAACACCGAGGTAAGACTGATTTTAATAGACACTTATAATATTTAACATATAATCTCCAGCTGGATGTAAAGAAAAAGCAAGAAAATCTAAACTCAGAAATGGTGAAAGCACAGGGCCTTACGGACTATGTAAACAAAAGGAAGCTGTGTGATTGGCTGCACTGCGCTGGAAATTATCTTAAGAACGATACGTATTCAATGTGGGGTCCAGTGTCCAATCTTAACACAGCCTCCATAGGGAGGGGTGGAGTGGTTAGCACCTCACATCAGAAAGGTCCTGGGTTAGAGTCAAGGACAATGTCTGGCCTCAAAAGTCCTATTTCCACTGATTCACTTTGGAGCCGATTGGTACGGTCTGAAAGTGTCTCCACTTTCTTGAGTGAAGTGATTCAATGCAGACCCTGAGTTTCCTCCCAAAGCTGTTTAACTCTCTTCGGCTCCAGATCCGCTTCAGCTAAAGCTTGGATTATACTACCAACATGGAAATCCTGCATGGAAATGAGACGTACGAGGGGCAGCTTTTTCTGATTATCGACACATGGCAATCGTATCAAGATTGAAAATATTTGAATGCATCTAACATTATACAAACCCAGTACATCACATCTGGAGGGTCCATCTTGACCCCAGAAACACAGAATTCTCAAAAGCTTTGCATCTTAACTACTCATTGTTTGTCAGGTCCAGGTCTGTTCCTCAGGTCCAAGAGGGCCAACTCGTTTCTTCTGGAGGAGGTTCTTCAAGGGAACCTGGAGAGGGAGTGTCTGGAGGAGGTATGCAGCTATGAGGAGGCGCGGGAGGTGTTTGAGGATCACCATCAGACGGTAAAAATCAAATTTAAGCATGAACCTATAGCCTCCCTAATAAACTCAGTCTAACTGCATCACATCCGGACCAGGCCGTGTTCTGGGCCAAGTACTACGACGGGGACCAGTGTGAGTCTTCCCCCTGTAGGAATGGAGGGAACTGCACTGACCTGGCGGGCGGGTTCTACTGCGCATGCCCCACCCCTTTCTTTGGAGAGATGTGTGAACTGGCACCAGGATCTAGACCTAACCAAGACCACAACCAGGACTTAGCGCCGCAGCTCAAAGGTGAATCCAGAGCAGGTTTCTGAGAGTAGAGGGCTGGTTTAGTCCAAGTGCAGTCCTGGTTCACTCCATGGCCCCTCCCGTGTGCCTCAGTCTCATGTCAATAAGCGATTCTTATTGTGTCCTTGTGGCTCCATAATCCAGGACTAAACCAGGCTCATCATCTATGGAAAGATTTAGGGTGCATTCACACTTGTTGTTATTTGGTCCTTAATTGATCGAGTTTTAATCCTGATTTGAACTTTTTTGGGTCTTGTTCTAGTCCTGATCTAGTCCAGGTATAGTTTCAGGTTTAGGCCTGGTTGAGTCATAATTTTGATGAGTTGAATGCACCCACAAACTTAGTACCTGAACCTCTTTTTTAGTCCCTTGTTTAGTCCTACATCAGACCTTGAGCTGTTAAAAACACTAGCTTAATACTAATTAAGGCTATCTTATCTTAGTCTTACCCAAATTATGCTAAATAAGACTCGCTTATCCACAGAAGACTGGTGCTTGAAGTTTGGTCCTGAGTCAATCTTCTTTCAGTCCTGGTATAAAGTCTTTTAGTCAATTTCTAATTCATTCCTGACACAGATTTTGCAGAGTGTCCGACCCACGGCCCGTCCTCATGTGAGCAGCTGTGCACCGCTTCAGAGTTCAGCTTCACCTGCTCCTGTTTACTGGGATTTAAACTACAGAGTGATGGCCGCACCTGTAAGCCAGAGGGTACGAAAAAAACCTAATGCTCATGTTACTACTACTACTACTACCACAACTACTACCACCTACTACAACAGTATAATAAAAATACTACACCTGTTAATGTATGTGTCTCAGTGGAGTTCCCCTGTGGGCAGATCCCAAACCAGCTTCAGTTCAACTCCTCGGAATCTCTCTGCACCAATGCGCACTGTCCCTGGCAGGTAAGACTGGTACTGGCTTAGAAAGGGTGGCCATCTATCCCGCTTTAGGTCGTCACAGCCATTTAGGCCTCTCTTTCTCGTCCCACTTATTATTATCATCATTATTTGTTATTATTTGGTCGGAACAGTGCATGTCAATGAACAACATACGTACACATTATGTAAACATGACGGATTGTAGCCATGGGCTCATTTTCATTTGTTGTCCCACATTTACTCTCACAAACACACTCATTCATACACCAACATGCAACCCCCGTGACACCCGGCAGTTCATCTTATTTAGAGAATGTCCAACATTCTCCTTGATGCCACATGAAGAAAAATGTGACATTTATATAAAGAATAATCTAATAAATAATCCTTGTGAAAACATTTTTGGCAATCTGGCTTCTTTTGGCTGTAAAATGTTATGAGCTATTACCTTTTTGATATCGCTTAATTAGATAATTAGTTGGTTGGCTAATAAAAACTGAAAATGACATGGTGTAATAGCATTTTGACTTCTGTTCGGCCCACTGCCCACTGTTTCCACCACACTACAAAACTTGTTTCATATTTACAACAATTTGAGGTGGTCACCCGAGGTTCAGTCCTGGTTCAGTCCTGGTTCAGTCCTGGTTCAGTCCTGGTTCAGTCCTGGTTCTTGCCTCTCTCTGCAGGTCTCCGTGTTTAACAGGAGGGGTTTGGAGCTTTGTAAAGGCGCACTTCTCGGACTCAAGTCCATCCTGACCTCTGCCCACTGCCTGCAGTCTCATCTGGGACCAGACCTGAACCCAAACCAGGTCTTCATCCGCTTCAGTGAGTACTGGGATGGTAGTTAAACATGAGACAATTGTCGAAGGTTTAACAATTAGACAATTAGATCTAATTCCGAGGCCTGCTTTATTCATGGTCTGATTCTGGTTTTGTACAAGATTAAACTAAAGCCCTGATTTTATACCTGGTTCGGCATGATGAATAAGACTTTATTTTAATCCTGGTTTAGTCCTTGTCCAGTCTTGGTCTTGTCCTGGTTTTGTCTTGGTCAAATCCTTGTTCAGTCTGGTTCTGTCCATGTTTAGACCTGGTTTACTTCTAATTAACTCCACGTTGGCTTAGAGCTTTTTTTCCATGTACTTCCGCAGATGGCCAGCAGAGGGTGGTCCAGGTGCTCGCTGTGGAGGTGCACGAGCGTTTCTCATTGGGTCATGACTATGACCTCGCCCTGCTGGAGATTTCCCACTCCCTACACATGAGCCCCGCCCTCTTTCACCTGTGCGTCCCAGCCCACCGCGACCACGCTGAGAACGTTCTGATGCATGATGGGAAGATGCTGCTTGTGGGTGGGTACGGATTCGGTGCTACATTTGTGTCACTGGGGGAGTGCAGAGAGAAGAACATTAACCACAGCCTTACCAACAAGATGTTCTGTCTGGAAACAAAGTTTAATCCAAAACTGAGACCAGACCAGACCCGAGACCAGACCCGAGACCAGACCAGAGACCAGACCAGAGAGCAGACCAGAGACCAGACCCGAGACCAGACCCGAGAGCAGACCAGAGAGCAGACCCGAGAGCAGACCCGAGAGCAGACCCGAGAGCAGACCAGAGAGCAGACCCGAGAGCAGACCAGAGAGCAGACCCGAGAGCAGACCCGAGAGCAGACCAGAGACCAGAACCATGAAAGACGAGAACAGAACAGAGGAGTCGTTATAAAAAGGACAAAGAATGAAACAGAATGGAGACAGAACCGAGGAGGAGGTGTGACACAAAATGCTCGCCCAAGGATTCTAAATGAACAGCACCAAACTGATTCAGACCTGATTCAGACCCATCTCCAAACTAGGATCAGAACCAGTGACCACCAGAGTTCAGACCCCAGACAAAATGGACACGATCAGGACCAAACCGAGCCAGGACTGAGCAGGGGAATGAGAAACAGGACCCAAACCCAATTGGACCAGGACAAACAGAAAGTCAATCCCCAGCAGAACCCAAATAAACCAGACCAGGACAATCAGGTCCCCGCAGGTCCAAACCACGACCGGTCCAGGGCCTGGGATCTGCTCCCAGGGACTCCGGTGGTAAGTGTGGACCGGGGGACAGCATACCTGGTGGGGCTGCTCACGTCCACGACTCCAGAAGGAGGCAGCACGCACATCCTGGTCCTCACCAAACTGTCACGTCACATGACCTGGCTCCAGCAGCGTGTGGGTCACATGACTCCACAGGTCACACACCTCCCTCAGCCATAATTGGACGCGCACTCTGCTCTCTCAGCTCTAATTAGACAGAAATGTAGGTTTATTAAAGCCAAGGTCACATGTCCAGTTTGTATTTTAAAGATTCACAACATAACTTTTATGGTGGAGGGTCGTCACTTGCTTGTCTCATGAAAATATTGATTTCCACAATGTTCGAAAGTATGATATAAAGTTATCTATCCTCTGAAAGATGTCTGTGTAATCCTTGAGTAGCTCAGGTAGTAAGTATAATAATTTTCTTTTGTAATCTCTTTTATTGGCAAAACATTCTTGGTTTGGAGTCACTATTCGAACCCATGAAGATTGATCAGTTTTGTGAAACATTTAAGACAAAATATCTCCATGGAGAAAATAAGGTTTTGGGCCTTTCACCAAAAAATGTCCTGGGTTAAATGTTAGGATTGTAGCTAGAGATTGATATATAGACCGATATATTGAACCAAAATTTCCGCTGCTGGCACCAAATCTCTACCATGAATTTTTTGTTTGGTCTGATCAATTGCTTAAAGTAAATAAATACATAATGACTTACTTAAAACACTTTAACAGATATTTAGCATGAGTAAGTAGTAAAACAGGGTTGTGCATGTCAAATAATTTAAATTACTTTTTTTTTCATTTAAGGCTTTCATTATGCAAAGCAGTGATAAGAAAAGACAGAAATAAAGTTGGCAGTAATTTCCAATATTTTTTGGGAAAATGCTCAAAAATCTGACCAAAAATATTGACGGAGCTCTTTGGCTCCTTGCTAAAGTATTTGTACCTCTGGAACTTTTACACATTTTGTCACTACAAACTTATTTTTTTTTGTGAAAGAGCAACACAATGGAGCACACAATTGTGAGGTAGAGGGAAACTTATACATGATTTTCAGTTTACTAAAAAAAAATACACCGAATAGCGCAGCATGCACAAGCATTCCGGCCCCCTGAGTCAATACTTTGTGGAACCACATTTCTCAGCAAGTCTTTTGAGGTATGACTCAGTTTTGCTCACCCACAGACTACATATTAGCCCAATCTTCTTTGCTAAACAGCTCAAGCTCCATCTTCCTTTCATAAGGCAACTTCTGACTGCAATTGGCTCAGGGGAAAAGGACTGAATACTTTGGCACGCTGCACTTTTCAGTATTTTAAATCAAAAAGAAATACATCTGTAAATCATGTATACTTTTCCTTCCAGGCCGCATTGTGTTGCTCTTTCACAAAAGGTCACGACGTGTCAAAACCTGGAAAAGTTCCAGGGGTATACGAATACTTTTGCTATAAATATATTTTAAACCTACTTTTGGGCAAGAGGAGTGGTCTTTGGATCAGACTCAGCCAAAACAATAAAACACAAAGTACAAAAGACAGAATTTATTTCACAATTTACAAAACACATAATTCATGTTCAGTCCTGGTTTAATCCCTGGTTAAAGTCTGTGTGGTCCTTTGAGGAGTAGAAGTGCATCCTGGGAACTATACAGGTGCCATAAGTTACCATACATAGGAAAAATAAACATTTCATGTTGGACAAAAGTTTGTACTTATATAATGTGCTCGACAGGATTACCACTGTTTTGAAAACACATCTTAATACGCATTTTCCACTGTTGATGGACTTTCATGAGCACAGTTGGAGTTATGCTTGTGATGGCGTTAATGATACTTTCCTTGAGATGATTTATGTCTTGTATCTTTCTTTACCTGATACACCCATGGCCTTCAAGTGCACCCAAAGATAGAAATCAAGAGGAGAGCTCAGGGGATCTGGGAGGCCCCTCCACGGGACCACGCCCAACCTATGTATGGAAACTTATAGCCCACCCTGTAATCCACAGTGGGCAGAATGAGTCTGGAGCAGAGAATCATGGGTAATGTAGTCTAAGTGAGAGTAGACAGTGAGGGGAAAGGGTTCTGTTTGGAGACGACCAGTTTCTGATGTTGGTGAGAGATGTATCCTTTAATGTGACCCTGATGGAGACAAGGAGGGAGGAGACAAGGAGGGAGGAGACGAAGAGACGGGGAAAGGAGATGAAGTGGGAAAAAGAGAGGAGGCAACGTTAGATAAATATATCAAGTCTGTCTAAATTAGAGCTTCTCAAACTATTTCTGGCGCACCCCCCTTGGGTGATAAAAAATGTATCCACGCCCCCCACAGCCTCGAGAAATTATAAAGTATGATAAAATGAGACAATACAAATTGCAACAAAATAGTCGCATTAGAATGAAATAACAGTAATAATTAGAGTTTTCACAGACAGACTGCTTTCTTTGGTTTGTGCTTTGAAGCTTTGGCACAACACAGTCTCACTGCTCTGAGTGCTCTCTCCTCTGCCTCTTCTCCTGCACAGACAGGGCAGGTTAGTCCCGTCTGCAGTGGGACAGCGCAGAATTAGCGCTTCACTGCGGTGAATGAGGCGTTTGAAGCAAAGAGAAGACGCACTTGCGTTACTTCTCGGTCAGTGTGATTCACTTTTACCCCTGCGGGTCCACGACGTCACACACGGACTGCTTTCTGCTCGGAGCTGACTCGTGGTGCACACTCATTCTGCTACACTTATATTTCATATTAGTATGAGCAGCACATTCTCTGCTGCTTTGGAAAGGTTCTGTTTTCTAGAACGAAGTTTGCACGAGCGGTCCCGTTTTAGTTCCTGGTTATTGATGACCGTTAGTCTTGTGAGTATTTGTACTATAATTTTCAATAAGCTATACATTTAGTGAAAACAAGTTGTTTTTGTAATGATGTAAAAAATACCATGTAGATGAGGTTGGCGAGGATGCACTGCACTTCGTCAAGGTCCACTCCCTCCACCTTCATCATCTTCAGAGCGATAAGGAATGCCTCCAAGGGGAGCTGGTGAGTCTGCAGCAGCAGGTACCTGTCACAGCAAAAATACTGTCAGGCCCACTGGGCGGAACCTCCTGAAAATGGCTGTTTAGTTTCACTTTAGATTGAGGGAGCAACAGCCAGGTTACAATAGGTTGGATAGCCCATTTCGGGGCTGTTAAGATACAAAAAAAGCGTAGTCTCAAGTGAAACTAAACAACCATTATCAGAAGGCTCCGCCTGGTGGACAGGGCTTACTCCGAGTAGAATAAATATCCGAGTTCCCAGACTCGATCTGCAGATTGAGAATGACTCTTGGATGAGAGTCTAAATGTCAAGTTTTTTTAAAAAGCAGTTACAAGGTGACTACAACTGAATTTTTTCTTCTTCTTCTTGGTGTTTTATGGCCGTTAGTATCCAAGTGTTACATTACCGCTACCTACTGGAGTTAGAATTTAGACTTCTTCAGATTTCATTCTTTGGACTTCATTATTTAAACTTCACTCTTTAGACTTGATTACTTCTTTCACCAAACCGCCCCCTCCAATACTTTTCCCCCTATTATTAGTATTAACCCTTACACTTTTTTGAAGAGGTTCCTGTAGGTGATGATCTTGAGTTTTTCTAAAATGAGGAAGATTCCACAGCGAATAAAAAATGTCTCATGTTTGGACAAAGCCTCGTTCAAGAGCAGAAGGTTCCCCTCTCTGAAAAGCATGAAAATATGAACAAATTCAATTACAAAATCACAGTAAACAAAAGTGTGAAAGAGCATAGGACCAAACATTCTGTGGATTAGTAAAGCTATAGCAGCAGCGGCAGCGTTAATAATAGACTACTTTTCAGAATGTAGTAGAAGTCCAATTTATTACAGTGTCGTTAATCAGAGGTGGGAAGTCACCTATGTGAAAGTCACAAGTAAGTCTATGGCTGAAACACTAAAATTGAGTACATTGATTACAAAAAACCTCAATAAATTATTATTCATTTAAATATTTAATTTAAATATAACAGAGGAGAGCGTGGCGTATTTTAAACTTACGAATGTGGCAGGGAAGCAGAGTTTCGTTGAGTGAAAGAGCACAGAGGACCGCAATTATGAAACAGAAAGTCTGCGATGACAGGACGAAGCAACAGAGGCTAAAGTGAACGGCACACGGTGCTAAAGCTGCGAAATGAGTGCAGAGTTACAGCTCAAAACACCAGTATCACTGGCCTAACTACGTTTCACAAACAAGTTTCTTATTTTAAGTTATAAGACATAAAACGAAAATAAATTCATAGTTACTGTAACTGTTTACAAACAGTTAGTCCTTTATATACAGCACAATTTGGATAGGTGAAGTGAAACATTGTTGTTTTGGAGACCTACTTGTTTAAGAAATAAAATGAGTTATTTTAAGAATTGTTATAAGTTCAATAAACTGTAAATGTTTATTTTAAAAAAAGTATATGCTTTTAGAAATGGTTTACGGAATGCAAAAAAAATAATAATCAAAGAAAATAATCAATAGATTACTCAATGACTAAAATAATAATTAGCTGAAGTCACAGCCTCCTGGTCAAATGGGTCAAGGGATTGTGTGTGCGAGCGTTGCATAATTTTATGTTCGGGACCACATAGAGCATTTGATTTATAAACGCAAACAAATTGAATAAAATTCAAGCAGATCTTAGTGAATCCATTTACCACTGCAGTAGCAGGAACCATAAAACCAATAAAATATGCATAGTCTATTTTGTTAATTTTAACATAGATTGTACATTTCTTTGAAGATTTGAAGTCTAAAACTATTTAAATGTGTAATATGTGCAGTCAAGAGGTTAGAGAGTTGTGCTGTTGCGCGCCGCTGAGAACAATGTCACTGCGTGGCTTTGCAACACTTTTGATGACAGCAATTACAAGTCTGCGGTTGGATATTTTTTAGTGAGTTCAGACAAAACTAGGTTAAATTGACTTAAAATAAAAGTCTTTCTGTGAAACTAGAAGGCGTGGATAAATTGGAGTCTTGCCCTTTTCACTGCAGTTCTATCGGGAGCTGTCTGCGCCCAGTAGTGAATGTTATTGATAAAGGTTGTTGTGTGAACAATAACCTTCTTATCACAGTCTTAATTTCTTAACTGACACATGTTGTAATAGTTTTAATCCATCTAAAGATGTGCACATTCCCCCCCCTTAATCCCCTGAAGGGATCTGAATAGCTGCGTTTGTGAAACCGACCTGGCTCATATAAAGACACAGCCACCACATTTATGTGCATTATAGTTTACAAATATAATTATACTATAAAGCCCAAGTCATTTCAAGTCATGCAGCTCAAGTCAAGTTGAGTCATGCCCTAAGTCAAGTGTTTGTGGTACATTAAAGTGTGAAAATTGCCTCTCACCTATGCTTTTTAGTAGTAGAGAAACACATTTTATACTCCTTTGGTGTTAGTAAGTTTGTAGAAGTAGTAGTGGTGGTATTTATAGTAGTAATAAAACGTGTAGTACCGGACTCCTTTGGTGACGTCAGAAAACTGCATCAGGTCGTACTTCCTCAGTAACTGCAGAGTCGGCATGTGACACTGGACATATAAACAGGTAAATGTGGACCGGAGAAACAGTTGATTTAGCTTTGTTCCGAATGTGGGAATTCTTAATATGTAATCTTATGTTTATGTTAAACAGTAGTAACATTTGGGATGGAACAGGTCGAGTGTAAGGGTGCGTTCACACTTGTCGTTGTTTGGTCCTCAATTGAGCCCATTTTAGTGCTTAGGTTGAAATTGGTTTGGTTCTAGTCATTGTTTAGTTCTGGTTTAGATTCTGTTTAATTTCGGGATTAGACCTGGTTTAGTCCCAATTACGATGAGGTGAATGTGCAAGAGTGAATGCACCCTAAGTTTAAAAGGCGCAATGAACGATTTTTCGGCGATTTGAGAACTCAGGCGAAGTACGCATGCGCACTCCCCCCTGCAGACTGATACAACACACACGTGCGTTTGTTTATCAGCGCGATAGATCAATGCGCAAGCGGCTGCAGGTGAGCGGTAGGTGCGTTTTATGATTGATACGTGGCAGGACTAATCGGCAGTCCACGCCACGAGGAAATAAGACTCAGATTTGGGCCAAAAAAAATTGTCCATTCACCCTTTAAGTTAAATACGGGGCAGTTGTCAGGAGTAGTTAAAGTTAAATGCGACTTAGTAATCATTAAAAAGTGTATATTGACCAGGAGCATCTTGACAGGCAGCAGGTAGATCAGGATCATCCGTTTGTTTTTCTGACTGGAGCGATGGCAATGATTGAACGCATACGACAGATACTCCTCCGCTGGAAGGACGCAAATACAACACAGATGACTACATGCAATAAATATACGCAAACAAACAATATAGTCCTATTTGTAGTATTAGTATTCTACTTTACCGGGTTTGAAGTCGGAGTCAAACATGGCCTTGCGTCCCACGTAGTACTTGTAGGTGACGGTCTGAGCAGGACTGAAGTCGGCTCGGAGGTTGGAGCTGTCAATGGCTCTGATAAGAGGCTTACACAGGTGCAGCTTATTGATCTGAAACATCAGTCATTGTTAATGCATCCTCCTGTATCCCTGTGTCAGATGCCCTTCCTGTGTGTCAGGAGCACTCACCTTAAAGTAGATCTTAAACAGTTGGTTGCTCAGGAACATCATGCCCCATTTCTTAGAGTCGTCGATACCTGCTCGACTGCAACAGAGGAAATCCTGGTTTTAGTCCGCTTGGTTTTTAGTCTGTTTAGTCATGGTTTAGTCCCGGATTGGGCCTGGTTTAACCCTGGTTCAGTTCTCACTTGTCACTGGCGCAGACTCTGAAGCAGCTCATTAGTTGCTCTGCCGATTTCTCCAACATCTCTCCGGGTTGACCTTTGCCCTTCTTCTGCAGCTGCTGCTCTGCCTGGAGCAAACACCACAGTTGTGAGTGATAATAAATAATAAACAAACAAATAAAACTAAAGCTTTGTTTCTGACATTGTTGGCAAAGATCCGGAGGTCGAGGGTCACGGCGAACATCAGCGACAGAGCCCTGGAACACAATTAGATTAAACACACCACATCTTTATGTTTCAGTTACTATTTAAAGTTATTTATTGAAAAATATATAGTCTAATATTTAGACTAAAAAGAATCAAGAGAGCCTCACCAGTTTTCTTCTTTGTGGGACTGGAACGCCCTCAGGAACGATGTGGACAGTTAAGGAAATTCAAGAACTCTACAACTCTCTCCTCACTCCTCACACTTTAAGTTTAGAATTTCTTTGTCTAGTGTTGTACCTTAACATGTGTCATGGGTGTTACTGTGAACTGTCAGGTCAGCTGATCAGTTCAGTCAGACTGCGCATGGTGACGTCGTCCTACTGCTAAAGAAAAGATAATCCTTTTTGAACATGTGAAAAAATGTAAATATATGATTATATTTCTGTGATGTATTTTATCTGCATCATTAGTCCAAGAGAAAAACAGCATGTGACAAAATGCATTTGTGAAGGTGTTGTAAAGATGGGCCAAAGAATGTTTGCGGGGGGTAACACCCCAGGGGAGTTTGGGTAATGTTTACCCAAGGCTTTATCTCTAGGAAAAATACCAGCTGTTGTAAAAGACAAGTGCCTTGATGTGAGGCTGACCAATGAGAAATGTGACCCGCCTATTCCATAATATCTAATAAAGCCAACCTGCATGAGAAAAAACTTTGTGAGACGAAGGAGGGTCGCCAGGCTGCTTACAACAGCCTGAGTGACCCGGCCCGACGTTTTCTCCCATGCATGCTACACAAAAGTCTGATATTTCTGTGTCTTTTCCTATTCTAAGTTGAATTGTGTTCTCTGTGTGTTAAGGAATAGCATTGGTGTATGTCTCATTCCCTGACATCATAGATGCTGGTTTAAGGTTTGTTAATTGGGTGCTTAACAATGGTGAGGGAGATTAAAGATTAAAATAGGATTGTGATGGCACTTAACAGGGCTGACGGGTAATAAAAGAAGGGTTTGTTTCGGGTGAAAACAAATAAACTGATCAACAAAGGCAAGTGTGTTTCAGAAAACTTCTCCTTGAAGATGGCTTAGTCAGGGCAGGATAAAGTGTCAAATACAGTGTCCAAGGGGCTCATTTATAAAAGCTAGAAATATAGAATAAAGAAACTGACTAAAATACCACATGGGGACAAAACCCAAACTTCACATATGTAGAAATATACCGGTAGCCAGATTTATAAAACCCTCCGTACGCCCTCCAACGGGTCATTTTCTCCTCACAAATCACACCTGAAGCAGAAATCTGTGCACATGATCCCGCCTCACGTCACACCTCCTCCACTTCACCATGTAAGGACGATGCAAAGTGATTTGAAGTGAATTTACCTAAACATGAGTTGATAATGAGCGAGTTTGACAGACATACGCAGACCAAGAGGAACGGCAGGTCTGCAGTAGCGTGGACTTCATCTCCAGCCTCTGCTTTAATAATAAAACAAAATGAGCCAGCCCCTCGTGCTGTCCCGTTGTTTTCAAAATGACAAAACATGAAATTAATACAAAACACCATCCTTATTTCCCTCACAGGCAGTTGCGATCAAATGAGTAATAGTAAATGGATCTAAATGCTAAATCTAAATTTGCGTCCTCAAACTGGCTCCTTCTCTCCTCTCTGAGCGCTGCTAAACTTCTGCCTCGTCCACTCCGTAAGCAGGGTGCAGAGTTTGTGGACGCAACCGCACAATGCCACGTCAAGTTGTCTTTTTATACATCCCAAACTTAATGTGGAAAATCATGTAAGTTTCTTTAGTATGTACGGACCCTTTGTATGAGACCCCCAGATGGTTACCTTTGAAACCTCTTGGAACAATAGAAAGATAGTGGCAGTAGAAGTTGAGGTAGTTGTAATGGGTAAAGTAGTAAATCAGTCATTGTAGTAGTATTAGTAGTCAAGTAACCACTTAGTAACCATAAGTTTGCAGTTTATAGTTGAAAGATATTGGACAACTAGTGTCTGGAACTTATAGGCCTCTACAAAGTCGTGATTGGCCACAGCAAAACAGCACCTGAAAGACACAACCAATAGGAGTGAAGTAAGGTCCCAGAGTCCAGGTTTAGTCCAATTAGATTCAGAGCCGACCTGAGGTGCGCCGCCACCATCTCGTCATACGGAGGCTCCAGGACCTGCTGACACTTCTCCTCCGGACTCTGCAGCTGGAACAGACCAAGACCTGGTTAAGCCGATGTAGACCATGTTCGGACTTCAGTCTTGGTTTTGAGCTGATAATAGTATGAAATGGTGATTTCAGTCGCCCTGGGGCAGAAGTCTGGTGCCCAACATCCCAAGTTTGTAAAGACACACTGTTCTATAAGGCCAACGCAAGCACACACTGGTCTTTACATGTCCTGACTTTTAAAAAAAGCTTTAACACAACTAGCCTTCTCTGCAGATTAGTGATAAAATTAGGGACAATGAGGAAATGAAAAGGTTAATAGTGAGTTTTTTTGGGCAGGAAGAGAGGAAGGGAGGAGGTGGTGCTTTCTCTGCCTTGTCTGCAGCTCTTCTCCTCGACTCCCCAAAGTTTATAGCTGTGCTTTTTTGATCACAGAACAGAAGTCTGTCTGTACTCACCGCAGAAATGTCAAAAGCATCATGTGCTTTCAGCAAAGCCTATGGTGTGCGCGTTCAAACAAAAGAATGGAGGTTACTTTTTTCCTGGATATCAGTGTCCCAGAGTGCATTGGCCTTTAGTCAGGTTTAGATTTTAAACTGCGTCATTATTATATTTATCTAATAGACAGTATTTTCTCTTGTACCTGTAGTTGTGGGTTCCACCTGGTTTGTTGCTGGTTCTGACATACAATATAATTACATAGTTGTATTATTTACCATGGTTCGTTGTGTTATCTGTTTGAGTCAGCAGTGGCTGTAATTTTAAACATATATATACCATTTCAACATGTATGTGTTATTAAAGTAGTACCTGCAATCGAGGGTTTGCGACATGCGGGTGTTTGAAGGACAGCAGCTCAGCGCAGAATGTTCCATCACGGTTGTCTATGGCCTCGTACAGCTGGGGACAAAACAGAGGCTCAGAGATTTTCATATGAATCAAATACTACTAATTACAACAGAGCTGTCACCTGCTGGAGGTACTGGTTGATGGTGATGTGAGCCATGGTTCAAATTTGATCTGAAAAAATATAACATTCTCTTTTCCGTTATAAAACAAAATAGTAATACTAAAACAAAGTGTTTTTTCCAAGTGACAGAAAACAATTTGGCAGCTAAAAAGCCGGGTTTAAAAATGTAATCGTGAGCGTGTGTTTGCATTAATCCTAGTTTAAGGTAATTTATCTTGAATTGTTAACATTTTAACAATGCACTTCGTAATCCTGGCTGTATGTTGCTAAATCCATTCAATGGTTTGTTTATTTGTAATATTTTATGTTGATTATTAAAACAAATTTTAAAAATAACCTGTAAGAGTGATGTATAAAATCCTTTTCTGGTATTAATCAAGGTTTTAAAACAATACTATTCCATTTATAAAGCACACGCAAACCCTATTATGCGTCACGTACCTTTTTAGCGAGTTTCTTTCAGTTTTTGGAGAAACATACGTAAACCTGTCTCTGTTTACGGCGCCACTTCAAGAACAACTTCCGGGATCCGTGACGTTCTTCTTCTTCGTTTTGTTTTATGGCAAGTGGCACTCAACATTCAGGCGCATTACCGCCATCTACTGTTCGCGTCTCACTTGATGCTATGTATTATATACAGCGCTCACTCCACCCTTAGCACAATTTCCCAGTGACTTTCAAGAATCACTTACCAATTACAATTTTCAAGCACTTACCGAAATTTCCCCATGTGTGGACAATAAAGGATTATCTTATCTTAACAATGAAGGCCAAAAATGTTTTTTTTTTATCCACAGAGATGGAATCTTTGCACACTTTTGTTTCTTTGATATTTTCCACACCTTCCTTAACTTTCTTTACAGCTTCAGCATTATAACTGTTGGTATCCGCTCTGCTGAGACTCTGTTTCCCATGTGCCCCTTGTGTTTGTCATGTGCTCCCATGTTTGTTTCTGTGTGCCATGTGTTGTTGTTGTTGTTGTTGTTGTTTTATGGCGGTTGGCATCCAATTGTTGCATTACCGCCAGACTTTATTCCTCAGACTTTTCGTAGTCCTCAGACTGTCGTAGTCTGTAAAAGTACTCCTTCCATTGCTTTGGTGTTACAAAGCCCATGAGGTCATGATATGTCTTTGTGACTAGAATAGTTGTTGTTGTTTCAGACTGGCGGTAATGCAACACTCGGATGTCAACCGCCATAACAACAACAACAACAACAACAACAACAACAACAACAACAACAACCGGCTTTATTCCAGGGAGACTCTTCTTCATCTTCCTCTCCTTCTTTGACGTTCGGTGCTTCCACCGTACAGCTTTATTCTTCAGGCTTCATTCTATAGGCTTTAATATTTCCACTGATGTCGCTGCTTGGTAGCCGTGCGTCTACGAGACTGGGCGAGGACAGGAGACCACCCCCACCCCCATCTCGTCACTCTGATCACTCTGACTCCCCAAAAGCAGACCCCCATCACTCCGACTCCCATTTAGCGCCTTTAGCCTGTTTTCTATATCTGCCCAATCAAGCTCCTTTGTTCCAAGGAATCTCCCTGCAGCTTTAGCAATGATCCTGATCCTTTCAGTTCTGCTTTGAGTCTGAGCAGCACAGTTTACAACATCCACCATAAAGAGTACAAAATCCTCTCTATCCACAACCAGGGTATTCTCATTAATTCTGGAACCTGCACACTTGGGACCTCCACTCTTGAAACCTTCACACTTCTTGGGAGCCACGCTGGCCTTTCTCATTTCGCCCTGGCTGGGAGCAGCGCTGGCTCCTCTCTCTGTATTTACTCTAAACTTGTTACTTGAAACTTTCTTGACTGCATCTGCATAGGATATACCTTGAGAGACCTTTATTTTATGCACCTCAGCAGCTCTTTTGCTAAACCTGCATCCCCCGTAGGCAGAGCTATGTTCTTCCCCACAGTTACAGCACTTCAGTTTTGCACCCACGTCACACTTCCCATACTCGTGATCTCCTGCACATTTACCACATCTTTGCCTCCCTCTACAGACCGCTGCAATATGCCCAAAGCGCTGGCACTTAAAGCAACGCAGGGGCGGTGGAACATATGGCCTAACGTCATGGCACATGAACCCAATGAACACCTTACTAGGCAGGCACCTCCCTTCAAGTGTTACCATTACCGACAAGCTGTCACATCTTACCCCAAACCGGGTCACCCTCAACCGCCTAGCGTCCACCACCGTAGCTCCAGTCAAATTCTCCTTAACTTCATCCACAGACGTCGCCGTAGGGACACCTACGATAACTCCTCTGACCGTGTTTCTTTCAGCATCAGACACAAGAATGTCCTTTCCACCCAGACGTTTAGTTCCAATCGCCTTCCGTTGCTGAGCCGCGTCCTTGCACACGACCAGCAGCGAGCCATCTCTAAGGACACTCGCACTCTTGATCACTCCCACAGCTACAGTTAGGCTCTTTGACAATGCCACTGAATTCCACTCCTTAAAGGATGCACTATCCTGTGCAAGCTTTATGATCACCTTACAGTCTCTGCTCTCACTCCGGATAACAATAGCTTCAGCCTCATCCTGCTGCTCATTCCCAGAACCCTCGGACGAGCTAAGGGACTTTTTACGTTTCCGGGCACGTGCAGCCAGAAAAGGCTGCTCCTCCACGCCGTCCAGAACGTCTTCGACCAGCGATCCACTCTCCTCCGCCATCTCCCGTCTCTCCAGACCGGAGACTAGCTCTTCTTCTTCTTCTTCTTCTTCTTTGGTGTTTTATCGTAGTCCTGTCGCATTACCGCCAGCCTCCACACCTGGAACCTCCACCTCCGCCCCACCGGCTTTATTCCAGGGCTGACTCTTCTTCGTCTTCCTCTCCTTCTTTGATGTACTGCTTTATTCTTTAGGTTCATTCTTTAGGCTGTGACATGTCGTTGCACCTGCTTCTCTGTGGGTATTTAAGTTCAGTCTCCCCTTTGTTCTGTGTCTGTTCGTCATTTGATGTCTGTCCAGAAGACTGCTAGTATCTCCTGCCCTGCTCTGCTCCTGCTTTGTTTTCCTGCCTGTCTACCTGAGTTAAGTTGGCGCTTCCCTGTTTTGACTTTTTGGAATTTTGAATCTTTTGCGTTTTTGCCTTTTGGCGTTTCTTGGGTATTTTGTGTTTTCGCATTTTTTGGACATTCTGAACCTTTGTGCTTTGCCTTTGAATTTTGAACATTTGTTAAATAAACTCTACTTTGCCTTTATCCGGACTGCTTTTGAGTTTTTGCCACCGGGATCATAACAATAACAGCTTGCTTTGAGTCCTCACTTTACACACTTTTCCCTCAAGTTTCCTCCTCTGGCAGCTGATAGTTCCCACATGATGATTCCCATTGCAGTGCAAATATTTTATATCACTTTCCTCTTCCGCACACTTCTCAAATTCACAATCATTCTTTCCGCATGTCGCGCATCTTCTCTTCCTTCCACACACTGTGGCCACATGCCAATGCTCCTGACTGGAGTATCTGACTCCATCTGGGCCTCAGGAAGTATCGTCCCAAAGCTGCTTCTTCCAGTGATCTATCCGTGATGTTACATCCGAGTCTTTGTTTCTTTATTTTAGTTTTAATTTGGAATATTATAGAAGAAATTCATACTGGCACAGCAAACAGAGAATAATTATTTCTTCATTATTAAAATAAATAAATAACTATAACTATAAGTTGGCCATCCATGTCCGCCAGAGGACGTTGTTATTCCGCCTCACAAACCTTTTAAGGATGAGTGAAATTAAGATTTAAAGTCTATATGACAGAATAAATTTTTCTTGTGCTATATGTTTGTAGGTCTATGTTTCATAGTTTTTAAATCAATGTATGCACGCATGCATGTATGTATGTATGTATGTATGTATGTATGTACGTGTAGAAATGTCAATGGTATTTGAATAAAATTGGCCAACATCACTGTACGTCTCCAGGGCTCTGGGACAAGCAGGTCGGATCACAGCTGACCCTTCTTACTCCACTCCCCTCAGGAGGCTACGGTCCATCCAGACCAGAACCTCCAGGCCATTGAACAGTTTCTTTCCCTCTGCCGTTGGACTCATGAACACTTCTTTAACACTGTCACTTTAACCATAATTTAATCAGCCACTGCACTGTTCACTTTCTGCACTACATATGTAAATTCACCCTGGAGAGACTAAGACAAACACAGAAAGGACTGTTTAGCAAGCTTTATTACGTGGGTTATTTGGCACTCAGACCCCGGCGGACGATGTTGAGATTATGGGCACTCCATTATTGTATTCGGTGTCTCCCCCCAGGGCCTGGAGACTGGTGGTGGTAGATATGGTGAGAAGGTAGAAAGGACGATTAGGCTGAGAGGAGTGCAGAGGAGGAGGAGAGGAGGTGGTGGGTCGCAGTACGGTCTGAGCGACCGACCCAACTGCATGAGGTTTAAATGGGGCCGACTGTGCACTTATTGGGAGCGGAGGAGGTGCGCCGTGCCACGGGGAGGAGTAACTTGGGTGCGTTGATTGAGGATGATGAGCAGGTGCGAGGGACGATGTCCCAGAGTCCCCTGTCCTTAGACCCTCCTTCTCGTCCAGGAAATACTACGAAAAACCTCCTTGGGAAAAAGTAGAAACCTGGAGGAGTTCCATGGCGAAGGAGAGATCTGACTCTCGCAGACGGCGGACGCCCGACTTGGGTGCGTTGGGGAGCAGTGGCCCTGGCGTAGCAGTGGACGTAGATGTGGAGTTAGGTCTTCCAGGCTGAATTTACACAGGCTTAATTTCAACTGTAAATTTTTGTACATAGTAAGCCTATTTTTATTTTTGTCCTATAGCAGATTTTAATTGTTTTTCTTTTTGACTTATACAGGTTGTTTTATCAATGTTCATTGTTTTATGTTGGACCAAATCACCAAAGCAAGGTGCTTCCTGTTTGTGAATTCTGTTGACAATGGCCATAATCTTTTCTGATTCTAATTCTGATTCTAATTCTGGTTCCTCTGCTCACCTAGGGTCCAAAAGCTCCTTTACCCACGTGGTTACAGAGGTTAACCAAGGCAGAGGGCGCCAGCCATTTTACACACAAGCATTTCCCCAATTTTACTGCCATAACCCTGTTATTTTTGTTTCTTCAGTATCACGTTTTAACATGAAACTTTCACCAAACGGCATTGTATCCTGTGATTTCATGATAAAAAAAGTAAATATTACCATAATTCCTTATATTTGTATGTTTTTTTATAAGATTTTTTTCTGCAAGACTCTTTTTTATTATTATTAAATTATCTGCTTTTTATTATTTACTTCTGTACCTACTCTGTGTTGCAACACTGGGATTTCTCAATTGTGGGACAAATAAAGTCTTATCTTATCTTATAATCTTTTCCTACTCTTTCAACCCCCTCTTTTCTCCCCCTCTTCTTCCCAGTCTTCCCACTTCTATTTCTTCCTCTGTTGCTCCTCCTCATCTCTCTTTCTCTTTACCCCCCTCTTCCCTATTGCTCCTCTTCTCCCTCTTCCTTTCCCTCTCTCTCCTCTGATCTCTCTTTATTTTTCCCTCCCTCTTGCTCCTCTCTTCCCTCTTCCTTTCCCTCTCTCTCCTCTCATCTTTCTTTCTCTTTCCCCCCTCTTCCCTCTTGCTCCTCTCCTCCCTCTTTCTTCCCTCTCTCTCCTCTCTCTTTCTCTTTCCCCCCCTCTTCCCTCTTGCTCCTCTCCTCCCTCTTCCTTTCCCTCTCTCCTCTCATCTCTCTTTCACCCCCTCTTCCCTCTTGCTCCTCTCCTCCCTCTTCCTTCCCTCTCTCTCTTCTCTCCTTCTCTTCCCTCTTGCTCCTCTCCTCCCTCTTCCTTTCCCTCTCTCTCCTCTCATCTCTCTTTCACCCCCTCTTGCTCCTTTCCTCCCTCTTCCTTCCCTCTCTCCTCTCATCTCTCTTTCTCTCCCCCCCTCTTCCCTCTTGCTCCTCTCCTCCCTCTTCCTTCCCTCTCTCTCCTCTCATCTCTCTTTCACCCCCTCTTCCCTCTTGCTCCTCTCCTCCCTCTTCCTTCCCTCTCTCTCCTCTCATCTCTCTTTCACCCCCTCTTCCCTCTTGCTCCTCTCCTCCCTCTTCCTTCCCTCTCTCTCCTCTCATCTCTCTTTCACCCCCTCTTCCCTCTTGCTCCTCTCCTCCCTCTTCCTTTCCCCCTCTCTCCCTTGTCTCCAATGAATCAGTCTCTGTCTCAGTCCCGGAACTAGACTCTGCCACTCTTTTCTTCTGTTGAACACAAACTATATATTTTTATCGTGAGCTTCTTTCTGATTCTCTCAGGGACATTTATATTCACCCTATTTTCCTTTTTATGGAGATGAAGTCTTATTAGAGTTTAGTTTTAAAGAAGAACGCCCTGAACTGAAAGAGCTGTGTCTGCGGTAAGTCTATTACAAAGTCTAACGTCTAACTGTCTATTGGTTGCTATAGCGGATAAATTAAATGTTATGTATGTTAAAACTGCATGCTGCGCCATGCCTGCTGCTTTCATAGTTTGCTGTTACTTTCATTTAATAAAGTTCTGTTTTAAACACTAGACGCTGTAACAAAACACAATGACAGCATAACAACAGTATAAAGTGTATATGACAGCTTTTTATGATTTTCAAATATTACTTTGCTTGGTGGGATAAAACGTGTTGTAAATATAAATCTTAAACAGCAGTTAAGAATAGTTGATTTTTTTTTTGAAAATGACAGGAAGTCAGAATTTTAGAATTCCATCTTAAAGTCACAATTTACAAGAGACACATTTTTCCATTCAAACAATAATTCAACAAAATAAGGGTGTTTTCATATATTTTTATTAGAATTAAAAAAAAATTCTACCGTGATGTCATGATTTACATTCAGAACGTAAAATTATTAAATCAAAAAATTTGCTTAACTGGATAAAGTTTCAACTTTTCTTGGAAAAATATTAAGTTAAATATCTAAAATGTTTCAGTAAAAGGAATCGAACATGTCAGTCACTTCAATTCTTAACCATAGCACAATTACATTTTCTGTGTCTCTCAGCTGGTCTGTAGACTCCAACCCAGATGCCCTGGTCAGACGCAGCTGTCCCCTCCCCCCCTCTCCTCTCTCTTTGGCCTCTCCTGGAGCTCCTGTCCCTGGCGTCCCTGCTCTTCACCTGGCTCCTGGCCCTGTGCTGCTGCCTCTCTCCTTGGATGGAGTATCATTTGGAGCTGGTGGAGCTGGAGCGGGTCCAGGTGGGTCTGTGGTCTGACTGTGTGGTCCAGAAGTCGGTCTTCAGCTGCAAAGCCCACAACTCGCTCCTGGACCTGCCCCCTGCCCTTCTGTTAGGGCGAGGACTCCTGCTGGGGGCGCTAGTGAGCGGGGCCGCCGCCATCGCAGTCACTGTGCTAGGACTGAGCCTTCTGCATACGCCCAAGGTCTGCCCCTTCCTTCTCCTGTCTGCCTCAAGCTACGTTCAGACCGTTGCGTCCAAATTTGCGCCCGATGCCCGAGTTGGACGCCTGTACATTTGAATGTATGTCCCGGATGCGTGTCCAAAAAATAAACTCACCAGCTTTGTGCGATGGCAGAACAGGTGGAGATAGTGTCTTTGGTGTATTTACTTTACAAAGTCCAAAAACTGAGGTGATGGGCTCCGGGACTTGTATGGGACCCGTAGATACTTCAGAGGTATCAATATTATCTCCAAGAGCTGCTTTGTTTTTCTGGACGCTCTGGCTGCGCGTCCAAAGCGTTCAAAGTGTCCAAAGTGTCTGACACTCAAACGCCCCAGATGCCTTCTTCCGGTTAGTGCTTAGCACGTCACTAGATCATAATCTCTGATTGGCAGCTGCGTCGTGTCTGCTGCAAAAAAGTTCAACTTTTTTGCTTCGGCTGCTCTGGACGCTTTGGAAGCTTTGGACACTCTGGACGCTCTGGCTGCGCGTCCAAAGCGTTCAAAGTGTCCAAAGTGTCTGACACTCAAACGCCCCAGATGCGCCACGTCCGATGCTCCAAACGCACAATTTGCGCAGCAAAAACGCAGGAATTGCGCAGAAAAAATGCAGGATTCTCGCAGCAAAGACGATGGACGCCCAAAACACGGGTCCACATAGACTTTGAATGTAAATTGGACGCTTTGACGCAGCGGTGTGAACACCCCTTCAGTCTGCTCCTGTCTAACCATGTGAATCTGCACATCGTCAAATACAGACCACAGTGCACCAGATTCGGTGTAACAGGCAGTCTGCAAAGTAATCAGCACAAACACGTGCCAAACCCAACTCTAGCTCTTCTCCAATGCCTCTTGCTGATCTTGTCTCTCTCCTCAGTGTTTGGGCGTGGCTGCTTCTTGGGCACGAAAGCGCAGACTTCGTGGTTGCGGAGTGGTGCTGTGCCTGGTGTCGGCAGTCCTGGAGGCATTTCCCGTGTCGTGGGCGGGTCACATAACGGCGCAGCGGTTTCGTCAGGATGCAGTGCTGAAGATGGCGCCACGCTGGGACTTGGGCCTCGGATTGTTTCTGGGCTGGACCTCTGCCTCTCTCTACATCCTGACTGCGGGGGCACTGTGGAGTTCCTGCAGGGAGGAGGGCGGGGCCAGGACATTGGGGGGTGGGGTCACGGTGCAGAGGGGAGGGGCCAGGCAGGAGTACGTTTGATTGAATATGGACACCACTTTAAACCTACTGTATTTTGCTTTGTCAGGTTTGTCAGGTAAAGTGGACATATGCACTCTTGTGGCTTTTAAACATGTTTTTGGTCTTCTTGGGATGAGTATTTCATACTTGAAATAAGTTCTATATTTGGAAAACACATTTTGCAAACAACACCAATTCGGCATTTAGGCATGGGATCATTTAAAACACTTTGGTCCAGCTCTGATCTTTGAGCATAATGTCAAAGACATTTTTTTTAGATACAAAACTGTAACTACTGGTAACTACTGGTGAAGGTGAGTGGAGCACTTGTGCATCACGCCTGATGATATCCTAAGGTAGAACAGAGTGTTGTGAGTGCATTACTAATACACTTGTGAAAAAAACATACACAATCCATGGATGTTTTCGACGAGACACTACATTAGAACAGAATATAGAGCCGAACTGCTAAAGCTTCTCTGTGGAACAGTTAATCACATTAGAAGAGGGTTACAGAGAGATCATCTTAAGTTTAGCAGACTATGGGAAGTTTAAAACAGCAGAGATGGTTTCTTCATGTTTACGGCAGTGGTTACATATTATTTTCTGTTTGATCATTCTGCTGCTCAAACACACGCTGCTTCTGATTGGCTATTGCTGCTGCTGCTGCTGCTGCTGCTATGTTGGCCGATCTGAATGTACCTGTATTCACCTGATGATAGAAATGTAGAAATGTGTTCTCTTTACCTGATAAACATTCAGGATCAGGACCAGATCTGGTCGGTCTCCAGATCTGGTTTGTTTCCTTGTCTGAAAAATCATTAGTACAGATTTATCTGCTGGGCTATTCTGTGCAAAAAGAAGCATTTCACCCTCGGAAAAATAACTGCGCAGATTCTATTTAGCATATTTCTTGTCCCAGACTCAGTTGAGTTCTCCAGTTCAGTCCATGTCTAGTTGTGATTCTGGTTATGTCCCTGGTTCTTGTCTAGTCCCGGTCTTGGTCCCCTGTTCTGGTCCAGGTTCCGGATGTATCACAGATCTGAGCTTCTTTGTCCTGAAACAAAGGCCTCTGTGTTGAACTCATTATAAAGTCATTAGGATCAGTCTCCTATTGTTTCTATGGGCCTGTCTGCAGGGCCATCTAATGGGCACAAAGAAACCCTGCTGTGGATAGAAACTGAGACCCGGACCAGGATCTGAGACAGGATCCCCCTAAGACCAGAATCTGGATCAGGACTAAAACAATACCGTTAAATCCTTAATTAGTCCCACTGAAGTATGTTTAGAAGAGAGAGAATCTAAAAAGACCTCAAGGACCAGCCAGGTCTGAACCTGGACTAAACCAGGGAAAAACAGGGATTTAATTAATTGTATCTGAACATGGGTCTAAGGTTAAAGGCGTAATGGATATGCTTGATACGTGGCAGGACTAATCAGCAGTCCACGCCACGAAGGAAATGGGACTCAGATTTGGGCCAAAAAATTGTCCATTACGTCTTTAAGGTTAAAACACATTTTCTGCATCACAATACGTTTTTAAGGGATTTTTTTTCTATTATTCTTTATTATACATAATAAGCATAATCTATGGTTGTATCAAATATCATGAATTTGTTCTGTGAGTTGTGTTATCTAAGTGGCTCTCCGCCCAAGGAGTAATTCAACCAAGAACCGCCACTGATCAGCACCAAACATTTGCCCATCTTGTACGCTAGGACAGTGCCATGCCATAGTCCATCTCCAAAACAACTGTAAATACACATACAATGTGTACAATGGTGTCTAAACCAGGACTAAACCCGGATGCTGGTCCACCTCCTCCTCGCCGGGTGCGTAATGTGCATAAAGTGTGGGTAAATCATTATTTGCTCCAAGAACTGTGTCTTGAGGATTATTTTTTATCGTTGCGGGGTTTGATTTTGGGTCTTCCAGGTATTGCTTAGGCACCTTACTAGAGCGTAATCTCTGATAGATTGCTGCGCCACCTCAACCGCAAAAAGTTCAGCTTTGTTCAACTTTTCTGCATCCAAAGCGTCCGACGACCAAACGCCCCCGACGCGCTGCATCTGAAAAACAAAAAAACGCTGGACGCCCAAAATGTCCACATAGACTTGGATTGTAAACTGGACGCTTTGACGCTGCGGTGTGAACGCTGGTTAAGGCCACACGTAGCTGGGTATCTGATAAAACTCCGGTTTTGTGTTTGAGTGTGGACATGGATAAACAGCGTTTAAGGTTCCCAAAGGTCACTATATGCGACAATACACTTCACATATGTCTAAGTGTGTTGCTTTTGTGAATACAAATGTTTTTTCCGAAGCTTAAAAGCAATTCCACCTCTTTGTCAGTTCACAAACAAACAGCTGGCATTATGTTCGTATCTTCGTGTTTTGTTGAACTGACGACGAGATAAGGCTAACTCTCATTCGATAGATTTGGTCTAACTTATAGCTAGACCAATACAGCGGATACCATACATAACAGAGCAAAACCCCCACTTGCTCTTAACACTGTACATTTCACATACTTACAAACGAAAAATGCACCTTTTAAATATTATACCGTTTACATTTACAACATTTACATTCCAAAAAGAAAATTTGTAAACCTCTTCATTTTTAGCTTGTTGACAGATTTTAGAAAAATATCTGCAACCATGTCAGATTTACATATACAAATATCTGCAATCATGTCAGATTTACATATACAAATATCTGCAACCATGTCAGATTTACATATACAAATATCTGCAACCATGTCAGATTTACATATACAAATATCTGCAACCATGTCAGATTTACATATACAAATATCTGCAACCATGTCAGATTTACATATACAAATATTTGCAACCATGTCAGATTTACATATACAAATATCTGCAACCATATCAGATTTTCAGGCATCACTTATAATGAGAGATGTCACAATCTAATACCTCTGTGTTGCATTTCTTCAGGACAAGGACACAGTGATCAGGTTTCATTTATCAATGAAACCTGATCAGAGCGATCAAGTAGACAGACTTAGTACTTGTGTGAAGGAGATAAAAACCTGGATGACACTAAACTACCTGCTTCTTAACCCTGAAAAAACCGAGGTCATTGTGCTTGGCCCTAAGCATCTACGAGACGCTCTATCTGAGCAGATAGTCACACTGGACAATGTCAGTGTAGCCTCCAGTTCTACTGTAAGAAACCTTGGAGTCTTATTTGACCAGGAGCTCTCATTTAAAGCTCATATAAATCAAGCTTGTAAAACAGCCTATTTCCATTTGCGCAACATAGCCAAAATCAGAAGAATCCTGCCTAAAAGTGATGCCGAAAAACTTATCCATGCATTTGTAACGACTAGATTAGACTACTGTAACTCCCTGCTTGCAGCGTGTCCTAAAAGCTCCATAAAAAGCTTTCAACTGGTTCAAAATGCAGCAGCAAGATTACTAACAGGAACAAAAAGAAGAGAGCACATTACGCCGGTGCTGAAGTCTCTTCACTGGCTCCCCGTCGAGTCTAGAATCAAATTCAAAATTCTACTCTTGACCTACAAAGCCATAAATGACATGGCCCCATCCTACCTCAAAGATGCTATAGAACCATATCATCCAAACAGAGCTCTTCGCTCTCAGAATGCCGGCCTTCTGGTGGTCCCAAGAGTCTCTAAAAGTACAGTAGGAGGTAGAGCGTTTAGCTACCAAGCTCCTGTGTTATGGAATCAGCTCCCGACCCATGTTAAATATGCTGACACAGTCTCTTCATTTAAGTCCAGGCTTAAAACGTTCCTCTTCGAAATCGCTTATGGTCAGACTAGTTAGGAACAGAAACATAAACCCACAGCTTTAGCTACACTGCCCTAGGAGTAACTATGCTGGGGGAAGTATGGCAGCTTGAGCACTATCCTCTTCTTCTTCTGACTACTTATGCTATCAAACAATATTTATTTTTTGATTCCACTTGCAAACTGTTCACCGCCTTCTTTTCTTTCTCTCACTCCTGAGGACCTGTGGACCCAGATGCCCCTCCCCTGGTGAAGTGGTCCCTGCCCTGTGTGGACGGTCCCTCATCTGCCTGAGGAGTGGGTCCAGCTCGACTCAGACGGTCCCTCACCTGCCTGAAGAGTGGGCCCAGCTCGCCTCCGACGGTCCCTCATCTGCCTGAAGAGTGGGTCCAGTTCGCCTCAGACGGTCACTCATCTGCCTGAAGAGTGGGTCCAGCTCGCCTCCGACGGTCCCTCATCTGCCTGAAGAGTGGGTCCAGCTCGACTCAGACGGTCCCTCATCTGCCTGAAGAGTGGGTCCAGCTCGCCTCAGACGGTCCCTCTTCTGCCTGAAGAGTGGGTCCAGTTCGCCTCAGTCGGTCCCTCATCTGAAGAGTGGGTCCAGTTCGTCTCAGTCGGTCCCTCATCTGCCTGAAGAGTGGGTCCAGTTCGCCTTAGTCGGTCCCTCATCTGCCTGAAGAGTGGGTCCAGCTCCAGTCTCCTCGTGTCCGTCTGTCCGTCTGTGAGAGTCGGATCTCTCCTTCACTGGAACTCCTCCAGGTTTCTACGCTTTTTTCCCAAAGAGGTTTTTTTTGTAGTTTTTCCTGGCCGAGAAGGAGAGTCTAAGGACAGAGGACCCTGGGACATCGTCCCTCGCCACCACAGACATTGTCTGACTCCATCGCCACCACAGACATTGTTGATTCATTTCTCCCTGTGGCCCTCAGAGGCAACTGTTGTTGTGATTTTGGGCCTTACAAAAATAAATTGATTTGATTTGATTTGATTAGGAAACCTGTGCAGGCGGCGGATATGGATTGGAGGAAGTGCCAGCAGACTCTGCAGGAGCTGGAGGAGGTGCTGCAGCAGCTGGAAGTGCTGTTATCTCTGAGCAGAGTCCCTCGGGTGCTGCTGTTGATGGGCGGAACCACGGTCCTCCCAAAAGAGCTGTACAAGATCAACATGGAGGCTTTGGTCCTGGCATCTGGAGACAAAAGCTTACACGCTTCGTCTTGTTTAAGACAGCTGTTCCGCACGTTCTTCGTGACTGATCTTTTGTCCGACACCAATCCAGTACGTTTGATGCCCACCACTGTGTTGGCGCTCGCTCACAGAGACTGTGGGGTGGGCTTCAAAATTTCCACAATATACAATGATCAGACAGGATTTATTAATAGATGACAAACACAAGATAACCTAAGACAATTCCTACACATAATGAATCATAAACAAAAACAGACAGAAGTTGTAATAATTAGTTTGGACGCTGAGAAAGCTTTTTACTGTAAGCTGGCCATGTTTATTTTAAGTGCAAAACAAATTTAAAATGGATGACATAATTATTAAAAGGATATTGGGGCTCTTTACGATGGCCCAACATGAATTAAGAATTAAAATCAATGGTCACCTGACAGCTCCACTGTCTCTGGAAAGAGGGGGGGACAGGACTGTGTGTCAAGAAATTTGACATAAACCAATGCTATTCCTTAGAACACAATTCAACTTAGAATATGAAACGTCAGACTTTTGTGTAGCATGCATGGGAGAAACCGCCGGGCCGGGTCGCCAAGGCTGTTGTAAGTAGCCTGGCAACCCTCCTTGGTCTCACAAAGTTTTTTCTCTTGCAGGTTGGTTTTATTACAAATTATGAAATAGGCCGGTCACATTCTCATTGGTCAGCTTCACATCAAGGCACTTGTCTTTTACAACAGTTGGTATTTTCCTTAGAGATAAAGCATGGGTAATGTTTACCTAAACTCCCCTGGGGTGCTACACCCCTCCCTAGGAGTAAACATTCCTCTGCTCCATCTTTACGACACTTTCACAAATGCAGTTTGTCACACATGCCGTTTTTTTCTCTTAGACTAATGATGCAGATAATATACAAATATCGTCATATCACTATTATGCAGATAAAACACATCACAGAAATATAATCATATATTTACATTTTATCACACTGTGCCTGGTCCTCCTCCTGCTTGTTTTGTATTTGGAACCATTGGCCCAATATATTAGACGAAAATAAGTCACGGTATTGATGGGACGGAACATAAATTGGCCTGCTATGCAGATGATGTTTTTGATTATGTGTTTGTTCAAACCAGAAATTCCCATACCTAATGTGATGTACTTACTTCAAAAAAATGATTCAATGCCTGGATACAAATTAAATGTAAGATCTTTAGCTATGGTCCTCTTTTTCCTACCATAAAAAAAAAAAAAAAAAATCTTAAAAAATTGTTAAGTCTTGAGTCCAAATTGAAGGATTAAAACAATAGAAATAATTGTTTTGCCCAGATTTCTCTATCTCTTCCAGACTCTTCCAATTTCCATACACAACCGGTTGTTTGAGGAGTAGAATAAAACAATCTCAAGAATTGTATGACAAGGCAGAAAACCTCTTATCTGAATCAAAACGTTACAATTATCAAAAGAAAAAGGAGGTTGAGGTTTGCCTTGTCAGAAAAATTACTTTATTTAAGCTCAAATCAGAGCGTTGCTGTACTGCCGGGGTACAGGCTTTACTGGCAGTTAAGTCATTTGGAGGATGTGGACAATCCTTGGGTAAAATCTATACTTACAACCTGGAGAGAACTTGTCAAAACATATAACCTAAACAAAGATGTCTTAAACTGTTTGGTTTATGATCAAAGTTTTACACCTAACAGCACAGACTTAAGATTTAAAGTCTGTATAACAAAAGGTATAGATTTTCTTCCAGATTGTAAAAGATAATCAGATGAAAAGCTTGATGGGTTGAAGGAATCCTTTGGCTTGGAGAAACAGGACTTTTATAGGTATTGATAAATAAGGAGTCATCAAGAAATTAAACAAAGCAACGGCCACTGTAATCCACTGACTGAAGTATTTATTAAGGCTTAATCAGAGATTACAAGAGAAATTATATCAAAATTATATAAATGCATCAACAATCAACAAGCTATACTAATTATATTATTATACCTTCTATACATTATACCTTCTATATATTCTGCAACGATAAAAGCCATCACCAAGAAACGATTATGGACGGGACCGACATTATAATGGAGATTAAAAAAATTAATACATTCTGACAAAATTTGAAAATGGACACATTTGTCAAATGGGAAAATTATGCCGGACTACAAAATTAGGACTGCTTTTGAGCTCCAACTCTCTGTGTTTTGTTTTGTGTCTATTGTGTTATTGTTGTATTTTATAATATTGTGATATTTGAAAATAAAGTCCCTGCATTTTGGAGTTTTCTGTTTTGATGACACAGATTTCATTTGAAAACTCAATGCTTCTGTCTGTATTGTATTGTATTGTATTGTTTTGTATTGTATTTTTCTTTTCAACTGTTCTTCATGAGCTTGACTGATAATAAATATTTATCACAGGAACTATCACACTTCACTGAGTAATAATTAGAAAAAACATTTCACTTTAAGTATGATGTATAAAACATAATTAATAACATAGCACAATAAGTAAATATAGCTTATAATTACATATACCTATATACTAGGGCTAAACAGATCCAAAATGTCTGCCTCTGGTGCCTCGGGGCAGACAGACTCTCATGTGACATAAGCAGCATAAGTTAGAGACAAAATTTTTGTCTCTAACTTATGCTGCTTATGACTGTTGCTCTGTTGACCAGTATTCAAATGTAGCTTTCGTCTGAACTCCAGGACAGTCAAACCTTTGTTATGATGGACATTATTTTGGTATCAAAGAAAGAAAGGAAAAAAACAACTTTTTGATGAATAATGTAATATTTTTGCTGAATCTAAAATGAATACATGCAACTTGACAACAAACGCACCACAAACGGCATGTTTTTGGTGCCCTAGTTACGCTCCATAGTGCTGTAGATCCAGTCCAGGTAGTTGGGGACACGGGTGTAGACTCCGTACTGGCCCCTTTGGGCACAGCCTCGACCCCAGGACACAATCCCGGTCAGGAACCAGGTCTTTTTGAAGCGGGTCACCAAGGGTCCCCCAGAGTCACCCTCACAGGAGTCCTGGCGCCCGGAGCGGGCCCCAAAACACAGCATATTCTTGGAGATGTTCAGACCAGTTTGAGCGCGACAGTCCAGAGTGCGGACCCGAGGAACCTGAGGAGAGAGAGTATTTATACTTAAATACTTCCACTAAACTAGCATCAAATTATAGTATATTATGTATTGTTATGTAGTATATTATGTAAGTATTAGTAAACCGCACACACTCACACATGTGCACACACACACACACACACACGGAAACGCACACACATAAAGACTGCCCTTTCAGCTGACCTTGGGTCTCTTTTAAATGAGAATTGTGTAATTTTATAATTTCAAGTTTATTCCAGGCTTTATAATTCATTGTGTGTGTGCTATATTTTAAAGATGGACCGAATTAATATTTAGTAATCACATTTACCAGGTGCCAATATAGTTAGCAGCAGTATAGCCGTATGTTCACTGGGCACTCAGTTTGAAGTAGCAGCGCAGCAGTATTGTAGTAACAATACTACAGTAGTACTTACGTTGACTCGCTGCAGTACATTAGCCGCCTGTCCATGCTGAACCACTCGTCCCCACCCGGACACAGTGGAGACCCGGACCGAGGCAAGAGTCCGGGCCAAACCTGAGACCGGACCTGAGTTCTGTTCTTTAGGTCCAGGGAGACAGACCGGAATCACGAAACGGCTCAGCTTCACGTTCCGGACCAGTTTGAGCAGGGCCAGGTCCGAGTCTGAAGAAGTCTGGTTATAACCTGCGTGGACCACCACCTTCACCACACGGCACTTCTGTTCTGTGTTCTCCGGAAGAGACCGGTCGTGGTCTCCTGTGAAGATCAGGACCGGAATTATACTGAGACAAATAAAAGGACTAACACAGAACTGAACCAGGACTAGAGCACAACTTACCAACGGTGATGTGGAAGACACTGTTGGGTTTGGGGAACACACAGTGAGCCGCGGTTAGGACCCAACGAGGACTCAGGACCACAGCCCCACAAGAGAACACATGGTTTTCTGTTAGGAGCGCCTACAGAGAGGAGACAGCAAGGAGCGTTAATAGAGGAGCGTCTACAGAGAGAAGACAGCAAGGAGCGTTAAGAGAGGAGCGTCTACAGGGAGAAGACAGCAAGGAGCGTTAAAAGAGGAGCGTCTACAGAGAGAAGACAGCAAGGAGCGTTAAGAGAGGAGAGTCTACAGAGAGGAGACAGCAAGGAGCGTTAAGAGAGGAGCGTCTACAGAGAGGAGACAGCAAGGAGCGTTAAAAGAGGAGCGTCTACAGAGAGAAGACAGCAAGGAGCGTTAAAAGAGGAGCGTCTACAGAGAGGAGACAGCAAGGAGCGTTAAGAGGAGCGTCTACAGAGAGAAGACAGCAAGGAGCGTTAAAAGAGGAGCGTCTACAGAGAGAAGACAGCAAGGAGCGTTAAAAAAGGAGCGTCTACAGAGAGAAGACAGCAAGGAGCGTTAAGAGAGGAGCGTCTACAGGGAGAAGACAGCAAGGAGCGTTAAGAAAGGAGCGTCTACAGAGAGAAGACAGCAAGGAGCGTTAAGAGAGGAGCGTCTACAGAGAGAAGACAGCAAGGAGCGTTAAGAGAGGAGCGTCTACAGAGAGGAGACAGCAAGGAGCGTTAAGAGAGGAGCGTCTACAGAGAGGAGACAGCAAGGAGCGTTAAGAGAGGAGCGTCTACAGCGAGGAGACAGCAAGGAGCGTTAAGAGAGGAGCGTCTACAGCGAGGAGACAGCAAGGAGCGTTAAGAGAGGAGCGCCTACAGAGAGGAGACATCTATTCTGGAAACGAGAGGACCTGTTTAAGAGAAATGGCCCACACCTATACAGAGGTGGAGTGAGGGTGCTGACAGAGAACCTGCGCCACCCTCTGAGGCATTGGACTGGGCCTGGACAGGGTCCTGGGCAGATAGTTAGAGAATGAGAGAAGAATTGCTGCTCCATCAGCCAAAGACCGAGCATCAGCAGCACCACAATCACAGCCTCCACCCAAAGGATTCATCAGCAGCCGCTCCACCACTACCAGCAAAGGATTCAACATTTAACAATCTTGACCGCGGCCAGCGCAGGGGTCATTACAATTATTCCCCATAGGGCCCTCACCAAAGGCGTTGGACCCATCTAGGACAGCCATCGCTGTCATTGCCTCTGCCCTCAGAGCGACCCTGGGTCCCCCCTACACCATCTACTCCCACTACAGATACCTCACTCTCCTTCCCATCTCCACTCTCACCTAGGGGCCTTCCCAGCCATCTTGAATGTTTGATCAAATCAGGCATAAAGACACCTTTGGGGTGTTTTCATCATTTGAGTATGTATCCTTTAAAATGGAGCTAAAATAGTCACTGCCCAAGTTTTATTGATGATTTTACAGAGATGCTTTCAGTTGTATGCACAGACTTTGATGGTTTGGTAATTACAGGTGATTTCAATGTTCACGTTGATAATATTTGTGACAGAAACGCTAAAGAGTTTGACGCTGTCCTTGAAACCTTCAGTCTTACTCAGCATGTGAGTGGCCCCACCCACAGCAGAGAACACACTCTAGATCTCCTAATATAAAGGGGGTAAATATTTCAAATGTCAATGTAGTCGATGCTGCTGTGTCTGATCATTTCTGTGTTTTCATTGAGATGTTTTTCCCACACCAACAGCTGGTCCCAGTTGTTCGGAGGAGACACATAAATGCACAAGTGCACTGTTTATGTAAATAATAAACTTTGAAAATGTCTCTTGTTCTAATATAAATTATTTGTTGAACATCTGATTTGTTTGATTTGTTGTTACATCTGGTGTTTTGAATGTTCTGGACACCATTGCCCCTATAAAGGCTAAAATTGTTAAAAAAAAATAAGCAGAAGGCACCATGGAGAAATGATGATTTGGTTACGGCACAAGTCAAAGCTCCAGGTTCAAAAACAGATTTACAAAGAGAAGTTGTACATGTACAACCTCATTTTATGTAGAACTAGGGAAGGCATTGAAAATGCTATGAATCCCACAATGCAAAAAATAACCCTAAAACCACATAGACTAAGCTAACTCACTTTGCATCTGTAACTGACAAAACTGTCCAGGAGATCATCACCAATCTGAGTACATCTACATGCTGCCTCGATGTGTTAACCACCAGATTTTTTTCAGTCTGCGCTGAACAGTTTGTTAGCATGCCACCTCAATCTGGAACATTTCCAATGTCTTTGAGGTCATAAAGCCTCTCCTAAAGAAGGGCACTCTTGATGCCGCATTACTGAGTAATACTGGCCCATCTCTAATCTGCCACTTTCAGGCATGTTTTTCAGTCAAGTTTTAGACTGTCAATCATGGGATCCTCTTACAGAGACTAGAGGACTGGTGGGCATCACTGGCACTGCCCCAAATTGGTTAAGGTCCTAACACAGTTAGGAAACCAAAGAGAAAGTGTCAGCAGTCACCGCCAGAGTCTCGTACTCAAACCTACCAATCAGTTGGAAATCTGGGGGTAACAATAGACTTAGACTTCAATTTTAACAACCACGTCAAATCAATAACATCAGCAGCTTTTTACCACCTAAAAACATAGCCAAAATCAAAAGTATAGTGCCTAAACCAGACTTGAAGAGACTTATACATTCGTCTGTCTCCAGTAGATTTGACTACTGTAACGGCCGCTCACTGGCCTCTCCCAACGAGCTGTAAAACAGCTGCAGTTCATCCAGAACGCTGCTGCTCGGGTCCTGACCAGAACCAGGAAGTATGATCACATTAGTCCTGTTCTCAGGTCTCTGCACTGGCTCCTGTGGCTCAGAGAAGAGACTTTAAAGCAGCTCTGCTTGTGTAGAAGTCTCTCCATGGCCTAGCACCAAAGTGCATCTCGGACATGTTAGTGCCATATGAACCATCTCGGACTCTGAGGACCTCAGGGACCGGCCTACAAATAAACTTGCCTTGCCTTACCTTTCCAGAGGAGCAGAATACAATAGAATGGAGCAATAAAAAATAAAAAAATAAAAAAGAAACATTTTAGTATTTAAAATGTAATTAACTAAAACACAATCTTGACTTTAGTTTTAATTGTTGAGAGAGCTCGCTTCTCTAATATTCCAAAGACTTGGTCCATGAATTATGAGGACAACATTATCAATCCTTTCTCCTCTGTCCTTTGGAAATTCTTGTTGCCTGCAACACATGATTCTTGATAGGGTGTGGTTTAGGTGGGGCAAGGCTATGGAGAGCCTTGTAAGTAATTAAAAGATTGTATTCTAAAATTCACCAGGAGCCAGTGTAAGGAGGCTAAAATTGATGATGTGAGCACTTTTGCTCTTAGTCTGATGACATTAAGAGTGTGAATTGTTTTATTTCAGTATCATTTAGAGACAATATAATGTTTCCTAAACGGTAAAAAGTTGTAAGCTTTGAAGTTAAAATCAGAATCAGTATCCAGACTAGTGACGGTAGGTTTAACCCACTGATATAATGCACTGACGGCATTCTAACGGCATTTCCACATCCAAGTGTAATGAGTTTGCATTATTCTTTAATGACAAAGTTCAGGGCATTAAAAATGCTATAAATCCCACAATGCAAAAAAATTACCCTAAAACCACCAAGACACTTAGAGCTAACTCACTTTGCACCAGTAACTGACAAAACTGTCCATGAGATCATCACCAGTCTGAGTTCATCTACATGCTGCCTCGATGTGTTACCCACCAGATTTCTAAAGTCTGTGTTGAACAGTTTGTTAGCACCATTCACTCACATAGTTAACATGTCGCTTCAATCTGGAACATTCCCAATGTCTTTAAAAACTGCGGTCATAAAGCCTCTCCTAAAGAAGAGCAGTCTTGATGCCGCAGTACTGAGTACTGCCAGGAGAGACGGGAGATGGCGGAGGAGAGTGGATCGGTGGTCGAAGACGTTCTGGACGGCGTGGAGGAGCAGCCTTTTCTGGCTGCACGTGCCCGGAAACGTAAAAAGTCCCTTAGCTCGTCCGAGGGTTCTGGGAATGAGCAGCAGGATGAGGCTGAAGCTATTGATATCCGGGGTGAGAGCAGAGACTGTAAGGTGATCATAAAGCTTGCACAGGATAGTGCATCCTTTAAGGAGTGGAATTCAGTGGCATTGTCAAAGAGCCTAACTGTAGCTGTGGGAGTGATCAAGAGTGCGAGTGTCCGTAGAGATGGCTCGCTGCTGGTCGTGTGCAAGGACGCGGCTCAGCAACGGAAGGCGATTGGAACTAAACATCTGGGTGGAAAGGACATTCTTGTGTCTGATGCTGAAAGAAACACGGTCAGAGGAGTTATCGTAGGTGTCCCTACGGCGACGTCTGTGGATGAAGTTAAGGAGAATTTGACTGGAGCTAAGGTGCTGGACGCTAGGCGGTTGAAGGTGACCCGGTCTGGGGTAAGATGTGACAGCTTGTCGGTAATGGTAACACTTGAAGGGAGGTGCCTGCCTAGTGGGGTCCGTGTTTCTTTCAGCATCATACACCCAGACGTTTAGTTCCAATCGCCTTCCGTTGCTGAGCCGCGTCCTTGCACACGACCAGCAGCGAGCCATCTCTAAGGACACTCGCACTCTTGATCACTCCCACAGCTACAGTTAGGCTCTTTGACAATGCCACTGAATTCCACTCCTTAAAGGATGCACTGTCCTGTCCAAGCTTTATGATCACCTTACAGTCTCTGCTCTCACCCCGGATATCAATAGCTTCAGCCTCATCCTGCTGCTCATTCCCAGAACCCTCGGACGAGCTAAGGGACTTTTTACGTTTCCGGGCACGTGCAGCCAGAAAAGGCTGCTCCTCCACGCCGTCCAGAACGTCTTCGACCACCGATCCACTCTCCTCCGCCATCTCCCGTCTCTCCAGACTGGAGACTCCTCGGTGTAAAGCCGGTTGGTCTCTGAAACAACAACAACAACTATTCTAGTCACAAAGACATATCATGACCTCATGGGCTTTGTAACACCAAAGCAATGGTAGGAGTACTTTTACGGACTATGACAGTCTGAGGACTACGAAAAGTCTGAGGAATAAAGTCTGGCGGTAATGCAACAATTGGATGCCAACCGCCATAAAACAAAAACAACAACAACAACAACAACAACAACAACTGAGTCATTACCGGCCCATCTCTAATCTGCCATTTTGGAAAGGTTGTTTACCAACAGCTCACAGATTTACTCTCAATAACATCAGCAGCTTTTTACCATCTAAAAAACATTGCCAAAATCAAAAATAGTGTCAAAACCAGATTTAGAGAGACTTATCCATGCGTTTGTCTCCAGTAGATTAGACTACTGTAACGGCCTGCTCACTGGCCTCTCCAAACGAGTTGTAAAACAGCTGCAGTACATCCAGAACGCTGCTGCTCGGGTCCTGACTAGAACCAGGAAGTATGATCACATTAGTCCTGTTCTCAGGTCTCTGCACTGGCTCCTGTGGCTCAGAGAAGAGACTTTAAAGCAGCTCTGCTTGTGTACAAGTCTCTCCATGGCCTAGCACCAAAGTACATCTTGGATATGTTAGTGCCATATGAACCATCTCGGACTCTGAGGACCTCAGGGACCGGCCTCCTACTGGTGCCAGAGTCAGGACAAAACATGGACCGGCCTCCTGCTGGTGCCAGAGTCAGGACAAAACATGGGGAATCTGCGTTTCAGTTTTATGCAGCTAAAATCTGGAACAGTCTTCCTGAAGATGTGAGACAGGCTTCTACTCTGACAATGTTCAAATCTAAGCTAAAAACAGTTTTGTTTAGCTGCGCATATGACTGAAAGGATTTTTTCTTTGCACTCTTCTCTTTTGTTTGTGATTTTATTAGTTTAGACAATCAGTTGGATTGATATTTTTTAATTTTGTTAATTTTATTGTATTTCTGTTTCTGTAATTTCTTTGTGATTTGAATGCATTTTTCCTGCTGTGTGAATCACTTTGAATTGCCTTGTGTATGAAATGTGCTCTACAAATAAACTTGCCTTGCCTTGCCTGAATTTACCAAGTTACCATCGTTGTTAATATAATAATAATAACAACAGTGTTATTATTATTATCATTATCATTATTATTATCATTATTATTATTATTATTATTATTATTATTATTATTATTATTATTATTATTATTATTATTATTATTATTATTATTATTATTATTAGTATTATTATTAGTAGTAGAAGTAGTAGTAGTAGTAGTAGTAGTAGTACCTGCCAGGGACATTGTCCTTTGGGACACACTTGGCCGTTTACAACTCTGGGCGCGAACAACTCCTGATGACGGCCGCACGGGAAGTCCACTAGAGGGAAACAAACACAGACATCGTTTACATTGTTTACTTTGTGTGCTGTGCTCTTTTTGGCTGTAGTTCGGACCATTAGGAATGCAGCTGGTGTTGTCCCGGTCCCGCTTGTACCCGTCTGCGCAGGAACAGATCAGTGCATGCTCAGGGGACTCTGTGCAGTAATGCTCACAGCCGCCATTTCTGTGTCTGCACCGTTGAGACGACGAAGATGACGACCTTGCTGGAAATATAAAATATAACTAACATAAAACACAAATATACTATGACACAAATACATCCAAAGAGGAGCATGACACATGAGCGCACAGTTGCCTGAGCAGCCAGTTCCTTCGAACCAGGCCCAAGTCGAATGATCCGTGTCTCACCATGAATTGAGTTCTTCACATGAATGAATCTGGGAAGGCTCTTGCTGAAAACTGTTGGGGCTTTAAAAAAATACTCCATGCTGATTTATCAAAGCGTCACAACAGCAGATCAAAATTGTGTTATATACAGGGTTCAGAAAAGCACAGTCCTTTTTCTTATCCTAAAATGTACAAAGTGTCATTATATGCACGTTTTTGAAAAAGAAAATACTTGGTATTCTTCCTAAAATGGGCCAAAGTACGGCGGCTGTCTACGCCACCATGTTTTGGTTTGTGTTGTTTGGGTGAACTCAAAAAAATCTAATTCCTCTTCCTGGTTTCTGTTCAAATGCAACTGCTAATTTGTGCCAATCGTCTCTTAAATGCAGATGGCATAGCTTCGGAATATTTGAGTACAGGTGTAACACAAGCAAAACACTTGTGTGAAACACAGATGAAATACAGGAAAAATACAGGTGCAGTAGGGGAAATAATTTTACATTGAAGCATAGTGGTATTAAATAGTATTAGTACCTTTATCACAGAGGTGTCCGTGGTAACCAGGCGCACATTTACAACTGAAGCTGCTCACGACGCGTGTGCATGTGGCTCCATTCTGACAGGGGGCTGAGTCACATGGGTTTCCAGCTTAAGAGATACAAACATATTTACATGCATTTAGTGTACATGGAACAAGACTCTGCACACATAGACCAAAAGGAAATATAATAATTAAAAATTGTTATAAGCTCGGTTGGATAAATGAGCATCAGCTGACTAAAGTAAAAAAGAATAGTTTGATTAATTATTTATTGAAACAATATTATTTTAGTATTTTAGTTTCAAGACTATAAGTAAATTATTTCACAATTATTTTCAGTATTATTAATAACAAATTAAAAATTATTCAAATCTATTTTCAAAAATATTTTTTTTAAACTATTTGTCCAATTTAAATATGTATTATTTATATTCTTGTTAATATTTAATGTAATATAATATTTAATTTTACAAATCTGTAGACCAGAATCCAACCTTAAAATGTTCAATTGTTAGAATTCCATTTTCTTTTCTAAAGTTGCCTACCTGGGCAATTGCGAATTTAAATAGACACCCTGTCTAGCCTGGTGCAGTAGGGTACTGAAAACGTGTTAATTACTTATAATAAATGATCTTATATCTAATATATATATATAATAATAATACAGCACAAATCTGTTAAATGTTTTGGGGGGAATTGGAAAAGGCAGGATAAATAGTAAAAAAAAACCTCCTACAAAGGCTGCGCCAACTGGGTGTTGAGGGCTCTGCACTTGACTGGCTCACATCCTACCTCACCAACAGGCAAGAGTTCATTTCCCTCTCCGGTCACTCATCCACCCTCTCCCCAGTAACGCAGGGTTCCCCCAGGGCTCAGTCCTCGGCCCCCTCCTCTTCATCTGCTACATCTTCCCCCTTGGTCACATCCTCCGCCAACTCAACCTGGACTTTCACTGCTACGCCGACGACACCCAGATATACCTCACCACCAAATCCACCCAAAACCCTCCCCTCAGCCACATCGAAACCTGCATCTCTACAATAAAATCATGGCTCACTCTCAACTTCTTCAAACTGAACAGTGACAAAACAGAGCTCCTCCTCATTGGCACCAAATCCACTCTCAATAAAACTGGTCCCTTTTCACTCAGCACCGACACCTCAACCATCACCCCCTCTACCCTGGTACGCAATCTCGGTGTCATCATGGACCCCACCCTCTCCTTCACTCCCCATGTCAGCCACATCGTCAAGACCTCATACTTCCACCTCCGCCGCATCGCCAAAATCCGACACTGCCTCACCCTCCCCGCTGCTGAATCCCTCATCCATGCCTTCATCTCCTCCTGCCTTGACTACTGCAACTCCCTCCTCACTGGCATCTCCTCCCATTCCCTCCATAGACTCCAAATGGTCCAAAACTCCGCTGCCCGTCTCCTCACCCACACCCGGTCCCGTGAACACATCACTCCCGTTCTCCGCTCTCTCCACTGGCTCCCAATCAAGCAGCGCATAAACTTTAAAATACTCCTCCTCACCTTCAAAGCTCTTCACCACCTTGCCCCCCCCTACCTGTCTGACCTCCTCATCCCCCACCGCCCCTCCCGAGCTCTCCGATCCTCCTCCTCTCTCACCCTGACTGCACCAACATACCGACTCAAAACTTTTGGCGACAGAGCATTCTCCCGAACAGCACCCCGACTCTGGAACTCCCTCCCCCAACCTGTCCGCCACTCTCCCTCACTCACATTCAAATCCCGCCTAAAAACATACCTCTTCACCCAAGCCTATGACCTCCCCTACCCCTAGCCTCCTCTACCCCATTGCCTACTCTTCTACCCCCTGTTACATCCCCATCTTTTTCTCTCTACTTCTTCTGTCTTGTTCATTTTATCTGTATATTAATGTGTATTGTACGTGTTGTCCCCCCCTGTCTGTAAATACCCCCCCTTTTTTATTATGTTCAGCGTCTTTGGGTCACTGAAAAGCGCTATATAAATAAAAGTTATTATTATTATATATATATATTACCGTCGGGATCACATGCAATGGTATTTATGTATTTATTTGTCTATGAGAGTTTTTATTTATTTATAGGAGATCTTCTACTGAAAGTGTTTTTCAGACTTCCTATAAGTGATCTGTTCTTCTGTATCTACCTCTGTATCTACCTGCGTTGCACCAATGAAATTTCCCCATGTGGGACAATAAAGGAATATCTTATCTTATCTTATCTTATATATATATATATATATATATATATATATATATATATATATATATATATATATATATATATTTTTTTTTTTTTTTTTTTTTTTTATGGCGTAATGGCAGAGTGGTCGCATTGTGGAGAGGTACCTTGATAATTGGTCCAGAAGGCCTCCTGAAAAACACAAAGAGAGAGAGAAAAAAGACTTAGCCACACCTTCTTTGAGGATCAAAGAAGGTGTGGCTTAGTCAGGGAAATCAAGGTGATCATTGCTTGACCAATAAAATATAAAAAAATATTGTTCAATTCAATAGTTAAAATATATCCAAATGGACCTGTTTTCCCCCTCACTTGTGCTGCCGAAGCTTGGCTGGAAGTCACGGTGTTTTCAGTGGCCTCTACAGGCCGCTGAGCAGTACTGTTGGAACTGGGAAGCTTGATTCTCCTTCTTCCGCAGCTGCGCAGTCTCTGACCTTATTCAGAGACCTGTTCATGTTCCACTCTCTTACATGAGCTTTTAGAACCAGAGTGGAGATTGGATAATATCTGCCCTTCTCTCTGATTGCATCTGGATAAGTACTAGTGTTCGTTGTAGTAATTTGTAATTTTATTTTTTATTAACTTAAGAAAAATTTACATCTTTGTTTAGTTTTGATTAGCGCCTCTTGTCATGTAGTAAGCACAGATTTTAACTTTTTCCAAACGACTCAACCGCTTGTCATCTTCCAGCAAGGCCTGTGCACAAGCTGGTTGGGAATGGAAATTGGGAGAGCCTGAAATAGATGGAGAAATCTGGGGAAAACATCCATCCATTTTCTACCGCTTGTTCCCTTTCGGGGTCGCGGGTGACTGGAGCCTATTCCAGTGACTTCGGGCCTTAGGCGGGGTACAGGGCCAACACAGAGACATAGACATTACAGACAACCATTTACTCTCACATTCATTCACTAGGGCCAATTTAGAGTCACCAATTTTACCCAACACATGAATGTCTTTAGACGGTGGGAGGAGCCGGAGAACCCGGAGAGAACCCACGGTGACACGGGGAGAACATGCAGACTCCACCCAGAGAGATCATGTGATGTTGGTCTGGCCCGAGAATCGAACCCATGATCTCCTTCTTGGGAGGCAAGAGCGCTAACCGCCTTTGAGAAAACATTAATTTTTATAATTTAAATCCTTTGAATTAGACTTAAGTATGGGATAAGAGTACATTTTTCAAGATCTTTCTTAATAGTGGAGAAAAGAGGAGTATAGTTTTTTCTCTAAGATTGTTAACCTAAACCCTTCATGGAGGACGACACCGAAATATTTAAGGCATTCCGCTTGCCAATTAAATGCGTCTTTCTAAAGGACAGAGTGGGTCACCAGTAAGAGAGAATTTCAGTTTATTGTACATTACATTTGTATCCAGACATTTGACCAATATCATGGAGGAAATGCATCACATTAGAAATAGAAATATCTGGTTTGGTTAAATATAGTAAGACATCATCTGCTTATCAGGCAATGTTATGCTCCAGCCCATTAACTGAGACAAGATAGATTGTTTCAGATTGTATATTGGCCTATTCCATGAACAAAACAAAAAAAACTGCGGACCAAGCACAACCCTGCCTTACTCCTGTCTCTAAAGTCAGTAAGTCTGTGTATGAATTGTGCTCTACATTTTTGCCTTGCCCTGCCTTACAAAAATAAATTGAATTGAATTGAACAAAGAAATTGCAAAGAAAAAAGGAAGAAATTAACCAAAAAAGTGCAGACAATGGGCAAAAACTCACATGTCTCCAATACAGCCCAGGGCCCTTTCATTGAAATAAGGAAAATAAAGGGGGAGATTTTATTGGCAAATTCTAATGCCTCTTCCGCTGAAGTGTATCTTTTTATTTATTTCCTCTCTCAGGCGGGATTTCACCAGATCTGAAGCTTTGCGTTCATTGAACACTTGCGCTGAGTGGTTGTTAAAGAAAGAGACTTACGGCTTGGTTGATCCAGAGCGCGTTTATCACTGATGTTGCAGAACTTCAGTATAATAGGCCTTGGACGCTGGTTCGGGGCTAGTTTAGGAGCCAGAGAGCGGTGCGCACGGTCAATCTTGAGTTATTTGGGGATTCAGGGCTCCATATATTGGATGACCACATCCTTGCCCTCCTATTTAATATTGAATATCTGCAAGTTACGTCTGCGTTCTCGGTTCTCCAGGTCGTCCAGTTTGTCTTTCAAAACACGCACCTGGTTTGTCAATTCTGCCACTTTGGTTTGTGTCCCTCAGATCAGAGACGTCATCCTCGGCTGCCACAACCCGAGTGTCCAGCTCGTCCGTCTTGGATTTCAAATCATGCATTTGCACTAGGGCCGCGTCCACATTTGCATCCACTGTCTTTGTAAACTTGTTAGTAATCTCTCGTATTCACCGGGTCTATCCCGCTCCAAGTCTTCTCTGCAGGAGAATCTGATCTGGAGATGGAGGGATTGCGTGACGCGGCGGCCGGGGCAGCAATGGCACAATCCCCGCCTGAGTGCGTGGAGGATAGTGCCCTAGCAGAGCGAACATTTAGCTTAGATGCAGCATTTGCTAGTCTGATTCTCTGTCTCGTTTTTCTTCTTGTTTTTCTTAGACATGTTCACAAACTAAGTGTTGGGTCTCTTCATATGTCTGCTCCCATGTGAACGTCCCCCCTAGTGAACTTGTAATAAATACGGATTATTTCCACAAATACAACCACAGCCCAAATTACATGTCCGATCTAAGCAGCCATCATCCCAGAAGTCCACTTCATGTTATTCTAAACTTCTTCTTTTTTTCATTCACACTGCCAATTAATGGAAGTCAAACTGTGAGAAATATTTACCACATGTGCTATCATACCACACTAAATCATAATTATAAAAACAGGATAACCTGTCATATAGACTTTAAGTTTGTGGTTGTGACGTGACAAAATTATGAAAAGTTCCAGGGATACAAATACTTTTACAAGCAACTGTAATTACGGTTTTAGACGATAAATGAGGAAGCCTTCATTGTCTGACCACATTCCCCTGACTCTCTATGATACACTGCTAGTTCTCAGGTTAGTTGTATTTAACGTTTATGGTGGGTTAGTTAGGTTTTAGTAGTGATTGATTCCCCTTGGTTCTGACCAGTTGTTGCTTCTGAGGAAAGATCTCTCTGGCCTCTTCATATGAACACTTTTCCTCCACACACTCTCGCTCCAGGTTTCCCATCCTCAGCTCTTCCAGGAACGAGTTAGCCCTGCGTGTCCGGACCAGAACCGGGTCTGAGCCAGGTCTGGCACCGCCCAGGACCGAGTGAGCTTGGTCCGAATCCAGGAAGACTGCAACAAAACCAGACAGAACCTCCCATAGTCAATGAAGGTAGATGATTTACTAAATAATATACTACTGATACAGCTTCTACAAGTGTCTTTGGGTGAGGGTTAAACATGGATCCTGGTCAGGACCTCAACTAGATGATTTTATATGGTGAAATAGTTATAACAGCTCTAAATCTAAACCTTGTAACGGTTAAAGAAACCAAGTTGAAAGTAGCTGCATTAGTAGTAGTACTAGCAGCAGCAGTAAAGGTACTAGTACTTATAACAGCAATGACATCGTTTGAACCTGGGGAAAACAGGAAAATCAATTTTTTTGGACTTTGGCAGAAACGGCAAAGTAGTTATAGATGAACCCAAAACTGTAAACACTGGTCTTGATGACGGACTAGATCTGAACCAAGACTAATCCCAGGACTAAACCAGGTCTAACCACAGGACTAGGACTCACCTGAGCCCCAGGTGCATGCTGGGAGGAGGAAGACGAAGCAGACAGCTCCAGAGACAGAGACGGCCATTTTGATATGAGCAAAGTTCGGGTCCAGAACAGACAACACCAGAACGCCCAAATATGGACACAGACGCCCAAACACAAGCACACAGGAGATGGACCAACTGCCTTATATGGAGAAACAGGAAGATATGCGGTTTCCTGCTTTCATCAGCTGTCAATCAAACTTCATAACAAACTGCACTGTATAAAGTGACAAAAACTAAACCAGGACTAACACTGCACTAAACAAGGGTTTACAGCTAAACAAGGGTGTGCAAAATGGGATTTTATGTTACTGTCTGTGCAGTATTTCAAATGTTCAAATGACGATAAATAAATAAACAGCTTTGTTTATTTAGCTATGTTCTTAACCCTTTACCTACCAAACAAACCAAAGACAGCCTTAATCAAGTCCTTACTTTCTGTAATAACCTGCAGATCGAAATCAGTCGAATGTTTTGTCAGATTCATATTTGTTTAAATGTTCATTCCCCCTTAACCAAACCAGAGCTAAAACTGGTTATAAGGATTAAAATCAGGGCCTAAACCAGGAATGCCATTTGGACTACACACTAAAATTCATACAAAAGATTTCAGACAAACAAAAGTTCTTTAATTAGATTTATCCATAATCTGAACATGGTTAATTGAATAAATATGAATGATATACAATCAGGCATGAATAAAAACACATGGAGTGAAGGAAAAGCAAAAATATACAGTAGTTATATGTAAACATGCACAACTTCACTCCTGGCAAGCAGCTTGGAGAAAAAAGATGTTGGGGCAATTGTTAAACTGAAAGGTTTAGTCCTGGTTCAGTGCAGGTCTAGTCCCGTTTTAGTCCGGTTTCAGTGCTGGTCCAGTCCTGGCTTGGTCCAGGTTCAGTCCCGGTTTAGCCAGGTTTAGTCCAGGTCCAGTCCCTGTAGGATCCTTGGTATCAGGTCCTGTGCGTCCTTCATGGCTCTGGTCCAGGTCTGGGGGAAGATCTGGTCTCTATGAGCGGCTGAGGCCCAGAGCAGAGCCCCGAGTCCCGCCCCGCGGCTGCAGTTCTCCCCTGAGGAACCGGAAACCAGGGTTAGAACCACATCTAGGTCTGGTTTATGGCAAAACATTTCAATGACATTACCTATCCACACAAAACAAAAACTGGCACAAAGTTCAGCCTCTTAATTCATAAATATTCTGTATCTTGAAGCCTTCAGTCACAATATTTCAACCTTTATTTCTTTAAAAATGTATTTTAAAAATCTCAATGTACAATAGAAATAATTGTTCAACATTCTGACCTCCGCAGTTGGTGTTGGCGAGGATGCCTCCTAAAGGATCGTCATGGAACTCATAAGCCAGGTGGAACAGACTGCTCAGGGCTCCTGCACACATACACACACACGCGCAGACGCACACGCACAGACACACAGGCACGCGCACAGACACACGCACAGACACACGCACAGACGCGCGCACACACACACACACACACACACACACACACACACACACAGAGTCAGGACTAATTACTAAAGCAGGAGTAAAGCAAAGCCCTGGTCTACAGGGTCCAAACTTACCTGAGCTGTAGCAGGCCAGGCCCAGTTCTCCCAGAGCTCTTTGATGGACCCTCAGTCTTTGCTCGGACCCAACCGGGAACCTGCACCAGACCAGGGTTAGTTCATGTTCAGACCTAGTTCTGGTTCAGTACTGGTTGAGTCTAGGCCTGCCACGATAATCATCGTCCAACAAATAATAGTCAATATTCATTCTGTGTACATTATGTTTGTAATCATAATTTTGGTTATTTTTTGTGGAACAATAAGATTTTAACTGTAGACAGGGCCGCTGCAAGTCATTTATGTGGCTTAAGCAGAAATGTCAATGGTGCCCCCAAGCTACTTGAGTAGGAACTGCAACACTATAGTCCTAGAGTTAGTTTTGAATTGATAAAGAACTAAAAACAGAGTATTCCTAGGCTATGCTCCCCTTTTAATTGTAAAAGGAAGTTATTTTGGAATGTTGTAATTGAAAAAATGTCCAGTATGTTTTATATACAGATTCCCCTGTGTCCACTGTTCTGTCTTAGTGGAATAAGAGCCCAAGACTCATGTGAAGAAATAGAAAATATTCTGTTTCTTGGTCTTGTATTAATATTAACGTAAGACAACAACAACAACAACAACAACAACAACAACAACAACAAATAGATTTCCAGGACCTATTTTCTATGGGACAAGCTGCTCTTCTTCTGGACATTGACCCAGAGATAAAATAGCTGGCCCATGGACAACAGCTAAACTCCACTTGGACCAAAAACGTGAAACAGAATGAGGGTTAATTTATTTGATTTGTAATTAGAAAATGTAATAAAAATAATAACAACAATAAAAAATATAATAATGTACTACATATGTATGTACTTGTGTGTATTCCATGAACCGTATATGTACTGTATGTTTATACAGTGAGGAAAGTAAGTTTTTGAACACCCAGCAATTTTGCAAGTTCACCCACTTAGAACTTATGGAGGGGTCTGACATTTTCATCGCAGGGGCAGTTCCACTTTCAGAGACAAAATAAAAATCTCTCCATTAATCTAAATTAATATCACCTATTTGAGCTCATTTGCTACATAAAGACACCTGTCCACCCACCAAATCAAGACCAAAGAGCTGTCAAAATTGTAGACCTCAACAAGGCTGGAAAGGGCTATGGGCAACTGGCAAGCAGCTTGGAGAAAAAAGATGTTGGGGCAATTGTTAAACTGAAAGGTTTAGTCCTGGTTTAGGGCTGATTCAGTTCTGGTTTACCTCTGGGCTTGTTTGCTGTATCTAACACTGGTTTCCCATTGGCCGAGAGCCTTCAGTGCATGTTCAGACTGCGCCTTCAGACAGGCTCCGCCCACAACGGCGTGCAGGGTTCTGGCAAACAGCGCCACCGTTTTGAGGGCATTAGGATGAGGGTGGGTTAGCGTAACCATCTCGACCGCCGCGCGCACCTGTGGACAAAAGATAGAGGCAGGTTCGGATCATGCACAATCTGCTCTAGACTGTCCATCACAGAGACAACAGCAAAGTCAACGCAACTACGGACCAGAGGCACTGAGGGAGAGACTCACCGCTGTCTCCTGATTAGCGGATGCAGCTAGTAGGACGAAGGGGAGGATCATGGGTAAGCAGCCGATGGCGTCAAGCTGTGAGTCCGCATAAGACTTCAACTTCCTCTGACTCCGAGCCTCTGCAAAACTCAGGATCTGGAACAGACAGAGAGCTGGTAATGCAATAATAATTAAAGCCGCAAGCAGCAATGATCGGCCCTCGCCACGCCGCCGCCGCTACGCCGCCACGCCGCAAACGCACCCCAATTGTCCTTTTATTACGCCTACTGCTGAATCTGTGACGCTGTCACATCTTCTCCCCTTTGTTTTACCATCAAAAAGCAATTTTATTTTGAATTCCTGGCAAAATGTGCGGCTTTGCCGCACAGAGACCGTGACTCTTTGAATAAAAATGTGGATAACTTTTGATGGTCCACTGCTGAAGATGAGTCCCACCAAATTTCAGGATAATAGGGCTAAAGCCCTAGGAGGAGTTCGTAAAAGTACGACATTTGGAAAAACTCCCAAGTCATGCTTAGCCATTTTTGAAGCAATATGGCCGATATTTGGTTGTGCGGACGGCGTTGCCGTAATAATATTTTCTACTTCTCTTGTCACCATCTACCTCTGCGCCAAATTTCATGATTCTACGATCAGATTTTTTTTGGGTCATTTCCTATCTCTCAATGCATTTTTGGTACATTTGGGGGCGCTGACGCGCCAATTTTTTTTATTTTAGAAAAGGGAAATAGCCAGAATGTAGAGAGGCACAATTTTTAGAGGTGTGCAAATTTTTGTGACTTTTCGTCAATGTTCACTGGGTGAAAAATAGGGGGGTTGGTCCCGAGAAGAAAGAAAGAAAGAAGAAAGAATAATATTCTGATGCGAAAACTATGTTTCCCATTTTTCAAATATCATAAACTATACATTTTCGGAAAGCACTCGCGCTTTCCTACCTCATGGTGTGGGTCCCTGGTCACTGACGGGTACTTTCGTTAATTTTGAGTGGGCTCCGCCCACTTTGTGTTTTTGGCCCTCTAAACAGTAATAATGTTCAATTTTTGCATTACATGCTTATATGCACAGAACATGCAAGAGATGGGGAACATATTCGTGAGCTACTTAGCGCAAATGAGTGCTTTATAAGGGGATGACGACCGCCAATGTAAAGTGCTCGTTTAGTGCGCACTTTTGCACGGGCTTCGCCCGTTTACAACGGTAATGTTCCATTTTCCTACTACTAATTAGTATGCACAGGGCGTGCGTGAGTGAAGGAGTGCGTTAGTGAGTGTTTGGAAGTGGGCGAGCGCTTCGTGCTCGATTTCGTGCGCACTATGTGCGCACTTTCGCAGCCGTGCTTCGCACGGCCTTACGAGATTAATAGGCCTCTCGCCAGCTTGTGGTGCTCAGGCCTAATAATCTTTCTACAGTGAAAAGATATGACTATGGTTTATGACTATGGAACATCACAACTTTATAAAGGACTATACCAGGACTGAACCAGGACTAAACTGCAGATGCGTAGATATAACTGATTTTACAGCTGGACTAATTGAACCTGGTTTATGCTGGGTTTCAGTTGTCCTAAAAGGTCAAAACTTAGACCTTGCAATTACATTTATTCAGAGTTTCTGTGTTCGCTTTTCCTCATTGTAGATCAAGCTAGAGGCAGATTTACAACTGCAGAAGCTCAGCGGCAGTGCAGGAGCAGGTTCACAGATAACAACAACTATAGAGAGCAACTACAGGGAAAATAACTGAAGTACACTCAAGGTTAACTGTCAAATATCAAACTTTATCAAAGCACAAAAAGCAGCCATGCTAGATTTTCTAACTCAAGTACTGAAATGTTTCCAGCGTTTCCAGGTAATGAATCCTGTTCCAAATTTCTAAGTGGGCAATCCGACCTCTGAGGATGATTGGAACGCAGCATAAAGCTCGGCCTCACAGTTTGTTGAGTCCCTGCTTAACTCTGATCTCTCTAGGCTCAGGATGTCGTTTTTCAGGTGTTTTAGGAAAGTAAGCCGTAGTGATAAGGGTTTTTAAATTGTTTTAAATGTATATATCAATCAGGTTATAAGTCAGCAATTTCCGCAATCAAGTTTGTAAAAGCTAATCCTTTTGCGTGAATATGGCTTAAGGGTTGATAACTTTAGCTCATTACCTGCTCAGGTGAAGTTGGTCTCTCCAGGCTCCAGTCCTTGAAGAAGTCCCGGTGCCAAGACTCGGCATAAGAGTCCCGATGAGACCCTGGAGTCGTCATGAAGTCCACGTAGTCCTTTAGAACTGCGCCCCGAGCCTCAGGACTAGAACAGTCCCTGAACTTGCCCTGGACCAGACTGAGTCCGGCCCGAAGAGAGACCAGCACGTTCAGAGTGTTGTCTCCCGCATTCAGACCTGAGACAGGACAGGGTCAGAACCAGGACAAAAGCAGAGCTAAATCACAACCAAACATGAGGAGAGCAGATCTAAACCAGGACTGAATCAGGACTACACCTTGGTGGTAGTGCACAGTTCCGCTCTGGTTCTTCCACAAGTGGAGCTTGTTGTGGAGGATTATGGTCCCAATGACGTCTGGTTCTTTCTGAGACCTGAAGGACATTCGACCACTGCCCGCTGGAAACACAAGACCGGGTCAGACTTGGGTTGGAACCAAGACTAAACAAGGTCTGTTTCTGACCAAGTTTAAAACAACACTAAGAACGATCCATATCAGGAACTATTGACCATTTAAAAGCTTTTACATTAAAACATGCTACATTTAAGAAGTGAAACATGATGTAATGTGAGTGATGTCAGAGCCTGGTTTAAAGATGTCAATGTATTTTACATGGTTGTTTATCTAATATGAGATTATTATAGACAATTCTGATCTGGCATGCTTGATAAAGGCAAAATTCATTATAATTAAATACTTACAGACATGTTGACCTCAAAATAGTTTATCAGGTGTTAAATGAGATGTTTTCAAGATTTAACTTAAAAATGTTTAAATGTTTACAGATCAAAGATTGGTATTGCATGTTAGATGTTGTTTGTTGAACTTGAAGCATCTGGGCATGTGCAGATGTAATTGTGATGTAATTTTGACGCAAATTCAGCACCTCAAATTGGGGAATCATATGCATAACAGGTAGTTCTGGAAACAGTTACAATCATTAACATTTAGATCTAATGTCAGTTAATTATTGAAAATGGTATGGTCTGATTAATAATTTTGCTTCCTGTTGCTTTCATTCTGGAAATTTAAACATTCTGATGAGTATTTTAAAGGGCCTATAGCACCAGACTAAACCAGAACGTGACCAGCACAATGCCAGGACTAATAAGGCAAGACTTGACCAGGACTAAACCAGGACTAAACAGGTTCTGACCGGCGTTGGACAGGTTCATGATGCTGGAGGGGTGAGTCTCTTTGGGGGCTCTGAAGTCCGAGATCCAGGTACCAAACTGGGATTTTATGTTGTCAACAGAATAGAACCAATGCACGGGCATCGCCATGGCATCACCCGCACACATGCCCCAGAAGGCAGAGCAAACCGAGCGAGTGAGGGACATCTTTGCGAGCTAGACCTGTGAGCCAATCAGAGGAGAGAAGAGCAGAGAAAAATGAAAGTAATTGTGACTGAACATTTATTGAAATAATGCACAAATGTAATATATTAAATAATTGAATCTCTTATTGCTAAATTTATTTTACACAGGCTCAGGACTAAAATTACAATTCTCTATATAGATGTTTTCCTCGATCTAATCCAACATCTGATAAAGTTAGATATATTCCTAAATACCGTATTTTCCGGACTATAAGTCACACCTTTTTTCATAGTTTTGGCGTAGTACTTGTATTCCAGAGCGACTTATATGTGATATTATTTGTTATTTTCACACTTGCAACCTTATTTCATACTTCTTCATATATACTGCAATTTATACTCAGGTGCAATTTATAGTCCGGAAAATACGGTAATCCTAAATCTGTGATCAAATGTGGTGGTGAGTTAAAGATTGATGTAAAGATGTCTACCTCAGTACACAATAAAGCCATTCTATTCTATTCTCAAACTGTGAAAAAGAGTGACAATTCCTAATCCTAAATCTGTGATAAAGACACAGTTATTCCTAATCCTAAACATGCAATAACCTACCTGTAATCAGATTATTATTATTTTAAATATATGATTAAGTCTTTATGTTTCTGCTCATTTAGTGATTTCACTGGCACTAGGAGCCTGGCATGTTTGCTGTGTTATTATTGTGATATTTTCTCTTTATTTTGAAATGCTGAGTCTGCGTCAATCACATTACGTCAAAAACACATTACGAACACTAAAATTAAACAAATCTCCCTAGTTTCCTCCAGTTACACATGTACATATAGAGTTGTAGATGTAAAATTGCTCACCTGATCGTACCTGTTGAGGTCCCGATCTTTGTTACACAACTTTTGTTTCAATCTTATAAAACACCGGAAGTTCAGACTGAGCAGACAGGAAATGAGCCCTGTGATGATTTTAGCTTCGTTTAAAAAAAAGAGATTAAAATCCTCCTTCATGTAAGCTGCATCCGACAGTGACACACGTTTCTTTAATTACAATAGGAACGTGTTTTACTTTTCACTTTGCTATTCAAATGCTACCTTCCCCCCCACAATAAAGTGTATGTTTTGCCCTGTGAATTGACTGGCAGGCGTAAACGTGACAAATAACCATATTGTAATATTATATATTGTAATTAAAGTTACAAGTAATATTGTATGTTTAATTGCTAGATTTATGCAAAGCAATGCCATTGGTTGCTGGCAATACTACATAAATGATAAGTTATGCCTTTTAAAAAAAAATCCTGTGAAAAATCGGCTCTCTGTGGTGTACGGAGGCCGCTGCGGGCCAAGCTCTGAATGGAGGATTTCTAATGTGGCTCGGTTTTTCTTTGTTTTGTTCCTTTTCCATACCTCCGTAAACGATTTTGTGCAAGCTTAATACACGATTTAGCTTGGAATTGTTTCTATAAACTGTAATTACGGGTTTAAGTCATTTTTGTTCATTTGAAATCCGGATTCTGTGACTGTTTAAGAGCCTTTAGCATCAGCTGCTAATATTAATAACATGGAGGAGGTTGATTCAGAACTGTCACAAATGGGTAAGAAATCTAAGTTTTATGAAACAGCCCCCAGATTTTAGGGTGCGGTCACACTTGCATATTCTCACATCAAAAATGGGACAAAACCCTGACAAGAAAACGGGCTTGAACAGGACCAAACCAAGTGTACATCAGGATAAATAACAACAAATGTAAATGCACCCTTAGTACTGGTTTTAGTTCTGGTTTGGACCTGATTTTAGACTTTGCTTAATCTTTATTTTTGATTCTTGTTTAACCCGAGTTGTCCCTGTCCAGACCGGGCCAGACTGTTTTGGTCCACTCAGGATGTGGACGTGGTCTTCTCTGAGATCCAGGTTCAGCTGAACCTGCTCCAAACCCGACTGAAGACCAGCCCGGCTTCAGAGAAAGGTGCACGACTTTAATTAAACATATATTTCATTATTATTTGTGAAGTTATATTAGGAATTAGAAACATGCACTTTTCAAACAACCACAACATGTTTAATAGCCTGCGCTATTATTGGTTTAAAAAAGGAACTGCAATCAGGCTGCACTAGCACAGATTCATGATAGGCTACAGGTGCTGTGTTTAGGCAGGTTTTGGAATGGATTTAGTGTAGGAACTGGCAACCTAAAAAAAAAGAAACTCATTTTAGGCTCATTCTGCTTTCTGATTGGATAATCGTCTTGAGAACCTAAACACCAAATTACAACATAAACAATGTTGGCATCATGTCCAATGTTTTTGTAACAAAGAATAAATAATTATTACAATTCTTAATGGTAAAATTATTTGTTAGGTTTATATATAAATTCTGATAAATTATGAATATCTGGGGACACATAGGTCAAGTTTATGAAATTTGAAATAAAAAACTTGCATATGGGGCATATTTTGACTGTGTGAGGGAAAGGAGTTGTATTACTTATACACTTCTAAAACTTTCCAGTTGTTTTTGTGAAAGAAGGCTGTATATCACTTACAAAAATATTCAACATTACCAAAAGCCAGTATTTTACACAAGTTTCAGTTTAATAACCTACATACAAATAAAGGGAATAAGGGTGGAAAGAATCAGAGTGAATAATGATGATGATAGAGCCGGGGGTAAATACACTATAACAAACATTAACCTTAAGCTTTTCTATTTACCCATCAGAATATTCAAAGTTCTGGAATGGAGGCAACTGGACACAATTAATAATTAAGTCTTGGTTACAGGTTTGAATTTCCAAAGTTAGCTTTTCTATTGCAAAGGATGGAAAAATACCTTCTAGCTTCAGAATGGTATTTGAGCTTCACAAAAAGTATATTTTTTGGTAAAGTATGTAATATATCTGAAGACAAAATTAAAAATTATTGTGGGCTCAAAAAAAGTGTCTGTCATACTCCCCTATTGAATAAACAAATTATGTAAAATTCAATCATAAGTATTTAAATTGGGCTCGGATCTCTCTCGCATGTATCCACAATAGTCCTGACCGAGCCTAGCACAAGGATCTCTAGATGAGGTTTTGCCCCTGCGGCATTGAGGGATGGGGCACATACAGAGGACGCGTGTTCGCTTACGAGAACAAGTGTACCTTAACCTTGGTCTGAGTGATTTTTGTTTGTCTGAATTTTCCAAATTTTGTGGTATTCTGAGCTTAATCCATTTTGCTCCATTCTTGAATTTAGAATGTTTTTGTTTACAAACTTTTAAAAGGTCAATTTTTTGTTGAGGCAATGAAAATCTCTGAGAATAACAAGAAACAAAGATTTTAGATATTTGAGTGTACATTTATGAATAATACAACTTTCCCGGCTTTTTCCTCATTATATTTTATTCTCATACTTAAAAAAGTCTAACTAAAATGCTCAAACTCATGAATAATGTGTCTTGACTTGGACTTGTGATTGTTCAGATCTGGTGCAGAGTCTGAAGCTGCTGGAGGCCCTTGATTGGCCGTCTGTGAACCCGCCCTCTGTCGTACAGGTGGTGATTGGCTCAGGTATGTCTCGCCTGTGTCAGTTTAAAGACTCATAATAAAACATCAATAAAAACATTGTCATTTATAGAAACAAGAAAACTTCCTGTTTTTTGTTTGGTTTTGTTTGAAAAACAAACAAAAAACTGCATTTATTATTTTTTATTATTTGTTTTTCATTATTTCAGTATTTTCTGTCTTGTTGAAGTGAGACCTGCAGGTGAAAAAAAATCATCAAAATAATGTATTTAATTTGTAAACAGTGCCAGTGCTAAATTTCTTACTTCATTTTGTTGACATATTAAATAGTTAAAACTTAATCAGGCATAGAATTTGATATCAACAAATCCTTATCAAGTTACAATGACCCCTATAAATCTTTGGATGGAAATTGCTTGGATTAGATAATAAAATGTCTTTAGGTACAGATTGAACCTATGTATTTGGGTTAAAGTTTATTGTGGAGAGGACAAACTAACCTTTTTTGCTGGGAGTGTCTCCCCTTAATGATATATATTTTTTAAACTTACACTCTGCCCTCTAACCCCACAGATGCTCCTCCTGCCCCGGACCTTCCAGCGCCCCCAGTGTACCAGGAACACTGCTGCAGCCAGGTCTGACTCAGGGAGGGCTTCTGACACACAAAGATCTAACCCTAACCCCAATTTAAAGGTTGAATAGAGGAGTTTTTGCCGATTTGAGAACTCGAGCGACTGTAGTTCTTTTTTTCTCACCTCCATCCTTCCCGTTCATTCCAAGAGGCTGCCTCCAATCAAACCTCGCGCAACAGCCCCGCTGCTACATGTGCGTTTCTTTATTAGCGTGACTTATTAGCAGTTTTCCGTCGCTTCTGAGCCAGCTTGGAACACAGTCTTTCTCTGTTGTCCCTCAGCCATTTTTGTACTTAGTGGTCCGAAGCGTGGAGATACACTAAAGGAACTTGCTGCTAGCTTTGCTAAACACACACCGGCATATTAACCACGCATGCGCAGCCAGGGAAACGTGCCACTATCCTGGGAACAAACCAGAACGAGCCTTCAGATGTGCGGTAGCACGCAGGGAACGATTGACATGTGGGAGAATAACTCGCGCCATGAGGAAATCCTCTATTCAACCTTTAAGTCAGAACTGAATTTGTATCATAATTTTATTGTCTTTGAAAGTCAAGATATAAATAATAACTGACCAATTGGGAGCCTTCTTTCTCAAGGTCTGCTTCTGCTCCGCTAGCAACAGCTTTAACTGATGGCAAGCATGACTTGTTGCTAAGTGGAAAAGGGCATGTACCTTCAACAACCTGATTGCTTATTGGTTCTTTGCTTGCCATGTAAAACTCTTATGGATTTCAAAATAGATTAGATGGCAACGGCTCCACATTATCCTCCTCGATTGGCTTCAATTGGCTGTCAAGCTGTACGGCGTCTCTACATTGATTTCAGACTACAGTCTACAGTCTGATATGACTAACTGTTAATAAACCTGGGCAAACAGATCAGTGCAGAGAAACATCAAGGCCTATTGACCATTTCATGTTTGGTGATTACCGCAGGTACCAGATTTTATACCAGTTTCTAATCTCTTGTCTCTCTGTTTTAGTCCTGTGTACCTACATTACCCAGCATGCCTCTGGCTCGGCTTTGGGCACTGAACCCTCTGAAGATTCCCCTGGTGTTCGGATTTTACCGTTCCAATTCTGGAGCCAACCAATCAGAGCAGGGCGTGGACCAGATGGACCAATCGGAGCAGAGTGTGGTGTACTTTGCGCCATGCGGGCTCCGCCTCTGTGACCCTGACGCTGTGATGGACTTCTTGCTTCAGACTCAGAACTTCCACCTCCTGCAGGTACCTGACCGGGTATAAGCCAGGTCTACACCCTCCTGGTTCAGTTCTGGATCACTTGTCTCATTCATTTATTTATTCATCAGGACAATGTTTAATTAAGCATAAAGGCAGATGCTTGTACCAGACTATAACAGAGTTTCCTGGTTTTCAGAGCAACAAGTGACAAGCCACACAACAACAAAATTTTAAAAATCTCATTAGTTGCTGTGTCGTTGCTGATTGAGCTCTAATGAAATGCACTTATAACAGCTTAACAGCTTTAAAACAATAACAGCCTGTATGAAGCTCAGAAGGCAAGCCCCCTCCCCCAAAAAATACAATATGCAACAGTCAAAATTTGCAAGCGGTTTAGAGAAAAAGTCAATGTAAATAAGCGGACTTAGGAATTCTGGACTGTAGCTTAACAGCTCATTTCCATAGTCCTTGGGGGGTGAGTTCATGGGGGGAGTGCTCAAAGTGCAGAATCTGATATTTTGTCATTTGAAGTCAACACAAACACAGTTATTTATATGTTCATCACATTTGCCAACGTCAACCTCCACTTTCTAAAGTTCACATATTAAATAATAAATGTTGGGTGCACGGTGGCAAAGGCGGTTAGTGCTCCCAAGAAGGAGATCCCGGCCCAGACCAACATCACATGATCTCTCTGGGTCTGCATGTTCTCCCCGTGTTACCGTGGGTTCTCTCTGGGTTCTCCGGCTTCCTCCCACCGTCCAAAGACATGCATGTGTTAGGCAAAATTGGTGACTCTAAATTAGCCCTAGTGAATGAATGTGAGTGAATGATTGTCTGTAATGTCTATGTCTCTGTGTTAACCCTGCGACGAGTTGGCCACTGTCCAGGGTGTACCCTGCCTAAGGCTCAAAGTCACTGGGATAGGCTCCAGTCACACGCGACCCCGAAAGGGAACAAGCAGTAGAAAATAGATGGAAAAAATTATAATAAATGTTTATTACAAGGTTATTAGCATGTATGCTAATTTCGTAACTAATCGCTAATGGTAAAAATCTATACAAAACACTTTAACATGAGATAATGTTTTCTAACAGGGCTTTGGTTTCCTCACATATGCGTCAGTAACCAAAACAGCCCTGTTTTTATGGTTTGTGATGTTTAATGCTACTGAGTATAATGCTAACCCCATAGCAAATGCACTAGGGCTAATTCCTGGAATGGTACGGGCTAATGGAACATAGCGTTTTGTTTACTCGAGGCGAGTCTACAGTTCAGCTTTTAAATCATCACTTTGCGATAGAACCGACAGATTCAAACTTACTCATAACGTCTAAAAAAAACACGTCACTTGGGTAGTGGTTCTCACCCTGGGGGTCGCGAAATGATTTCAGGGGGGGCTCAGATGTTATGGAGGGAAACTGAAAATGGATGCAATCGTCTTAAACAAGCCTCGACACGACAAGTGAATTAAAATGCAATGGGAAATGTAGAGTCTTATTTGTTGGCCGACCAAATTAATTTATCTAGACCCATGTCCTGAAACAAAATCAAACATGAAAAAATAATGCTCCTTTACCATTTTGAGCATACTGTTGAGAATCACCACTACTCTAGAAAAGTGTGTTATGTTGGTTAAGCTCATTAGTTAAACGGTCTTAAATGAGAATGCAGACAGTCAAATGCTGCTCTACATTTAGGGACGCTACTCGGCCGTACCGTATCATTTGTCAGATGAATTCAGTTATTTATACTATGTTCACGTCTTGTTCTGTTTCAGTTGGACCTGTTCTCCTTCAGCCCCTGTGTCTCTGTGGATCCCCTTTGTCCTGGTTCAGATCCTGTTCTAGAGCCTGGTCCGGTATCTTGTCTGGACCTGAGTCGGGGGCAGGAGCTGACACCTGTGGAGCTGTGTGTGAGCGAGGGACAGCGTCCCCCAGTGTTCAGATATCGGCGTGAGCGTTGGCCACGCGGCTGCTTCCTGTCGCGTACTCCAGACCTGTATACTGCCTTCTGCGACTGTAGGGGGCGCTGTGGCGCCGGGGCTTGTCCCTGTGTGGGCCTGGGCAAGGGGCCTGGGTACATGCACGGGCGTCTGCCAATGCCCAACCACAACGGGTACGATAAACGCTGTCTTGTCTCTTCTTAATAATAATGAGGATAAGTTATGGCAGGGGTTACCAAACTTTTCAGGCCGGGAGACCCAAGATAACTGTAACTAACTCAAGCAAAATGTCAAGCTATAAACCACTTAATTGTATTTATTTTAGTAGTTTATTGTGTTATTTGACCCAATTTCACTAAAACATACTGTTTTCAATTAAGAGAGATTAATTATTATTATTAGTACTGCATATTTTTCTTTACATAGGTCAGTTTGTTTTATGTATGTTTTTGTTGCTGTATGTTTAAAAATATAAATAGGGGAAAAAAACATTACAGCTTCATATCATCTTGCGACCTCCAGTTCCTCCGATTGGTCCCGACCTCCACTTTGGGAACCACTGCCTAATGGTACATTTAGACCGAGCCTTCATGCACAACTAAAGCACTGTGACGCACATGTACAGGCTATCTGACGCACTTATTTTTAGTGTTATGGTAATATACCCATTCTAACCAGAGAATGTGTTTGCTGTCAAAAACATTATAAAAGAACAAAAAACATGCATGACTTACCATTTAGAGCACAGCTTCTCAAACTTTTCTGGCTAAATAAATAAAAATAGATAAAAAATTATCCACGCCCCTATGTCTTTAAAGTTTAGATTCTGCTCCTGGATTTCCTCACAGAAGGCAATTTTATATAAAAACTACAGAGATTATTCTTGCTTTGATTGAGTTCTGCGAGTCCCGCCGAAAGGGAGTGGGTGAAGAATCTTGGTTGAAACAACAGTTTACAATTGTCACTGCAGAATCTTTGAGTGTGGACCCTGGTGCGGCTGTGACCCTGGTCTGTGTCAGAACCGAGTAGTCCAGAGGGGTCTGAGGGTCCGCCTTCAGGTCTACAGGACCAGTCTGAGTCCAGACCTGAAACAAGAACTGGACCAGAACCAGAGACCGGAGCTGGGCTGGGGCGTTCGCTGTAAAGATGACCTTGACCAGGGAACCTTCATCTGTGTCTACGCTGGTGAGTCCTGGTTTAGACCTGATTTAGAGCTGCTCTGAACCTGAGTCGGGGCACTTTATTCTAATCCTGTTTTTTTGTGAAGGTGTGGTCCTGCAGAAGAGTGACAGACAGCCTGAGGCCCCGCCCCTGAAGCAGAGGAGGGCGGAGCTGGCCTCAGACGATGAGGTGCAACTGGTCACCGAGTGGCTGCTGTCTGCTCCTGACGACTCAACCCACGTACCTGTGATCCAGAGAGGAAGTGAGGTCACAGCACAGGTGGAACCTCCTTCATTCAGTCTGTCTGTCTTTAGTTCTCAGTTTGAATGTAATTATATCAGAACATTTTAGCTCATGATCATCAAAGTTGGCCATTTTTATTTCTGTAGTCATAATTTACGCAGCTCTGCCCTGTTTAGTTATGTGTATTAAAGAACAAATATTAGGCATTATTTGTATTGTTATCAGCTTTTAAACATGCTCTTGTGTACCTTTAGTTTGGCGTATCATGTTTTCAAACTAAAATACCCCAAAAGTAAAAAACAAAAACAAAGTTACATTTGTATTTCTGCTGTTTCCCTGGGCACTTAATGTGTTTTTCATCTACTGGCTCATGAATAACTGGAAGATGGAAGATCGTAGATGCTAGAAAGCTATAACTTTGCTCACTCTGAATTGAGTTCTTAAAGTGCCACTAACACCCGAGGTAGAGCCTTCTTCAGCCAAAAGCAAAATCTGAAAAATGCTCCTTTTGTGGGCAGGTGGTTTGGGGGCAGGTGAAGAGGCGGACTCTAGCCCGGTGATTGACAGCAGCTGTCGACTGGAAACATTGCACGGTCGGACTGCCTAATCTGGATAGGAGCTGACGTTCACCCTATGCTAACATGCTAATAATAATGCTAGTGCCTCCACGACGTTCTCCGCTCGCTCGGACCCCTCTGTTCTCATCCCCCTCTGCGCCACATCCGACACAAGGGCGGGGCTCCCAGGGGGTCAGTCGTGACGTAGTTCAATTGCAAATTTCAAATGTAGTGGCTGCAGTTGAAACCAAAGAGGAAAATGCAGGCACAGCTTTTGGACCAAAAAGTTACCATATGCACTAAAATGACAAAATAAGGCCAGGGATGTGTATCTACTGGTATTTCTATTTTAGACCCATTTGCACAGTTAATCAGTTAAAAAAGTGGTTTAAAAATAATTCACGCTGATTGGTCAAATTGTAACAACAGCGAAAGCAGCAAGAAAAGAATCTAAATTTCTTCTGAAGTATGGCCGTTGGTGCCGCCATATTTGTTTTGATTTGGTTGTTTTGATTTCCTCCCAAACCACAATGCTGCTCTTTGATTGGCTCCAGTCCCGCCTGTGGGCTCTAAATGCCATGTGATTGGCCCGACCACTGGTGCGGACAGTAAACGAATCAGTGATTCTCAAGTGAACTTTCAAAAATTGCGAGAATTCATCTTGTTGTTGTACTGATTGTGATTACATGGGAGAAAATTCCAAGTACGGGTATGACGATGATTTATGCCAGACTCACCAGAAGATTCTCACAGCCACATCACAGATCAAGCAAGTCATTGAGTGTTTTTGACGCTCGGAGGGGAGTGGACTTTCTAAGATTCTTCAAACTAGTGTGACTGAAGCAAAATGCTTCTCTATGTATGTTTTTGATCAGGGAACCACGGTAAAACATTATTAAAATGGCATAATGTGTCTAAATATTTTTAACTGACTTGAAGCAAGTATTTATCAGGAAAATCAAACAAATCTCCAAAATGTGTTTTGTTGAATTGAAGTATGTTAATATAGGGTAGCAACTTCAGCGCTTGCCTCGCTGACAGGTGCAGCCTTAAAAACTGTGACAAATATGCACTATCCAGTGAAATGCAGAGGTCCTGAATTTAAATGTGACGTTTCTCTATTCCAGGAGCAGACATCGCCCCCATCTGGGCTCACAGGGTCAGAGCAAACTACAATGAACAAGACCAAAGTGACTCTGGATCGGACCCAGACCCAGGACCAGATGCAGGACCAGACCAGGACTTTTGGGTCAGAGGACTTTTACCTGATTGACGCCTGTAAAGAGGGAAATGTCAGCCGCTTCTTCAATGTAAGGACATACCTCGCACCTGTAGATCGCACCTGCTCCTCTGCTCCTGTTGTAATATTTGTGTTTTATTGCAGCACTCGTGTGACCCAACGCTCTTTGTACAAAACGTTTTCACCGATTCACACGACAAAAAATTCCCCAACATCGCCTTCTTTACCAAGAGGTAAAACAAGAACTAAAAGCAGGACCTAAACAGGACTTAAACTAGACTGGACCTCGGGCTATAGAAAATGGACTGAACCCTGAACTAAAGCAGGACTAAAACTGAACTAAAGCAGGACTAAAACTGAACTAAAGCAGGACTAAAACTGAACTAAAGCAGGACTAAAACTGAACTAAAGCAGGACTAAAACTGGACTGAACCCAGAGGTTTTTTTCAGTAAAGCCAGACTTTTTGACTCTTGACTGAGCATAAACAGGAGTTCAGGCGTAGTGTGTTTCACCAGTCTCACTCAGAACTTTCCCAGTCAGTCTTATGCAGCTTTCAGTTATGCTGCTTCCATGTGCTTGTTGAGCAGTTCAGATTGGAGATCAGTCAACCAAGGCATGCTCTTGGTTGATCAGTCAACCAAGAGCATGCCTTACCCAACGCTTTGTCCACGCTTTTTTTACTTGTAGAAATGTAAGACTTTGAAAAAATATACATTATTATTAATAAAGAGTGAGCTATTTGTAGTAAAATATAATCCTACATTGTGCAATATTTAAATATTAAGCAAATTTGAGTATATATTGTTAAAAATTCACATTGTAATGGTAAAATTCTATTTGAGAAGAGAGTAGTCTCTAGTAAATCTCTGCCGTTGCACTCTGTTGCGCTTGAACATTATAGGCCTTTTGACGTTTTAAACTTTTATTTTCTGCATCCGTTTAAGCCTAAATTATCGTGGATTCCTACATTGGCAGCACAGTTTAAAAACAAATAAACAACACAAATCCACCTAAACTCTTTGCATTTTATGACTATGTGAATAAAACGCAAATAAACATTGTACGTCCCATTGTAGCAATTCGTGGGTTTTCGTTTGACCCGCGGGTCGGATTGGGGCTGGTCATATCTCTCGTTTCGTTGCATCGCGTCCAAATTCAGTTCCTCATTAGACTCGTTTCTCCATGAATTTTAGTGGGTTTGTTGACATCTAGAGAATATGTCTGTGCTGTCTCCATTGTCTATGATCTCTGTGTGAGCAGATTTACCTGTGTCTGCCTCCACATGGCTCTGCTCCAGCGGCTGCACTGAAAGAAAGGGAGGATGCGAAGGAAAGACGCAAACTCCCTGTTCATTTTAATTGATCATTTGTTGTCGCTGATTCCTTTGTTAAAATGTCTCATCATCATCTCAGCTGCAGATCCTAGTGTTGCCAGTTAAGAGCTTTCAGGTGCTTCTTCAGACCGACTAAAAATTGTAGTCCAAATTAAGCTACCTTGCAAAATTGCAGGACCCGCACATCACTACAGTGCTGCAGCTACACGCCACGTGTGACGGAGCATTAATGACCGTAATGTAAGAAAAGTTGGCATTAAAACACTACTCCCTAAACTTATACATACTAAATTATATTGCTTATAACTGTACATTTGCAATCAATTAGTTTGGTGTTTTGCAAATAATAAAAGGGACATGTGTTTTTAATGCTGAAAGGGAAGGTCCCTGCTTCTTGACCTAATCAACCAATTAAAATTTTGGTCGGCCAAGACATCACAGTCTAATTAGTCAACTAAGCGACCTAAAGCTGTCAGCCTTACCTTATTTCCTCGTATATGATCGTGATTATAATTGAGAGTTCCTAATGTATGGGGAAACATTCTGCCCTTTTCTTCTCTATTGTTCTGATTGGTTGGTTTGTGCAAACATCATCCCCTGCTCTGTAAATGCGCACAGATTCAGTCAGAAAATCTTGTGTTGTGAACCCATTTTGTGTACGAATTATCCAGAAACACTCATGTCTGGATTAGTCTCTCTGGGTAAGAAAAATGTATGTAGGCTTGGTTCATCCAGCTTCAAAGTACAGGCCTCTAGACTAAAGCAGAACCGATGGTGCTTTCATGTGGTGTTTGATTGGTGGAAGACAAAATAGAGTTAATAACGAATAAGATAGATTGTAATATATTTGCCAAGGAAAATCTCCCATTCGAACTGCCCGAGAAGCGCATGAAAGCAGCATAAAACCAGGACTAAACTGTGACTAAACAAATAACTCAGTTGAGACTAAAGTAAGACTAAACCAGATCTAAAGTATTTTTTTCTCCACAGCGCTCTGAAGGCAGGTACAGAACTCACCTGGGACTATAACCCCACCTCCTCTCAGGAAGTAAACGGTAGCGGACAGGAAATGGAGACTGGGATCCAGGAAGTGCCGTGTCTATGCCGCAGCGCCACGTGCCAGGAGCGGTTCTATGTCTCTGAGCTGAAGAAATCAGAGCATTTTAATCATACAAACTAAAAAATAGAATAAAATACAGTTTATTTTTCTACATGTGACAGAACGGTTTCATTTTGTAATAAAACTAAATACAATACAGAACTGCTTGTCTTAATTTAATTTTGCTTTTTGAATTGAAAATCAAATTAACCAATCTACACGAACCCGGCAGGTACTACTTACTGTAAGAAGAAAATGGATCTTGCGAAAACTCCATCCAATATAAATCTATGTAGGCAAGTGGATTGAGTAAAAAATAATTTGCATTCTATGTACTTTCATCAAGTTTGTTTTATATTTAAGTTAATGTATGTTAGCCTTTAGCTTTGGGACAAAAACACAAAAGGGTGACATATTTACTTGGTATGTAAAGGTCTTAACATTCTGCCTGTAATCATCCCTCTGTAACTCTGCTTTGTGTTAATTAATGATTGAGTTATTTGAGCGAAACTCCGCTAATTATCCACGAGGAATGAATGGAGCAGGAGGTTTAGCGCCACCTCATGGCCAAATAGGAAATTGGCGCAGTTCACATTTCATAACACTCTTATTTTGAAGTCATCTTTGTTTATTTCCGGTGCCCCTGCTATGGCTAAAGTTAAAGATAATCTCTATGATACTCGTCTGTGTCCGGCTCTTTACCGACTCCTCCCTAGACTGTGAGTTCTGTGTCCGGCTTTAGTCTTGTCCCCGGCTTCAGTCCTGTCCCCGGCTTCAGTCCTCTTCTCCGCTCTCCGGCGCTCTTAAGTCCTTTTACATTGAAAGTGTGATGTGTGCTTATCTGCTTCCCGTGTCTTATCAGGAGGACACATGTGGGACTTGTTTACGTCTCTCTCCGCGTTTGGACACTGGTCTTTCTGACCTCCGGCGGCGGTTCTTTTCACCGACTCGTCCTCAGACTCGCAGCGGATCATGAGTGCTCCTGTCCGCCCTCGGCTCGCGCTGCTGCTCGGGGTTTTGTGTTGGTTCTGCTCCGGATCATGGGTGTCCTCTGTCCCCTCTGTCCCCTCTGTCCCCTCTGTCCCCTCTTGCAGGCTCCAGATCCCCCCTCACCAAGAGGTTTGGATTTAAATATTTTGAATTCTAGAAATATTTCGTTTCGTTAGTTGATTTGGTAAATGTTTTGTTGTGTTCATTGCAAGTGTGTAACTTGCTCGAGGTGGAACGTCATCTGCAAAGTTCCAAAACAAATGTTAAAACCAGACTTCAGAATATTGTACAGGAGTTTTATGTGGATGTTAAACATTAAAAGGTGAGCACTGTACCTTTTAATGTGTTTAGCACGTTTATGGGGAGTTGTTGTTTACCACAGAAAAAGTGTGTTTATAATATATTTGGCTTACTGCTACCACTAGGTGTTGATAAAACATAATTGCGAAAGACGTAACATTATCATTTCCTTGCAAATCAACCATTCCTCAATCAACAGTTTGTACTCCAGACCTATAAATGAAAAAATATGGCTAACATTTTTAAAAGTCGAATTGGTCTTTTATATGCATTCCATCTGGACTGTTTTCATTTCTGTAAATCAGAATTTTAGTGAAATTGGTTCAGCATTGAAAAGGGAATTCTCAAGAGTTCAAACAAATGCTACTGTTTGTTAGTCCGTTCTTCCAACAGCAGCTTTACTTCTCCTTATGTTTGCCAAAATAATATAGGCCACATTTGAAATCAGATTTTTCTCTTTATACCTTGTACCACTTACCACAGTAAATCATGAATGTTCTGCTTTGTCCTTGCACAGGTGGCTCGTGTGGCCCGCTTTGTGGCCCACCTGTGTGACTGGGCCACTCTGGCCACCGTCTCCAGTCGGGTTCCGGTTGTGGGGCAGCCATTTTCAAATGTGTTTTCCATCAGCGACGGACCCAGTGACCAGAGCTCCGGGGTCCCATACCTCTACCTGACCCCAATGGAGATCTCTGTGCAGGACCTGCAGGTGAGACCAGGACCGAACCAGGACCGAACCTGGACCGAACCTGGACCGACCCTGGACCGACCCAGGACCGAACCAGGACTTGTTCCTTTTTTGTTCAGCTGCTTTTTCTTTTTCTGTTTTTTTTTAAACCAATACACAATATTCAGTTTGCACATACATCATGTACATCAGAAATCATATTGTTTATAGTGAAGGAAAAGGAGGCACTGGAGGGGCTTTTGTATGAACCAGTCTTGAATTGGAGTTGTGATGTTAGTTTGTGTAAATATAATCGTGTTGATGGGTGTTTGAAGGGTTTGCCAAGGCATTTAAATGAAAAGTAAAGGGATAAATACTATCGCTATTGTTAATAGCTATTGCTGTTGATGAGTTTGTATTCTCTGAACTGTTTTAATAAGCAGCGGTTCTGAACACTAACGGCCTATGATTCATACTTCATAAGAAGTTTGTTTGTTTGTTTGTTTATTTGTGCATCTCGGGCTGTAAGAACAAAACGCTCTTTGTTTGGCAGTTCTCGTGGCTTGTTTTTAACACGTTAGCTGAGCAGAACTTTACTCTGTCCATCGACTTTGCTCTGTATGTTTAAATGCTCTATGGTCAGTGATAATCTTCATAGCAATAGCAAGGAAATCACAGGGCTCGTGGTCTAGAGGAGTCGGGCTGCGGCGCTTTCATTGAAGTCTGAATATGTGAGTTAAATGAATGTTCTTGTTCTTGTTCTCGCATCTCTAGGTAAATGAACACGAGAATCACAAAGCATTAAAAGTACTGAGTGCAGTTCAGACCTCACAGCTCTGTGGAGGAGGCGGCGGTAGTGTCCTTTTTCCCTGAATGCCATAGGCTTTCTCTTAAATAGAGAGTTAATTATCACATGAACTTACAAGTGCAGCCTGTCTAATCTGCTTCAGCTTTTATGAAGGTTTCTAAAAAAGCTTATGTCACAGCGACTCAGCATTTCTCTGCTCACATGATCACATGGTATGATCTCGTGGTACAATGACATACACAATAGCTAGGCAGGTGAACCCGGATTTGACTCTTGCCTGCTGATGAATTATTATGTCATTCAAATGAGATTTTCTGTGATATTTTCAGGTAAATCCGGTGTCGTCCATGTCCATGTCTTTGGCTCAGACCGACTTCTGCAGAGATGCTGGGTACGACCCTCAGAGCCCCCTGTGTGCTCACATTATATTCTCTGGAGCCGTGATACAGGTACAAATACTACTATTATTATCATTTCCTTAACGACTGTTACACTCACTAGGCTCCTACAGTGTACTCAAGTCTAGTCCTGGTCTTAGTGCCGGTCTAGACATGGTTTAGTCATAGTTTTATCCATGGTTTAGTCCTGGTTCTGACCCGGTCTCTGGTCTTTTAGATTAATGGATCAGAGGCAAACTTTGCCAAAAAAGCCCTATTCAGTCGACACCCGGAGATGATGGACTGGCCCTCCGACCACGGCTGGTTCTTCGCCAAGTTCAACATCACCCTGGTAAGACCCACATTGACCGGCTTTGACCTGGCTTAGACTGGTTCTGGTTTAGTCCTGTTTTAGACCCAGTTTAGACCTGTTTCTGGTCTTGTTTCAGGTCTGGGTGCTGGATTACTTCGGGGGGGTGAAGACAGTGAGTCCAGAGGAATATTTCAAAGCATCTCCGGTGCCCAACAGGAATTACTGGCCCTGACCAGGAAGTGCAGGGGGATTATGGGAAATGCTCTTCAGCCAACCTCCAGCACTTTAAATTTCTGAATTTCTGAATTTTTGACTTTTGACTTTTAGAATATTATACATTTTTGGAATGTTTTTAACTTGTTTGTCTTTCATTTTTGGGTAAATGTCCCCTAATTTAACAGCTAACAACAGCTACAAGTAATAAATGTAATTTAAAAATACCTTTAAGAAGATTTATGCTTTTGTTTGCTCTGATCTAAACTCGACGTCACCTGTGGATCAATATATAGTATTTTTGACATTTTGAATTACAACATTGATCTAAAACTACTCAATAAAAGAAAAGTCCGCTGACTTCCAGTTGAAAACTGCAGTGTAGATGTTCTTGTCTCATTTGATAGATACATACTTTATTGATCCTGAGGGATTTGTAGTGTGGCCTGTTGCTCACTTTCACACGTCACACATGAAGAAAACCTCATTTTAAAGACTTTTAAAAGTGGAAGTTGACACATGCCACAAAATTGTAACTACACAAATAGTTAATTTAAATACTTTGGAGTTAATAATGTGCTAGGGTTTAAAGGCACTGAATGAAGCCACTGTCTAAGACAGCCTTCTCCTTCTCCCTGAGGTGGCTGCATTATACAGTGTGATCGCACGAGACTCAAAAAAGAGTTCCTCAGCCTTTCTGTGGAGCAGCTCAGTGAGAGGAGTCTTGTATGTCATCATGAACAACACAGAGCAGCAGATCACTGTAGATGCCTCCGATCCTGTTGAATGCTACATGCTTCATAGATCAGAGTATTCCAGAGCAGTGGGCATGTTTGGGGCTTCGGTGCGAAGGGTGATAGTCGGAGCAATGATCTCTTGAATGTAGAAGAATACTACTCAAACATGTATGAATCACTCCAAATTCATCTTGGAGAGGGTGAATTAGAAGGGAAAGGGATTATAATAAGTGTTTGGTTGTGCTGATTTTGTGCTGATTGTATTTTCTTAAATAAAATTATGCATTTTAGTTTGTTTCCGTGTTTTAATGGGACAGGTTTATTCTCAGCGTTTTCAGCCTAGTTTCTACCTGAAATGATATAAAACAGACCCTAATTCAACACTAAAGGTCTAGAAAAGATCCTTTTCCTGTAATGTCATAACTGGAGGCACTGCTCTGAGGCTCTGTTACTCAAGTTAGACTTTAATTTGAGCTTTAGCACTATCTGACCATGAAGAACTGATTTGGGTTGATTCACATTACATCACAGATACATGTAAGCATTAGTCAACAGTTAAATAGTTATATACTATTATATTATATATAATTGTATATTCCAAGAGTCAATTTGGTCGAACAAATCTCAAAGATTTAGTTTTGTTAAAATACCAACTTCAGCGCTTGTGCCAAAGTATAAAAAACTATGACAAAATGGCCAATGACACCATCTAAAACATCAGCCTGTATTGATAATGTAGGCATGTGTCGCCATGGTAACGGCGGACCCCCGGTGACATACTGTACGTATACATAATTACATATACCCCACACATGCTCTGTCACATGTAGAATCTACTTCATATTTAAGAATCACCAGAATCTCTTTGAGTCTAAACTATTTTTAGTCGTTTGTTTATCGTCATTTTATCCGGTATAGCTTTTGTTCAGTTTATTAGTTTTAATTGTTATACTCCTTAATTTTGTGTAAATGTTTCATACACTCAAGTACAGTGTCACAGTTGTTGGTATTGTAATATTGTGACAAAGAGCCTTTTACACTCTGTTTGGGTTCATGTCTCAACACAAACATCTTTAGTTTTGTTGCTTGTTTTCCCCCCTTTATCCTGGTTTTAGTTTTCGTAGTTCAGTCTCTTATTTCACATCACATTTAGATGTTTTTGTTCAGTTTTGTTATATCTCATACACGCTTTGTCTCGTTTCACTTCAAGCTGAGTTTCAGATGTTTATGGTTTTGTGTCGTTCTGGTTTTGACACCTGCCACAGTGTCACCACTTCCTGTCTGCTCGGCTCTTCCTCCGTTTCTTAAAACCTGCTTCAGCCTCAAACTCAATAATTATACAAGAAGAACCCAGCACAAAGCCTGAACAAGACCTCCTCAGACCTTCTCTCAAATGTAAGTGTTTCCTACGTGATCAGCCAGGACCAGCTAAAATAACAGCCCTTTTCCAGCTCAGAATTAACGGGCTCAAGCTTCTCCTCTGGCGAGGTTCTCAAATGTCCTTAGTTGTCTTCAGGTTGTTCAGACTTTAGTCCAGGTCTGTGGCTCTGTCGCTTCAGAACGGCTCCGTCCACAAACAAAGTGAGTCAACTCTTTTAATATTTCAAATTTGGTGTCATAAAACATTTTTTGTGTCTTTGGGATGCGTTCACACTTAACCACATCAAAATGGGCTCCGATTAGGATCTGAATTAGAGCAGGACTAAATTAAATGCCCATTGGGACGAAATTGGGCTCAATTTAGGACCAAATAAGGACGTGTGAACGCACCCAAACTGTGAGCACTGGAAAAAGCTCACAATAATAATACAAATAATTAAAATCATCCCTTCTTCTTTTTCCCAAGCTTGGCTCAAACTCCTGGAGGAGCATTACAAGATACTGCAGTTTTGGAGTATTTCTGTAGTATCTGTGTCGAACATCTGCAGTTGTGATGATGCGGAGGCCCTGTGTTCTGCTCCTCCTCTGCTCCATGCCTTTTTCTGCAGGTACACACTGTGTTAGACCTCGTTTAGACCTTTTTAGATCGTGTTTAGAGCTTGCTTGGCTCTTGTTTAGAGCTTGTTTAGAGCTTGTTTAGACCTTGTTTAGAGCTTGTTTAGAGCTTGTTTAGAGCTTGTTTAGAGCTTGTTTGGACCTTGTTCAGTCCTGGTCTGGTATTGAACAGAGGGTTTATGTGGGGGAAACCTCAAACAAAATGGCTGTTGCTGTGACACACGTTTGAGAAATCACTAGGGCTGCAACAAGTGAATCAATTAATCGCAACTAATCGATTATTGAAATAATTGTCACATAATTTAGTTATTTATTCATTTAACCAGTCTTTATATTGGCTCCAAAACCTGCCACGAGCTGATAAAAGAAGTTTTGTGATCAATAATGTGCAAAAAATGTGCAAATTTTGTGTTATTGGCAAAAACCCTTTTGTTGTCTGTGAACATTCTCCATCAGGATGTGCTCAAGCAGCTTCACTTTAGCTTCGTCTGGGTCCAATCTACTAAAACTCTCATAGTCACTTATTCACCTTTTGCGATCCAAAAAACATTTCGATTCATCGCTAGACTAATCGATTTGCTAAATATTTCTAGGTTGCAGCTCTAGAAATCATACAACAGAATAGACTACGGTTTGAGTTAAAATGTGTAAGTTAGGGTTTGTTTTACAGTAAAATATAAACAGAGAAGCTCATCTTTCAGAACCCGGTCTGATGACGCTAGCCATGATTTGATGTGATATTGCTCAATGTTTGGTAATCCATCCGTCATATCCCAGCGCAGACTCCATATACAGAGACACAACTTTGGTTAAGAGAAAAAGACTATTTTCAAGTTACGTTTTTGGGCATAAACTATATTTTTCAAGTTTATACAACCTAAAAAAACATAAAATGGCAGATATCAGCACCAATTACGAAGTGGCAGAAGCTGACGGAGAAACCTGGATGGAGTTGCAGAGTCTGTGTTATGCTCTGTTCACACTGCAGTTCAAATCCATTTTTTTTCATGACAATGTGAACAGGCTAAATTAGATTTTTTTTTTCAAATGCAACCCAGGCCACTTTTACGTGTGGAATTAAATCTAATCTTTTGCAAAGTGACATCGGTCTGAACAGGCAAAGCACATGTATCTGACTTCTTCTGCGCTGAAATGCTGCAGGAGACACTTTTTAAATGGGAAAAGACAGGATTAAACAGATATAACATTCAAACACCTGCCTAACAACAAAGCTCAAGTAAAGAAACATTTTTAAAAAACAGAATTGTTGTTGTTTTTTAAAGTGTGACATGGATAAAAGATAAAGATGGCCGTATAGTCTGTCTCATAATGTACAGGTTCAGGCTGCCCACGTATGACTGTGGTGAGTTTGTTGCTGATCGGTGGTTGTCATGCATCCTGTCCAGGGGCAGAATGACACAGGTGTGGCTGTCCTTCTGCTGGAAATGGTTTCAAATGCAGACGAGGGAACAACACAAATGGATAAAGCCAAAATCCACTATACTCCATCTGAAAGACCACCCTGTGCAGTCGTCCCAATTCTTGAAGCTTGAATGATACATCAATAAATTAACCCCAAAATGCTCAAAGGTTTTACTTCTTCAACTGTGTGATTATGTTCCTTCTCCTGTGAACATCCAGGGGAAAAACATTATCTGTGGAGGCAAAAGCATTTTGAGAAAACAGTCTGATAATTTGCGGATATAAAAAAGTTAAATGAAATAATAAAAACACTTCAGGTGCAGATTGGAAAATGTTTTCAGATGACGTTTCTATGTGACTTCCTGGTAGAACTTGAGCAGCAGATGTGACTTAGATAGAGGTAATTCCACAACTGCTTTACACAATTGCTTAACTGTCTGAAAAATGTGTCAGTTGCGTGTAAATTGCCTCTGAATTTTGTATGTCACATCACTTATTGATGACATAGACGGGGGGATTCTGTCGTAGAACTCAGCTCAACTTCCTGTAATATTAACCCTTTTCCACTTTTCTTGTCAAACTGCAGCTTGACTGATGTTAAAATGATAAATATTTACCACAGGGACTATCCCACCAAAACTAAAGTCGTCATTAGAAAATCATTAGAACCCATCATACGCACTTTAAAGGGCACAAGGCATAGAGTTGTTGATTTAACCAACAGAAAGTGAGAGAATCAGAGAAGTCAGACTTTACTCAGCTCTGTTCAGTTTTCTCACATTTATTATAAATGTTTAACTGACTTGAGCAGGTGTTTATCAGAAAAACAGTTTGTTTTCCAAAATTTGATCAAACAAATCCCCAAAAATATGTTAGTCCCTAGTATGGTTACTGTAGCAACTTGAAGAACATGATGAATCGGGCAATGACACAAAGCGTACTTTAATTTACATGACCTCTGACCTTTAACCCTCAGACGCCCTGTCCCTGTATGACCCCAAACTCTGCTTCATCCTCGATGGCGTCCTCGGACTCTACGGGCTCTTTATCACCGCCATGTTTGTGCGGGAGAAGGTACCAAACATACACATTTATTCTATTTATTTATTATGTATTACGGAGAACTAGATCTGATAAAACAAAAGTCGATACTCTTGTAGACTGGGGAGGTTTTATTCTCTGCCTCTGTTTTTACAACACTGTGTCTCAGATGTTTAATATGCATTTTAAAACTCCAGAAAAATCAGTATTGCAAAAGTGTATTGCCTTTCCTTGAATAACAACAAAACAAATGAATGAGCATACTGTCTGTTCTTGCGAGAAAGGCTTTGTTTTAATGACAAAAGTGTCCATTTCTAGGAGTGAAGTAAACCTGTTTTAACAAGTATAAAGTAAAGTAGAAATAAATCCTCGCTCAATTTACTCCCAACCGCGGCTGAAGAAGAATGAATCTTGTGGTGTTCTCCTAAATGTTTTTTTCTGTGTGAAATGAATGAAATATGCTGCTGTATCTAATCACCAATAACTATAGCTGAAATCCAATTATTACTATTATCATATCGTTGTTTACATGACATTACAATAATCTGCTAACTGCGAATATCAGATCAAGATATTTGGTCTGCATGTGAACATAGCCAGTGTCCCAATCACCAATGTGTGAAACCTTTGATACTTTTACATATTATTTTATTATTTTAATGCCTGATACAAATCTGATCGGTTTGTGTCAGTTTTTCAGAGCCAAAGTCAAGTCTGATAATAGTCTCAACCCCGTAAGTCTCATTATTGCTGATAGATAATAATATTTAACCGCCCAAATTTATAGTAATAAACAATGTATTTTTGTTTATTTCCAGGGTCGCAGAGGTCAGTCTGCTGGTGCAGGGCCGGATGCAGAGAGAGGACTGCGGGTCAGTTCATTTATACATAGAGCCTTTCAGTCTTTGTAAAGAAAAAGATTCCTGAATGGGGCAAAATATAAGTGAACATGATGTGATTTCAAAGGAGAAACTGGGATGAATCTCACAATATGAAAAATATAAACATAATGATGATAATAACATGAACACAGACTAATTATATTATTGACAGAGGGGAATAAATCATTATTTCTGAGGGGGAAAAAGACTGCACCTGATAATTCGCCTTCCACAAAACCGTAATAATCTTGTATCTGGTGATTTGATATTTTAACATAAATGACTTATTTTGTTGTGCTTCTTTTCCAGGCTCCTCCAGGCCAAGATGACTCTGTCTACACGGTAAACATCTCATCTGTTGTCATGGGCGTCGGACCCATTCATTAAGAACCTTTTGAAATGAAGCGATTTGGTCCCCCCACATTTCACTGCCTGCTCGTCACAACATGAAATCTGACCTCAACTTTGCTGTGGTTTCCCCATCAGATCTAACTGCCATTAAACCCGCTCAGTTTAACTCAACTCTGAGTTCCTGCTCTCCCTTTGCCTCCGCGCGCTCTCCGTGTTCTCCGTGTTCTCTCCGCGCGCTCTCCGTGTTCTCTCCGTGTTCTCTCCGCGCGCTCTCCGTGTTCTCTCCGTGTTCTCTCCGTGTTCTCTCCGTGTTCTCTCCGCGCGCTCTCCGTGTTCTCCGTGTTCTCTCCGTGTTCTCTCCGTGTTCTCTCCGTGTTCTCTCCGTGTTCTCTCCGCGCGCTCTCCGTGTTCTCTCCGTGTTCTCTCCGTGTTCTCTCCGTGTTCTCCGTGTTCTCCGCGCACTCCGCGCACCAGAGCAGAAGCAGCCGAGTTGCAGCGCTTGAAGTCAGTGCCCTGGAGGAAGCAGGGACACACGGTCTGACTTCTGGGAGACAGAAGAGATGTTTAGCTCTTTGAGAGTCTTTATTTCATCTCAATGTTCAGTGAACCTTTAAATACAAAAGGCGATATGTTATTTGTTATACTGCAGATTTGATCGTGGGTGGAACATTCTAAGCCAATAATATATCCAGAGACAAACAGACTGTGGACCCCGCCTGAAAAGATATAGTGCACATTTAAAAAAAGATGTGTCCTTTTTTTTGTTCTACTCAAAAGGCTCCAGAAGTCTGCACAGCTGTGCAATGTTTGAATTGAAATATAGGACTATTTTCCAAAATAGGCGTAACAATGTGCCTATGTGTAATATAATATGCAATGTATAATTAGTTGTGGAGTCTTTTAGACCAAATACTATGGTAAGACTAGTTTTAGACAAATAACCGGTAAGATTACTAAAAGACATGATTTTACTCACACTTCATCGAAAATTGTTTTTACCTTTTATTAAGAATATAAGTTTTTTTTTTTTTTAAGTTTTCTATAAGTTATCCGTTCTTTCCCTTCTGTACCTACTTTGCACTGTAACACTGAAATTTCCCCATTGCGTGGACAAATAAAGGCTCATCTTATCTTATCTTAAAACATGACCTGTTTTTTGCCAAAAATTCAAGTCGCCCAACTTTTTAAATTGCTGTGAAACTCATGCCTGATCCACTAGTTTAACCTTAGTTTAATTATGTATTTATTTTTGTTCTGGCTGAATAGACCGTTTAGAGTTTACTTTTTCTAAATATGTGTGTGATCTTAAGAATTTTTCAAATGGAAAAATGATCTTTTGTTCAGTTTAGTTGTTCTTTTTCACACAGGGCCTGAACAAACGTGGTGCGGACAGCGAGTACCGGGAGCTGCCCAGACGAGAAGTACGTCTCCAAAACATCAAACAAATATTTAACGAAAAAGTGTGTTTATATAATTCTGTTTTCATTTTCAGCAGAGGCAAAGGAAGAGTGAGCAAGTCTATCAGGTAAATATTACATTTTCTATTCTCATTTTCATTCCAAATATCCTAGTATTGATCCAGTATTTTTGTAGCTATAGAAGCTGAATTTTCACACAAATAACATTTATTTATTTTTAACATAATAAATCTGTTTAACTGTTAAAGATGTTCAATTTTATAATATTATATAATATTTTTATTTTTATTATAACCATATACCAAAATTATAATAAAAAAAAGATTTAAAATAAAAATAAAATGTCAAGTCAAATAAAAATTAGGCAAGAAATGGGTCAGAAAAATTAAATATATAATCATCACCAAAAATATTGCGCAATTATGGGTGAAAAAAGTGGTTATGAGTAAATCATAAAGACTTATGTTTCTACACGAGGAAGAGAAACTGAATAATGTGAATTTACACAAAAAAGGCAAATATCTGCCTTCGAGTTGTATTTGTCAGATTATATTTTGTTTACTTTACATGAAAAAAAATCCCTTGAAGTATCAGTTCTCTTATGGCGACTTTACCACCTGATAGTGCTACCATTTTTACCTGATAACAATAATCAACTTATGATAATTAACATACAGTTTCCATTTCCAAAAAAATATATTGATTTATTAGTTGTTGTTTTTCTTTTGCAGGGTCTGAGCTCAGCCACCAGAGACACCTATGACGCGCTGCACCTGCAGCAGTTCCCCTCCCGCTGATCTGCTCTATAGCGCTTAATACAGGCCATCACACGTCATTACATCCAGAGCCCCTGTGGGAGATATTTACAGGTTTAGTTTATTGTTGGCCACTGCCTGTGGGCCTGAGCACCAGCACATGATGTGTCTGTTTAAAATACTTCTGATTTACTCAATATTCACATGTTTTTATATAATTCTGAGAAAAGTTTCAACAGTCCTTCATTGTCAGGGCTCAGTTTCACAAATACCAAACATGTTTATGCTGTACTTAAATTCTGACAAATGTAATGTAAATAATTGTAAAATTAACTTGTGAAACTGAGCCCTATTTTTCCTGAGAATTCATCACTTTGTCAAAGCTTTAACCTGTTCTGTTTCTAAAATGTAAATTTTAGTTTACCCAATAAAAACATTAATGCTGACTCATTCAATTTCTCCAGCACTGAGGACAAACAGCTGCAACATCTCTGCAGCATAGACTGTGCAGTCACTGAAATGAAACAAACTGAACTGAAAAGGAGCGCATACTGTCAGTGAACCAAATCATCTTTATTTTATGTTTACAGACACGAATTTCACATTTTACATATTTCACTGCTTAAACAGAACATCAATTAAATCCCATTTATTTTTGAAACGCCCAAAATCCCCATAGCAGTTGCCTCGAAGGGGAGAGAGGCATCTGGCTGCAGACCAGATCCGACCTACACCAGGAGGCAGGAGGACCCTCACGTGACTTACCTTCATCCACATCCCCTCATGTAAAACAGATCATATGTTTATATCATCATGTAAATGTGTTTTAATCTAGTTGGGTGGTTATTTGACAAATATGTTAATCATTCCATGCTATTTATATCATTAAGAACAACAACTTCATCAAAAATCAAAGTGGTTGAAATCATGTTTTCTATGCACTCATCGATGACGACAAACTCCATGAAATAGTCTGCTGGCAACTTAATGAAGCTAATCATGAGCATTAAAGGTCAGATATTTGAGCCACAGAAGAACACAGAGTGTAGTTTCAGAGCTTCAGCCTAAATGAACAACAATCAACCCATTGCCTAGTAAATAAATAAGCTTTTAATCATATTTATGATCACATACGGGAGTTGATCCCGTTTGGAGATTTCCACTCGTGCCGTCAGAGCAAGTCGGGGTACATACCCGGGGTGCAATACAATATAATACAATACAATACAGTACAATAGATCCATGGGTGCACCGCGCTCAGACCAACGTATATCGACACGATCAGATCTGCCGATTATAATCAGTGGCGGAAATAGTTCTCAATTTCACATTTAGAGTAAAACGTAAAAGATGTTCAGACAGACTTTAAAATGTATTTAAGAGTCAAATGTATCAGAATCAGAATTACTTTTATTCATCTCAGGTAAAGTGTTTTAAATGAGCGTCTGCAACAGGCGGCACGTGGGTGAATTCTCTTGATAAAGAATTGTGCAGATTTCAACAAAGGCGATCAATCAGTAACTTAATTTCTATTCATATATTTGTGTTTGCACAAAGCTGTGACTTTAACTCTATTTCAAACGTGCTTAAAACAAAAGAAAAAAAATTCCAGTCCAGTTAAAAATGTAGTGGAGTAGCAAGTGGAATTCCTGCTCTAAAATTTGGTCAAGTAAAAGTAAAGTATCCACTGTAAAATGCTACTCAAATTAAGTACAGATATCTAAAAATGTTATTCAAGTACAACACTTTCGTACTTAGTCACGTTCCACCCCTGAATATCAGTCATATATCATATATATAATATCAGTATCTAAAGTCCACACTTTGCTGTTACAAGTGACACAGTTCTGTGGGGGCGTATTTCAGCGCTACACCCGCAGTGGCTAATAACATTAGCATTTAGCACCGCGGCAATGAGCACCAACCGCGGATTTTTATCCAAAATAACGCCAAAATCAAAGCATAAATCAACACGTTGGTGTATTTAGAGGTCAACTTTCGTTTCATGTCCCGTTTAACTTATTATTTTTGCCGTGGGGTTGGATTTGGAGCTCGTTAGCGTCGATAGGTTGTTAGCATTAGCCCACAAGCTCCCAGAAAACGGTGGATTTTAATGTGTTTTGAAAATCAAATATAAAAATGGAGCCTGCGGCCACGAAGCGGAGGGAAGGGAAAAAGTCTCTGCGGGTGAAGGTGATCAGCCTTGGTAACGCGGAGGTGGGAAAGGTAAAGTCCTGAAGGAGCCACAACAAATCAAACTAACAGTTACACCAGAACAACAACCACAACAGGCTAAAACAACTGGATCCGATTCATTTGTCATAAATTGAAGTATGTAACAGTTTGCCGCTGGTAAAAGACCCGTTTGCCAGTGGTAGAAGATCTGTTCATCAGTGGCAATAGAATAAACTGGTATTTTACCATTTATTTACTATTACTGGTAAACGGGTCTTCACTGGTTTGTAACTAGTGGTGAACGCAGAACATTGTGTGAAATATATTGACTGTCTCATTTATCGCAAAATAAATTCTGATGTTGTATCATGAGCCGCGTAACGTAAAGAACTGCCAGGTCCTTATCATTTCAGATCTAATGACAAGCACTAACATTTGGTCTGATATTTTCCCACAGAGCTGCATCATAAAGCGTTACTGTGAGAAGAGGTTTGTGCCCAAATATCTGGCAACCATCGGCATAGACTATGGCGTGACCAAGTGAGGACAAAAGCTGGACTTTCTTTGTCTTAGTTTAACCTATGTCCATCTTTAATAGTTGGTGTTAAATGTTGTCTTGTGTTGTGTGTGGCAGAGTGCAGGTGAGGGACCGAGAGATAAAGGTGAATATTTTCGATATGGCCGGACACCCCTTCTTCTACGAGGTACATTTTTTTTAATGTACTATTTTGCGTCATAAAAATACTATAGCCAGTAGATGGAGTACTACTACAAATCCTGATGAGCAAATGCCCGATGTGTGCTTTTCAGTACATACATTTTTTCAAAGTTCTAAAACATGACATGCCTGGAGAGCTTGTTTAAAGGCCAATAACCACACAAATAAGGCAGAATATGTAAGTGTGGAGTTTAGGTGATAAAAGGCAAAGCAACACTTTGGTTCAAAGGAGATCAGTGCGGCCCCTCGTCATGTGAGCAGCCCTAGGACACCGTCAAAGAGCAGTGAAATCTGTACAAATTCACACCTGTAAAAAATAAATAAACAAATGACTGCAGTTGTCATGGGAGACACACAGTAGGATGTGTTGTCAGGGATTTCAAAAGTATTGAGAAGAGATGCTAATCCAAACTACAACTAGTATCAAAACTACACACCAACTTGTATCAATAGAGCTCATTCACTCACGTCACTAAAGCACGTGATCGCATACGTTGCCGCCATATTGTTCGTCACTTGTTGCTGTCCTATGCACTGATAAGAGTGTGGAAAGTGATCTCAAACGTAAATGATGGAGGCCCCAGTGCTTTAAGATTCCACAAACTCCTTGGATTAGCTACACAGAGGTCGATATTTAGAACTCGGATCCATATTAGATGCCTAAATCACAGACTCTTCCGGATATCTCGTACCCGGACATTTACATTCAAGCCCACTGGTCCGATGGTTCACAAGTCCGAATTTTGAATAAAGAGTCTACGCCTAAATAAAACTGATGTTAATTCTACGGCGTGCACGGAACACGATAGACTTGATCTATCCGGAGCTCCATTGCAGGCAGCGGTGGTGAGGCTGCATGCCCGGGGTTCGGTCACCTCCCTCCGCTGCGCGAGTGAGTGACAATTTCCGGGTTTCTCTGTAGTATCCGTTAGAACTTCAGATTTCTCAGTTTATCTTCCCGGTTGCTGCACTCAACTGCCACACATACCTTCACCATTTTGATTATAGTAAAGCGTGCGATATCATTAATGAGGTTTTGGACCTCTTTGAACTGTGTTTCGTTGTAAATCGAAACAGACAGACGCCAGTATTGAATTGGCTTGTAGTGGTAAACACAATCACCTGACTGATAATATGGCGAAAAACAAAAGTGGGGGCTGTCATGTGACGTCACGTGAATGAGCTCTATTCTGAAAAAAAACCCACATAAACAGTTTTAGAAAGATCTTGATTTGTATCAGAAATTGGTATCCAGTCTCAAGCCTTTACGACTTTCAAATGTTAATGTTGTGTTCCTGTAGTAAGTGGTCTCTGTTGCAGGTGCGTAATGAGTTCTATAAGGACTCTCAAGGGGTGCTGCTGGTCTATGACGTCGGGCTCAGGGACAGTTTTGAGGCGCTTGACTCGTGGCTCGGAGAAATGAAGCAGGAGATGGGTTCCACGGCCAACATGGAGAGCATCGTCTTCATCGTCTGCGCCAACAAGGTCACTGTCCTCTGGAGGGAGTGGGTTAGACTCGTGATCCCTCTGAGCAAAGTGTGCTTAGGCCTGTCACAATAAAGACCAATGCACAGTGGAGCGCAGCACGACAAGCGCATGCGTCAACACACACTGAAAGCCAGAGGTTGCAAAAGTACTGACGTTCACTACTCTAGTAAAAGTATAATCACAAAAAAATTACTCTGTAAAAGTACAGCCAAAACTACTTAAGTACAAAGGTACACCATCGTAAATGTACTGAAGTAAAACGTAAAAACATGAAATTCATGGGATTATGTTATATATATATATTAGACTCTAATCAGGTTTTCAAAAGGTGTTGGTGTAATCCCTCATTCGTCCAGGCGTGTTCCATAGTAGAAAAAGCTTCAGTTGAAGTCATCTGGACTCAGTTAGAAAAAAAATAGACGTTTCGACTCTCATCCAAGAGTCATTGTCAATAACAGAATTTAGGTCAGGAACTCCGATATTTATACTCTTCTGTGGTAAGACCAGCCCATTGGGCTGAGCCTTCCTGGAGTAGAAAAAAGAAAGAGTAGAAAGAGTTGTTTGTTTCAACAGAAACTCCCCCCTTGTATCTACCGAGCTAGCCTATTCAGAATTTTAATGGGCTATTAGAATCCTCTTTGTCTCTGTGAGACCCTGGCTCAACCACCCTGAGTACCTGATTAGCATCTAAATGTCCTGGTCCTCTACCTTTCCAGGGGTTCAGTATACCATTATAGATACCAGGGAGATTGAATCTTAGCCCTCCATTCCTGTTTAAAGAAGGTTTTTCTTTTTTAACAAAAATAGCTTCCTTAACTCCTCTCAAACCATCTTTTCTCCCTGCTTAAAACCTTCACCTCACCGTCTTCAAACGAGTGATTAGAGGCTTCAAGATGGAGATGCACGGCGCTCTGTGGTCCTGAACTTGTATTTCTTCTCTAAAAGGTATTTGTTAGAAATAAGGAACTTATTTAAATATTTTTTACATTTTAGTTGGTTTAATGCCTAATGATGTAGGTTAGATAAAAGTAAAGCCTGTGTGACAACTGCACTAGTATTCTGGCTGATCTGATCCCAAAGCTTTTATCAGGACGAGTCTAAAGCTCCTCCATCTTTGGACCCAGTTGTGATCTCACACTTCTGCAACACCATGGTCAACCATGACAAAAACAGGCTTTCTGCATATATCTGCGTCGTCGAATTGGGCCTCCTCTGCTCTACTCGCCCCTGCGTGACTCATTTCCCTTTCTCCCGCCATAGTCTTTGGTCCAGTCATCCTATATTTCTTCCAACGGGCCGTGAGTCCACACAACAGGATCAAAAGTCTAGAAATGAAAGGAAAGAAGTGAAGATCCTGCTGTACAGGCACCTAGTTTGCCACATTGCCGAGTGTCCCGCTGTGTGCTTTGGCCTTAACAAACATTAAAACAATATATTGATGTAGAAAATGTTTAACAAAAATAAAAATCAATAAATCCATAAAATAAAGACTACAACAAGTCAATCTATTTATAGTCTTGTAGTATTTAGCATGCAGCGTAATTGAGGCTTTTTCAATATATCTGTGTTGTGGCAAAACAAACACTTTATTAAGGGAAACATGGGCTAGAGCCCCTTTAACATATTCAAGGATTTGTATAAACTTCGCACCCTTTGAAACTGTTATTATTTGTCACTCTATACAGTATTACTAATATTTTAATATACAATGACCATTCATTTTAAAGATTTAGACAATATAAACAAATTATTTGCTTCAAAATGTCCCACTTTTTAACTATTGAAATATCTCTTATTTGTAGTTCAACTGATGATTCTTTATACATGTTTTTCCATCATTACCTCATAGTTCATATAGCATAACCATCAAAGAATATGTCAAGTTTCACCATGAGCGATAATATTGAAACTACTCTGAGACAGCAACCCTAAAGCAGAATTTATTTATTTTTGTCTGCAATTTTGTTTGTATTTACCTTTTTTACTGAACCATTTATTCTTTCATTTGACAATTTGTTTTCTAAGATGAAAATAATAACACACATTGATCCCCAAAAGAATACAAAATTGTTTAGAAGCAAAATCAAGTCATTTTATTTCGGTTACTCCAGGAACATGGTTCCACCAGCCCGTGTGCTTGCACATGCACATGCATGCACATGTTCAGATCAAATTTGTATTGCAAAGTTCATATTTTTAAACCACTTCCTGTGGGGGAATAATGTTTTATTTACTGACCGAAATTTACTTCCATAGTTTGGTCTTAATTGCAATCATAAAATCATGATGTTTCTTCTTACAATAAGTTTAACACTAAATAACATGCTGTTAGTTTGTGAATTAGACTCCTGGTGTAGCAGAGTGGTTATCCTGTCTGAGGAGTTTGTGGGTCGTATTTCCAGGTGGATCTGACCAAACGGCGTGTGGTGGATGAAGGAGAGGGTCGTCTTTGGGCTGAGTCCAGAGGGTTCCACTACTTTGAGACTTCGGCTCAGAGCGGAGAGGGCATCAACGAGATGTTCCAGGTACTTCACCCCATAACCCCCTGTGAAACCTAAACTTCTTGTGTCTTTTCTGTGAGAACTAAACCTCCTGTGTCTCCTCTGTGAGACCTAAACATCCTTTGTCTCCTCTGTGAGACCTAAACCTCCTGTGTCTCCTCTGTGAGAACTAAACATCCTGTGTCTCCTCTGTGAGACCTAAACCTCCTGTGTCTCCTCTGTGAGAACTAAACATCCTGTGTCTCCTCTGTGAGACCTAAACCTCCTGTGTCTCCTCTGTGAGACCTAAACCTCCTGTGTCTCCTCTGTGAGAACTAAACCTCCTGTGTCTCCTCTGTGAGACCTAAACCTCCTGTGTCTCCTCTGTGAGACCTAAACCTCCTGTGTCTCCTCTGTGAGAACTAAACCTCCTGTGTCTCCTCTGTGAGACCTAAACCTCCTGTGTCTCCTCTGTGAGAACTAAACCTCCTGTGTCTCCTCTGTGAGACCTAAACCTCCTGTGTCTCCTCTGTGAGAACTAAACATCCTGTGTCTCCTCTGTGAGACCTAAACCTCCTGTGTCTCCTCTGTGAGACCTAAACCTCCTGTGTCTCCTCTGTGAGAACTAAACCTCCTGTGTCTCCTCTGTGAGACCTAAACCTCCTGTGTCTCCTCTGTGAGACCTAAACCTCCTGTGTCTCCTCTGTGAGAACTAAACCTCCTGTGTCTCCTCTGTGAGACCTAAACCTCCTGTGTCTCCTCTGTGAGAACTAAACCTCCTGTGTCTCCTCTGTGAGACCTAAACCTCCTGTGTCTCCTCTGTGAGAACTAAACCTCCTGTGTCTCCTCTGTGAGAACTAAACCTCCTGTGTCTCCTCTGTGAGAACTAAACCTCCTGTGTCTCCTCTGTGAGACCCAAATTTACAACAGATGTCTTGAGTCTATTCCAAACTGTCCCTCAGCCGCTGGGTTGACCCAGCTGTAGAAGAGACCTGCAGATGCAGGAGTGTGGCCTCTCGCAGGAGCAGACTGTCTGACCTAAACACCTCTAGTCCCAGCCTCATGGCCCAAATGTCAGAGCAGCGAGCCCATGCAAAACCGTCACATTGAACCACCGCACCGACTGCACCGACACACAAAGGTGTGTGTGTGTCTTTCTTTGTGTGTGTGTGTGTGTGTGTGTCTTTGTGTGTGTGTGTGTGTGTGTGTGTGTCTTTGTGTGAGTGTCTTTGTCTGCCCTCTGGAGGACAGAGCAGGCGAGTGGAGGAGAGCGCTGAGCAGGTATTCGCGGGTCCAAAGTCAAGTTACACACTCATTGCTACTGCCATCTTGAGGATGAAATGTGCTGACTAAAAGTCCCAAAGGATTCTTCTCCTGTAACATCTTCAAAGACCGTTTGTTGCCAGAAATGTATTTCTGTGGTCAGGAGGGACCAGTGGACTGCACATCTGTGCATCAATTATTTAATTTCCTATTTATGTTAGGTTTGCTTTAGTATTGAGGCCCAAACACCCGCCTTAGTAAACACAGACCTACCTTTTTGGTGAAGTGGTTTCATTGTTGGTTAGACTTTAACACACTTGTTAGGAATCCACCCGTAACTCGTTGACTTTTGTCTAATCTTTAAATATTGATTGTTTTAGGATAGCTCCGGAGAAGTAAGGTGGAAGGGGATTCGTGCACAGACGAGCTAACTGGAAGTAATGCAATGTCAATTGGGCTGAAGATACATCTGTATTTTACACAATCTTGTAACAAATGATAGTATATCCCAGATAAATACATTTTGTTATTATTTTTACAAAGTGAAAAGTGTAACCTATTAAATTATACATTTATATAAATTATACACAAGATCTTGATATTTGTATCATCAAATATGAATTATTGCCTTATGTATTTGTCTGTTGTTAGTCGTTCTTCTCATCAATCGTGGACATGTGTGAAAACGGCGGGAAGCGTCCTGTGGCTGAAAGTACAGCCGGATTCACAAAGGAACAGGCCGACACTATCCGCCGCATCCGCAACAGTAAAGACTCATGGGACATGCTCGGAGTCAAGCCGGGCGCCACCAGGTCTGTGTGGGGTCAGGGGTCTAACCCGGCCGTTTGGAACAATGTGTGTCATCATTCATTTTCCAATTTGAGTCAGAACTAAATGTACGTCATACTTGGCTCTGCACAAATTCTGGTCACTACGGCAACACTTACATAGACAAACTTCATCTAATATGCAATCAGTTTATTTTAAGTTTGATGCAATAATAATGCAATATTTATATAGCGCTTGGTTACTCAAAGACATTGCATTATTCATTCACTCCACACTTGATGGTGGTATAAAGCTAGTATTGTAGCCACATGTGCCCTAGGGCAGGCTGACCAAAGCAAGGTTGACAATCTGCGCCATTGGCTCCTCCGACCACCACCAACCATTCACTCTCACACCTGATCCACACTGTGGACACAACGACATTCCCTCTAGCGCTCCACTGTGGCACCTGGTGTTCCAGTCTCCCATCCAAGTACTAACCAGGCCCTGTCGGGATCACGCATGAACAAGCAGGTATGGCCCAAATATGAGTCCAACGTTTGGGAAAAGACTAGATTTAACTGTTAATAAACCCAATCAAGCGGATCAGTGCAGAGAAATATCGAGGCCAACTGACTTTAGTGTAATATTGATTGTGTTTGGTTATAAGAGCCTGTCTTTAACATGAAATTAAGTTTTATTTGTGAGCTCTATTTAACTTAAGTTATTTAAATAAAACTTAGATTAACTCTTTTACCTAGATTAACATTTCACTTAAATGAATGATGAATCAAAGCTACAACTGACGAGATGTTTTTTTTTTTTTTTTGCTGTTTCTGGAGATTAAAATAATGAAAATATAATTAGGCTTACAACTAGCATGGTTGACAAATTTGGTAAATGACTCAAATTGGGGAATAACAATGCATTGCCGGTAATCAGATCAGTGTAATGATGGCTGTGCCTCCTTTGCAGGGAGGAAGTGAACAAAGCGTACAGGAAGTTGGCCGTGCTGCTCCATCCGGATAAGTGTGTGGCTCCGGGAAGTGAAGACTCGTTTAAAGCCGTGGTCAACGCCAGGACCAGCTTGCTGAAAAACATAAAGTAAAGCACATTCACAGGGGTGCGACAGTCTGTTCAACACCGTCAGACACTTCATAAGGCTTTTGGAAAATGCCTGAACAAAACTCATGTCTGAGAGTCTGAGGATCTGGAGAACATTTATCTGTGTAACACCACCATGAACCAATCAAACCCCTGGCTTTAGAGCTGTGAGGGCAAACGTGTTCAGAGCATGAAGACGTTTTAAGCCATTTCAACAAGTGGCTGATGCTGCTTTCCAGTTGTCCTCAGAAGTCGGAGTTACATTTCTTTAAGTTTCTATGTTTCAGTTTTCAAGTGAGTGGTCCATTACAACTCGGCCTCAAATCAACCAAAATGTTAATTCACTGAAGTGACGGACATATTTTATTTACAGTTCATGAAACATTGTTTGAGAGTTCATTTTGGCTTTTGTTGAAGTTTGCTCAGTGAAGACCAGTGCTTCTCAAACTATTTGCCAAACTAAGTACCACCTAGGAAAATCTTTGGAGTTCTAAGTACCACTACCACCAGACCTATATTATTTAAAGTCTAAAAGGAAGACAAAAAATCCCTTAAATTGGCTTTAAATTGATCAAATAATAGAACTTCAAAGAAAACCATGAATAACCTGAAGAAGCTTACATATTTCACCGGTGGTAAATGCGCCACAGTTTGAGATGCATCGATGGAGATGTTAGCAATATTAGCATAGCAGCACATTTATAACTGCAGAGGCTCAGCGGCAGCACCAGAGCAGGTTCACACTGGGTCGACGGTAGAGGACAACTGGAGGGAAACGTTTTTGGAATAACAACTGATGGCTTTATTCTGAGACTGGGGCACAAAGATGTGTGCAACACCCGCCCTCACAGCAGAACCACAGCAGAATGTAGACCTTCAACACTGGGGGACATTATTCAGTAGAACACCTCAAACATATTTATGTATTTATTTATTTAAGCCCTTTTCCTCTCTACTATGTCTATTCATCTCCTCTCCTTGCTTCCCTGTTAATGTCAGAAAAAAATATTTATAGTGAATTTATATATTTTAATTGGGGATTTAAATGTTAAACATTTGTTGTTTTTGTGCCATGTGTCTGTGCCAACACTAAACTGAATGAGACCAAACTCTGCCTCTGTTTTCTGTTTAAAGCATCACATTTACAACCAGGACCAAATCAGGACTGATCCAGGATTAAAGAAATACTGAACCAGGACTCGACCTGGGCCATGACTGGACTAGGATTAGACTAGGTTCTAAAGTTACTACTTAGGCAGAATTTCAATTGAACATGTAAATGATTCTGCTTGACACAATCCATTGTGCCGGTGTCCAAGCGCAGCCACATAGCAGGAGCCTGAGAAGAGGGTTAGAACACTCGCTGGTCAGATTGTCGGTCAGGACTAAGGCCACTGCAAAGTCCAGGAAGAACCAACCCACCGATCAAGAGTCAGTTTTAACACTAAAAGCTTTGGTTGAGTTTTGTCTGGGACAATTAGTTTAGCAAAAGCTAAATCCAGGGAGGGGCAGACGAGACTGGGTCCATCGTTAAAGACACAAAAGCTCCACACACAAGATAAAATATACATGTGGGCAGATGTGTGCAGAGGCAGATAGTGCGTTGATGTCTAGGGACGGTCAAACATGGGAAAAAAATCAATCTAAAAGCAATATGCCAATCCCGGAGACACCTGTCACGCAGGCAATGTCAAATAAATATGAGAAAGAGTGTCTGCCAATGTTTACCAATAGAGTTGGTTTTCTATCTAGCGAATCACTAAGCACGGACAAAATATATGACTCGTATCAGCTAAATTGTTTCAATTGAATGAATAAAATAGAAGGTTTTGTAATTTCTGTCTCTGTGAGTTTAAAGCAAGTGTGAAGCACTTTGAATTGCCTTGTGTACAAATGTGCTCTCCAAATAACTGCCTTGCCTAAGTCTGAACCAGGAATAAACCATGACGACCTTTTCCAAATTAATTTCAGAGTAAAAAGCCTGGAGGAAAATTCAGAATTTATGTGGTCCATTTGAGTGGATTTAAACACCACATTTACACATGAGGGTTATTTAAATGACAGATAGGTAGTGTTTTATAAAGATGGAATAGCACATTTTAATCCTTAATCCTTATTTCTGGCCACATTTTGCATTGCTCAAACTCATCAGTGAAACCCAGAATTTGTTCTGACTCGTTCAGTAATCAATCGCAGATTTTTCACAGTTCGTAATCATTAAATAATTTAGAAGTTTGAACCTATTTGAGTTTCAGTTGCAGTTGACCTTCTCATTCAGAGCTTATTTCCATTCAACTATCGACACAGTAAAAACCACATGGGACTGAAGCGTGAAAATCCATTTGGAGTCACAGCCGCTCGTGTCAGACCAGAATCCTGAGACCTGATTTTGATCTCGCTTAGTCCTGGTTTTGACTTGGTCTAAACTGCATTTAGACCTTGTTTGGTTCTGATCTTACTTCTAGTCCCGATCTTGGTCTTTATAAATAACATTGTATCTTTACAAATAACATTGTATTAGGTTTTTAAATGGTAATAGAAAAAAGTAGATATTTAAATCTGTCGAACTCGTCCCAAACTCTCACAAACTCTAAATGATTTGAGTATCCTGATGACAATATTCAGATGGTTTTATATCAATTATATCACTTTAATCAATATATATCTTGTGTTGGAAATATTTTTAAATGTGTAGTTGGAAGTTTAAGTTTCAGACAAATGGGAACCTTTTTGTGTACAATTTCTATCCTTATTTGGAACTTTATTTTTGATCTCTTCAGTGTGGAGCATAAACAATATAAACAACATGTTGCATTATATTTAAAACAACATACCACTGAACTAAACTCAGATTTTCTCAGTGAATTATTAGTAACTTAAATGGTGTCTGAAGGTTAATGTAATTGTGTTTATTGCTAAGTCACTGAACCCTGTGAACGTCGACCTTTGCCCCAATCCTATGGCTCAGGCTTGGACTTGTCCTAAACCTTTCAGCTCCTGTTTGATCAGTTTGACTCGATCAGAGCCCTGTGTCCAAGAGTGCCACGGGATTATTAGTATGATTATTAATAAACGTTAGTATTATTATATCACCCTGTCTGATCAATCACACGCCTCGGCCAATCACAGCAGAGGGAGAGCATGCCTTAGCCAATAGAGAATGACAACACGGGAGGGCGGGCCCAGGACTCTGCTCTTTTAAGTAAAACTCAGAAACACAACAAGGACTAAACCAGAACTTAAAACACTCTAAACCAGGACTAAACCAGAACTAAAGGAGAACTAAAGGAGAACTAAACCAAAGTCTAAACCACAGTCTAGATCGGGACTACACCAAAGTCCAAAAAATAGCATTAATAAACTGACTGGCTCTCGGCTGAACTTGGACTAACTTAGAACTAAAGTAGGTCTAACGTGGAGTCCAGAATGAGCGACACGAAGAGCCAGGTCCAGAATGGGTTTGAGACCGAGACCTGGTCCAGATCTGATGACCTCATCATCTTTGTCAATGGCAAAAAGGTAAAAAATGTTATTACTTTTATTACTGATGTTTCAATGAGACAGAAATACTTATGTATGAAATCCATATGTTCTTTCGTTCATTTTGTTAGTTTGCATTATCATTCCTTCTTATCTCACATAAACGGTCAGATTTATTGTCTTTTCATAATGTATGGAATTGAAAGGACCTCATTTCGTTTCTAAAAGTGTCACAACTATAATTTCTTGCCCCTGATAATTACAATGTGAACCAAGAAATTACTGTTGTTGATTAACCAATTACTACTATAACTACTATTACTGTTACTACAACTGCTAATAGCCTTATAGTCCTACTACAAACTACAATTGTTGCAGGACTTTGGTCTCGTGAGCTCCTCATGAGGCTGTCATCAAAGTGTGATCATTTTGTGAAACGAATGGGATTTATACACTTCAACACGAGACCAAGACTAAACCACGACAAAACGATGATTGAAGCAGGTCCTGATCCAAACAGTCCTGTGACTAATATTTGGTCTAAACCATTCTTCCCCCAAAGTGGTCTGTGGTTAGACCAGAACTAAACCGGGACTCAAGTATGATCTGGATCCCGGTCTGGTTCTCAGGTCTGTGGAATTGTTGTGAAATGTGCAGCTGTTAACAGATTTTTATCAAATATTAACTTTGTGAAACTTGGACTTTTGTCTCAAAACACGCTTTTATAGAACTGATTTGAACTACAGCTTAGTCCTGATCTAGTCTAGCCCTGGTTTAGTCGTAGTTTAGCCCTGGTCTAGACCTAGTTTAGGCCCAGGATGGAACAGTCTCTTTCTGTTCTGGTCAATTAATCATACTGTTGTATCAAATACATTTTTGTGCTGAAATTTCACATTTTCCAGATTTACAGTAAAGTTACAGTGTGATTTTTTTTTTTAAAGTCTGGGTATTTCCTCCTTGTTTCCAGGTTTTGAACTCATCATAAATAAATGGTTTTGTTTGTTGTAGGTTGTTGAGAAGAACCCTGACCCAGAGATGACACTCCTGTTCTACCTGCGCCGGAAACGTAAGAAGTTCACAGTACAGTTTCCCACAGTGCAACAGTTCAAAACTCTCAAATGTCTAAATAGACCTCTGACACTCATGTTATAGACATGTCTGAAGATGCCATATTAATCAATCAATCAGCCTTTATTTATAGAGCCCTTTACAACACTTAAAGTGACCAAAGTGCTTCACAATAAAATCAAGACAATACAAAATACAGAACTAAATAAAAACAAACTGCACAAAATAAAGTGTCATTACATTATGTGGAATTCATGTGCAATCTATGTGCTGTCGTGACACATATTCATGTGCAATTACTGTCGTGATCACATGCAATGGTATTTATTTATTTATTTGTCTATGGGAGTTTTTATTTATTTATAGGAGATCTTCTACTGAAAGTGTTTTTCAGACTTCCTATAAGTGATCTGTTCTTCTGTATCTACCTCTGTATCTACCTGCGTTGCACCAATGAAATTTCCCCATGTGGGACAATAAAGGAATATCTTATCTTATTACAGTGTTAAAAGCCAGTCTGAATAAATATGTTTTTAGCCTAGATTTAAAACGGTTAAAATCTGTGATGGTGGCATGTCGGGGGGCATGTCGGGGGGGCATGTCGGGGGGGGCATGTCGGGGGGGCATGTCGGGGGGGGCATGTCGGGGGGGGCATGTCGGGGGGGGCATGTCGGGGGGCCTTTCGGGGGGGCATGTCGGGGGGGGCATGTCGGGGGGCCTTTCAGGGGGGCATGTCGGGGGGCCTTTCGGGGGGGCATGTCGGGGGGGGCATGTCGGGGGGCCTTTCGGGGGGGCATGTCGGGGGGGGGCATGTCGGGGGGGGGCATGTCGGGGGGCCTTTCGGGGGGGCATGTCGGGGGGCCTTTCGGGGGGGCATGTCGGGGGGCCTTTCGGGGGGGCATGTCGGGGGGGCATGTCGGGGGGGGCATGTCGGGGGGGATATGTCGGGGGGGCATTTCGGGGGCAGTTTGTTCCAGAGTCTGGGACCAGCGACAGAGAAAGATCGATCACCCCGGTGCTTGAGTCCGGCTCTGGGGACGTCCAGCAGAAGCTGATTTGAAAACAAAAAGTAAAATTTTCAAATCAATTCTAAAAGAAACATGAAGCCAGTGAAGAGTAAAAAGAACCGGGGTGATGTCCTGACGTCTGGATGTTGGTTAGAAAACGCGCCGTAGCGTTTTGTAGGAGCTGAAGGCCGCTGAGGGCGACTGGGAGACACCGACATAAAATGCGTTGCAATAATCTATTCTTGAGCTGATAAAAGCATGAATAGTACTTTCACGGTCGGTGCGATTTAAAAAAGGCTTGACTTCAGCTAAAATACGTAACTGATAAAATCTTGCTCTTACCACACTGTCAATTTGTTTTTGCATTTTAAAATTGTTGTCAAAAACAGCCCCAAGGTTCTTTACGGACGATTTCATCATGGAAGACAAGTTATCGGAATTATCACCAAATAAAATTTACTCGGTCTTTGTTTCATTCAAATAGAGGAAATTCTGCCCTAACCACGTCTTTATGTCTGTGATACAATCAGTCAAAGATTGAAGAGCATCACTTTCAGGAAGCCTTAAGCAACTTTGTGGGGAAAGTGTCCAAAGGAGAGTTTGTAGCTCTCATTTTTGTGACCAATTCTGTGAGGGAGGAGAGTGAGACTGGTTCAAATTGGTTGAACATTGCAGTATGTACAGCAGTAGCAGGTAAGACTTGGAGGTAATCAATTCAACCAGCCTGAAGTTTTGCTTTTATCATTCAAAAATCCATAAATCAGATCAAACATTAGCATCCCTTTCTCGACACAGGTGTTAAACATTTAAAAAAAGAGAATGGATTTAGCAGATTTAGGCCTAAAGTGAAAGATGCAGTAATTATGGTTCTATAAATCCCGGATGACCACAAAGGTCATCAACTCCATTGTCAGTAGAGAATATGATATAGAATCTAATGTGGTCATACCAACTTGTCAATGCCTGATCTTGTCAGATCTCTGAATCTAAACTGGGATGAGCCTGGTTAGTACTTGGATGGAAGATCGCTGGAATGCCAGGTGCCACAGTAGAAGCGGTAGTGCTGTTGTGTCCTTGGGCAAGACACTTCACTTGCCTCCGGTATGTGTTGCGAGCTTGAATGTGGGACAACAGATGGAATTTATCCCATGACTTCAATTTGGTGTGTTTGCAGCATATGCACTTGTATGTTCATTATGCACAGGACATGCACTGTGCTGATGTATTATTATTGTTTTTATTAATAACAATTATTATTGTTATTAATAATAATAATAATTTACTTTCTACCTTCTAAAAACAAGTGTTCCTTCAGAAAAAAAGCACTGTACCTTTAACATTTTACTGATGATTAGATAAACATATGTGTGAGATTAATACTGAAAGGACCAATGAGATCTCCTTATTTCTTGTAATTCATGTACATTGCAGATACTGTATGTCGTGCTTAATGTGTTAGCAGCTCTTTTTGTCAAGTGTTGTATCAAGTCAAGTGTTGTATCAGTCCGCACGGGAGAATGCGCATGCGCACTTCCGCCTGAGTTCTCAAAGAAAAATAATAATCGTTCATTACGCCTTTAATGTAAGGCTTGAGTTTAGTTGTTGGACAATCCACTTCTCCCACTTTACCCCACACGTTTACCATACACGTTTACCATACACGTTTACCATACACGTTTACCCCGCACGTTTACCATACACGTTTACCATACACGTTTACCATACACGTTTACCATACACGTTTACCATACACGTTTACCCCGCACGTTTACCATACAAGTTTACCATACACGTTTACCATACACGTTTACCCCGCACGTTTACCATACAAGTTTACCATACACGTTTACCCCGCACGTTTACCATACACGTTTACCATACACGTTTACCATACACGTTTACCATACACGTTTACCCCGCACGTTTACCATACAAGTTTACCATACACGTTTACCATACACGTTTACCATACACGTTTACCCCGCACGTTTACCATACACGTTTACCATACACGTTTACCATACACGTTTACCATACACGTTTACCATACACGTTTACCATACACGTTTACCCTGCACGTTTACCATACAAGTTTACCATACACGTTTACCATACACGTTTACCATACACGTTTACCCCGCACGTTTACCATACAAGTTTACCATACACGTTTACCATACACGTTTACCATACACGTTTACCATACACGTTTACCCCGCACGTTTACCATACACGTTTACCCCGCACGTTTACCATACAAGTTTACCATACACGTTTACCATACACGTTTACCATACACGTTTACCATACACGTTTACCCCGCACGTTTACCATACAAGTTTACCATACACGTTTACCATACACGTTTACCCCGCACGTTTACCATACAAGTTTACCATACACGTTTACCATACACGTTTACCATACACGTTTACCATACACGTTTACCCCGCACGTTTACCATACAAGTTTACCATACACGTTTACCATACACGTTTACCATACAAGTTTACCATACACGTTTACCATACACGTTTACCATACACGTTTACCCTGCACGTTTACCATACAAGTTTACCATACACGTTTACCATACACGTTTACCATACACGTTTACCATACACGTTTACCCCGCACGTTTACCATACACGTTTACCATACACGTTTACCATACACGTTTACCCCGCACGTTTACCATACACGTTTACCATACACGTTTACCATACACGTTTACCCCGCACGTTTACCATACACGTTTACCATACACGTTTACCCCGCACGTTTACCATACACGTTTACCATACACGTTTACCCCGCACGTTTACATACACGTTTACCATACACGTTTACCATACACGTTTACCCCGCACGTTTACATACACGTTTACCATACACGTTTACCCCGCACGTTTACATACACGTTTACCATACACGTTTACCATACACGTTTACCCCGCACGTTTACATACACGTTTACCATACACGTTTACCATACACGTTTACCCCGCACGTTTACATACACCTTTACCATACACGTTTACCATACACGTTTACCATACACGTTTACCATACACGTTTACCCCGCACGTTTACCCCGCACGTTTACATACACGTTTACCATACACGTTTACCCCGCACGTTTACCATACACGTTTACCATACACGTTTACCCCGCACGTTTACCATACACGTTTACCCCGCACGTTTACCCCGCACGTTTACCATACACGTTTACCATACACGGCAGGCTATCCACGAGTAGCACTCAAATGGCTCAAATAAAATCTATTTATGAAGACATTACATGATGAAAAACGCTTTTATTTCTTTGATTTTTCTTTATATATATATAACTAACATACAGAAGACGTTTCAAATTAAATATTTTTTTTCCCTATTTACCTGCTTTGTCTCACATTAAGCAGTTAATTCTCGTTTTTTTTTTTTATCTGAACACTGATTAATGTTGATAAATCTATCCCTGCCACCCAATGCCAATGGGCATCAAAAATACCTATTTGATCATTTCTGTAAAATACTCTGCGCCTGTTACCATCAGATGTTGTTTTAATTATTTTATGTGTGCCCCAAAATTATTAGGAGCTCATTTTCTATTACTATTTTTTGTCTGGCAGAAAAGGAAAGGTTGTGTTTGACTCTCATTTCTACCTTCTCAGTGGAAAATATCTGCATCATTGCACTTCAGAGATCTAACACAAGAAAATGTAATGAAAATGTTGCACAGTTTTGTCAAAAAGGCTCAAAAAAACAGGACAAACCAAATTATTAGCGCAAAGTCCTCACAGTTCTCCAGTACAACCCATGGTCCTGGTAAACCTCTGGTCTAACATCTGATCTGGTTTCAGTGGGTCTGACCGGCACCAAACTCGGCTGCGCTGAAGGCGGATGTGGCGCCTGCACCGTCATGATCTCACGTTTTGACCTGCACTCACAGCGCCTCCTGTATCCTTCCTCAGAACTGTGAAATAGGGACTATTTTAAGGGTCACGCTCTGTCCTTTTCTCTATCCGAACCATGTTGTTATAACATTGTTCCCTCGTCAAAGCCACACCTGGAACTGTATTTAGAATCTTTCACTCTTATTTCATTCATCCTTTCACTCGCTTGTCTTCTCTGAGCCTCACAAAAACACACACTTTCTAGAAGGATTATCTTATCTTATTTAAGAAGAAATCCGGAGGGCTCAGATTCCATTCCTTACAGCTGTGTGCTGACATTAGCAGATGAGGGCAAGCAAGCTTTTGCTGCCACAAATCCTGATGAGGGAACGCCTGACAGATCGACACTTTTTTCAGTACATTCATTATTATTTAAGTTTTAAAACATGAGAATTCAACAGAGACAAAACAGAGGTACTGTGTGTTTAAAGGTCAATAACAATACAACTAAAGCAGAATATGTTGAGTTAATATAGGGAGGGCATCTGGTGTAATTTCTTTGACAATCTGGAGCCATGTTGCGGTGAACGCGTGCCTGGCTCCTCTCTGCTCTCTGCATCTCACCGCCATCACCACCATTGAAGGCATCGGTTCCACGGCCCGTAAACTGCACCCTGTCCAGGTGAGTCAGTCTGCCCCAGGGCAGCTGTGGCACAGAGGCTTGACGTGGTTCTGTTTCAGGAGCGTCTGGCCCAGGCTCACGGCTCTCAGTGCGGCTTCTGTACTCCAGGACTTGTCATGTCCATGTATGCTCTGCTCCGGAACAACCCCAGACCGAACATGGAGCATCTGCACCAAGCTTTTCAGGGTAAAACAAACAACTCCTTTAAAAGCAGAAGATTCTATGTAAAAACACTTTTAAAATGAAAACCCAGAATAAAATGCACAAAATGTTTTTTTTGTGTTTTTTGTTTTATTTGTGGCCTTTTGTGGTGTGTAGGAAACCTGTGTCGCTGTACCGGGTACAGACCCATTCTGGAGGGGTTCAAAACCTTCACTCAGGTACAGACCCTCAGGTCCAGGGTTATTGACCCTGGGATGTCTACCCAATCCTAACTTTACCCTAACCACACCCTAACCTTAGCCCTAACCTTAGCCCTACTTTACCATAACCTTACATTACCCTAACTTTACCTTAAACTTACCGTAACTACCCCCTAACCACACTCTAAGTTTTGTGCTAAACTCTCATGTTTTCTCTCACGTGTCCAGGATGAAGGTGAAGTGACCACTGAAAACAACTGCTGTCTGGCCAAAGTCCAGATTCCGGACCATGGTCAAGTCCAGGTGAGACCGTCCTGACTGCAGTAAACAATTTATATAAATGTATTCTACAAGTGAATAACTAGATAATTGTTTTTGATTTTTTTATCTTCTCTTGACAAAATCAACAACTTTGTTCAGCCCAGTGAGAAAACTGCTGTTGTGATTTTGGGTTCCAAAAATAAATACATTGAATAATAAAGGTTAAGCTTTCAGTTGTGGGTCATAGTTCACCTCACACTGTGGTGTCCTGCTTGACCACAGTCTTGACCACAGTTTTGACCACAGTTTTGACCACAGTTTTGACCACAGTCTTGACCACAGTCTTGACCACAGTCTTGACCACAGTCTTGACCACAGTTGCCCTTGGGCAGGTTGGTGGAGACTGAGCTGCCAGTCTCTGCCAACGGCTCCTCGAGGTTAAACAGGAATAATTTTACTGTTTCAGAATGGAAGTTGCTGCAAAGGGAGAGTGAACGGCTGCTGCATGAACCAGGACCAGGGTCTAGACCAGGATTCGGACCAGGACTCGGGTCTGAGCCAGACTCTGTATGACAGCTCTGAGTTCATGCCATTTGACCCCACACAGGAGGTCATCTTCCCCCCAGAGCTCAATGTAAGTTTCAGCAGAACAGAAAACACCAGGATTTGAAGGTGATTCGTGCATATTCTTTGTACAACAGACATGTTTGGTTCTGTGTTCACCATTCATTAGTTAGATTTTATGGATTTGGAATTTTGTGAAAGTAAAATACAAAAGCTTATCTGAAAACCTGGTCCTGCCTGCTCATGCCTGCTCCTGTCTGCTCCTGTCTGCTCCTACTTGCTCCTGCCTGCTCCTGCCTCCTCCTTCCTGCCTCCTCCTGTCTGCTCCTGCTTTCTCCTTCCTGCTCCTGTCTGCCCCTACTTGCTCCTGCCTGCTCCTGTCTGCTCCTGCCTGCTCCTGTCTGCTCCTGCCTGCTCTTCCCTCCTCCTGCTTGCTCCTGCCTGCTCCTGCTTGCTCCTGCCTGCTCCTGCCTTCTCCTGTCTGCTCCTACTTGCTCCTGTCTGCGCCTGCTTGCTCCTGCCTTCTCCTGTCTGCTCTTACTTGCTCCTGTCTGCTCCTATCTGCTACTGCTTGCTCCTGCCTGTTCCTGTCTGCTCCTGCTTGCTCCTGCCTGCTCCTGCTTGCTCCTTCTTGCTCCTGTCTGCTCCTGCTTGCTCTGTCTGCTCCTGCCTGCTATTGCTTGCTCCTGCCTGTTCCTGTCTGCTCCTGCCTGCTCCTGCTTGCTCCTTCTTGCTCCTATTTGCTCCTGCTTGCTCCTGCCTGCTCCTGCCTCCAGTCCCTGACTCGGTCTACAAAGTCCAAGGCTCTGGTGTTCAGGAGTCCACGCTGCACCTGGGTCCAGCCGGACTCTTTGGACCAACTCCTGGACCTGAAGTGGACCTTCCCCGAGACCAGGATTGTGGTCGGGAACACAGAAGTGGGTCAGTAACAAACCACAGGTAGATCAGGACAAAGCATGTCTCAAATAGGTCACAACCAGGAGCTAAACTAGGACTGAGTTCGAACTAAATCAAGACTGCACCAATACTAAAACAGGACCGTACCAGGATAGGACGGGGACTAAACCAGGACTAAACCAGGACTAAACCCAAACTAAAGTCAGACTAAACCAGGACTAAACCAGGACTAAACCAGGACTAAACCCATACTAAAGTCAGACTAAACCAGGACTAAACCCGGGCTAACCCAGGACTGGACAAGGAATAAACCAGAATTGAACCAGGACTAAAACAGGACTAAAACCAGGACTAAAACCAGAACTAAAACAGGACTAAAACCAGAACTAAAACAGGACTAAAACCAGAACTAAAACAGGACTAAAACCAGGACAGAAACAAATCTAAACCAAGAATTTGTATTTTCAGGGATTGAGGTGAAGTTTAAAAACCTTGTGTATCCGGTGCTGGTTTCTCCGACTCAGGTTCCAGAGCTGAACTCAGTGCAATACACGGAGAAAGGTGCGTCTTACTGTGAAAGGACAGTCTCTCTCTCTTATTTATAAGGCAAAATCTTGATTTTCAGGTTTTCCTGGACAAACACACTAACTATTTTAATTCTATCTACACATATATTACATACATCACAACAAAGTATACTTTTTGTGAAGCTCAAGTACAATTTTGAGGCTAGATAATCGTACGTTTTCCATCACTTAATAGAAATGCAGACTAACTGACATTTCCCGTAAATTAAAAATCGTCAGTTAATCTTTTGAAAATGTCTAATGGTCATCTCCACTCACCTCCAGCGGCTCAGCGGGCCGACTGTTCACTGATTCAGACTTTTCTCCGGGCAGGGATCGAGTTTGGCGCTGCAGTGAGCCTTGACCACATGGAGACAGTGCTGCAGGACGCTGTGAGGTCACATCCTGCGCACCAGACGGAGGTGTTCAGGGCCATTCTCGAGCAGCTGCGATGGTTCGCCGGGAAACAGATCCGCAACGTGGCTGTGAGTCCCACAGAAACACAAATATACAGGTTCTATTGTTGAACGTAGAGGCGTTTAGTGATACATTCTGACCTCTGTTTCTTTGTCCTTTTTATTCCCAATTAAAACATGTCAAACACTAGTAGCATGTGACATCTAAAAGAACCAAAAAAGCACATTCAAATTTTAATAGAAGTCCAATTTTTTCCATAGTCTGTCAAAGTTCTGTCCAAACGTCATTTTTTTCCGTTTTTTGAATTGTTGTTTTTCGATTGTGTTTCGTATGTCGGTTTTTTACTGTTTGTGGTGAATTTATGTTGTCTAATTGTGTTGTTTCCTAATTTAAAACATATTTTTATTATTTAGGGGCTTGAAAGAAACATTGTGTCTCTGTTTCATAAATGTTGTATGTTCTGATTCACACTCTTTAGGGTCATTCGTGGTTTAACGTGTTCTGCCTTTAGGCCCTCGGAGGAAACATCATGACGGCGAGTCCCATCTCAGATCTGAACCCGGTCTTGATGTCGACTGCAGCCAAACTCACACTCAGAGACAGAGGTGATGAACCAGGACTAAAACAGGACTAAAACAGGACTAAAACAAGGACAAAAACAGGACTAAAACCCCGGACTAAAACAGGACTAAAACAGGACTAAAACCCCGGACTAAAACCAGGACTAAAACAGGACTAAAACCAGGACTAAAACAGGACTAAAACAGGACTAAAACCCCGGACTAAAACCAGGACTAAAACAGGACTAAAACCAGGACTAAAACAGGACTAAAACAGAACTAAAACCCCGGACTAAAACCAGGACTAAAACAGGACTAAAACAGGACTAAAACCAGGACTAAAACAGGACTAAAACCAGGACTAAAACCAGGACTAAACCAGGACTAAAACCAGGACTAAAACCAGGACTAAACCAGGACTAAAACCAGGACTAAAACCAGGACTAAAACCAGGACTAAAACCAGGACTAAAACAGGACTAAAACCCCGGACTAAAACCAGGACTAAAACCCCGGACTAAAACCAGGACTAAAACCAGGACTAAAACAGGACTAAAACCAGGACTAAAACCAGAACTAAAACCAGGACTAAAACCGGGACTAAAACCCCGGACTAAAACCAGGACTAAAACAGGACTAAAACCAGAACTAAAACAGAACTAAAACAGAACTAAAACCAGGACTAAAACCAGGACTAAAACCGGGACTAAAACCAGGACTAAAACCAGGACTAAAACCAGGACTAAACCAGGACTAAACCAGGACTAAAACCAGAACTAAAACAGGACTAAAACAGGACTAAAACAAGGACTAAAACCAGAACTAAAACAGAACTAAAACCATGACTAAAACCATGACTAAAACCATGACTAAACCAGGACTAAAACCAGGACTAAAACCAGAACTAAACCAGGACTAAAACCAGGACTAAAACCAGGACTAAAACCAGAACTAAAACCAGAACTAAAACCAGGACTTAAACCAGGACTAAAACCAGGACTAAAACCAGGACTAAACCAGGACTAAAACCAGGACTAAAACCAGAACTAAAACAGAACTAAAACAGAACTAAAACCAGAACTAAAACAGGACTAAAACAGGACTAAACCAGGACTAAAACCAGGACCGATCCAGAACTTAAAGGTCACATCATCTGCAAAACCGCGGTGAAGTTAGTTTCACGTTGGACGTTGGATATTCGCCTCCGCAACTTGAGCGGGAGCTTCCTCTGAGTGTGCCCCGCCTGCAGTAGCTCGATGCGGGAGCTGCGCGCTGAAGTGCCGCTTGGTGCGCCAGTTAGGGACCGTCTCTAAAGTACCGTTTGTTATCTTAAAAAATATAAACATATTTATAAAAAAAAAACAAGAACTTTGAGCATGAATCCAAGTTGCTAATCCTAGATGTCATAGTCCTTTTGGGCTAAAAAATTAACCCTTTGAGATTTTTAAAGAATATTTTTCGTCAAAAAACAAGGATTATTTTCAATAGCTCCTAAATGAGCGAACCTAGATAGTAAACGCTAAGTGATTATAGTATTTGTAGTCTCCAGGTATCACGCACACCTTTAACCTTTTCTATTTAAAACCCTTTGTAGATTTTTAAGGAATATTTTTCGTCAAAAAACAAGGATTCTTTTCAATAGCTTCTAAGTTAGCAAACCTAGATAGTAAAAGCTAAGTGATTATAGTAGTTGTGGTCTCCAGGTATCACGCACACCTTTTACTTTTTCAATTTAACCCTTTATAGGTTTTTAAGGAATATTTTTCGTCAAAAATCAAGGATTCTCTTCAATAGCTCCTAAGTCAGCTGACCTAGAAAGTCAAACCCAAGTGATTATAGTAGTTGTGGTCTCCAGGTATCACGCACACCTTTTACTTTTTCAAATTAATAACCCTTTGTAGATTTTTAAGGAATATTTTCCGTCAAAAACAAGGATTCTTTTCAATAGTTCCTAAGTTAGCAAACCTAGATAGTAAATGCTAAGTGATTATAGTAGTTGTGGTCTCCAGGTATAAAGCACACCTTTTACTTTTTCAATTTAACTCTTTGTAGATTTTTAAGGAATATTTTTCGTCAAAAATCAAGGATTCTTTTCAATAGCTCCTAAATCGGGTAACCTAGAAAGTCAACCCCAAGTTATTATAGTAGATTGAGTGTCCAGGTATCACGCACACCTTTTACTTTTTCAAATTGATCCTTTGTTGATTTTTAAGGAATATTTTTCGTCAAAAATCAAGGATTCTTTTCAATAGCTCCTAAGTTGGCAAACCTAGATAGTAAATGCTAAGTGATTATAGTAGTTGTAGTCTCCAGGTATCACGCACACCTTTTACTTTTTCAATTTAACCCTTTATAGATTTTTAAGGAATATTTTTCGTCAAAAATCAAGGATTCTCTTCAATAGATCCTAAGTCAGCTGACCTAGAAAGTCAAACCCAAGTGATTATAGTAGTTTGAGTCTCCAGGTATCACGCACACCTTTTACTTTTTCAATTTAACCCTTTATAGATTTTTAAGGAATATTTTTTGTCAAAAATCAAGGATTCTTTTCAATAGCTCCTAAGTTAGCAAACCTAGATAGTAAATGCTAAGTGATTATAGTAGTTGTGATCTCCAGGTATCACGCACACCTTTTACTTTTTCAAATTAACCCTTTGTAGCTTTTTAAGGAATATTTTTCGTCAAAAAACAAGAATTCTTTTCAATAGCTCCTAAATCAGCTGACCTAGAAAGTCAAACCCAAGTTATTATAATAGTAGGCGAAATAAGAACAAAATAGGGACAAAACAGGAACAAAACAGGACGGCAAAATAGGCACAATACAGGATCAGAACAGAGCAGAAACAAAACAAAAAGAAGCAAAGAAGGAACTAAACAGCAGAGGGGGGCGTGCCCAAGCCGCTGCGGACCACCACAGGAGACCTGCAATATTACCAGTGGAATTACTACATTCAATCGAAACTGATCTTAATAAATTCTCGGCACATACCGGCCAGCTTTTGCCGCACAACAGCGCCTTCGCCGCAATCTGCGGCGCGTGGTCATGGACAAGGCGTTAAAAGCCAAACGGGTGTACTTGACCGGTGTATCTGGGGCAAACCGGGATTTAGGAGCATTGAAACTGAATGACTGAGGAGAATTGGGAGTTCATTACCTGCTAGGTGATTTGCCAGAGCCCCGGACTGGATTATGGGTGCCTGTGGCACTGCAGCAGCACTACCGGAAGAATTTAATTCATGAATTTGTGAAATGAATGAATCAAAGCCGCGGGATTGTCATTACCTGGAATGGAGGACGGAGTGGCCAACAACCAAGGCCCGGAAGAGCGTGTGGGCAAAACGAGAGGCGGATGAGGAGGGCGCGGTTAAATAGTCTGCCAGCTGAGCGCCACGGAGCGGCAGGTAAGTGTACCCTCAGCACAGGCCTCTACAGCCCATATTGCCACATTCCACCCCCCCCCCCCGAAATGCATCGTCGCCCCGACGATGAAACACAACTTAACACCAAGGCCTAAAAACTGCTTGTGTCAGCCTGGAGGGTGACACAGGAGCACCTTGGCCGGATGGTTGTTCAACTAGGGACCTTGGAATACGGTGGGGATTTAGGTATTGGCCAGCAGTCGTGCGAGTGGACCGGCGTACAGATGCCTCGCTGAAGCCAGGATTGGCCACAGGGTCAATTGCTGGCGGAGCCTGGTCAGTGACCACGGTGGGGAGAGCAACTAATGGTTCTTGAGCACTCGGCACGTGTAATGGGACGTGGGATGAGTTTTGGGGCACAACTGTTGGCTGCCGCACCGGCGGCTGTAAAAACAAATCATCCTCAAATGACTGTTCATCTTCTACGATTGGTGCTACAGGTGCATCCGGAGGATTCACACCAGGGACAGTGGCAGGGGAGTCACTGCAAAGCAGGACCTTCAACAGGGATCGGTGGACCCTTTTTACCTTGGTTTGTTGATCCACAGGAGCCACCGTGTACCACCGTGTACCACACCATCTTCCCTTGGGGCTTGCAGGACAACATAGGTTGAGGACCCCACAGGTCTTGGGTCTTCCGACAACCCCTAGCACTGTAATCGCGAAGTAGCACCAGCTGGCCTTCCTTAAATGGCACATCTCTGACCCGTTGGTCATGATTTGCCTTTCTGTGTGAGGCCGCCAGACGCAATCTTTCTCTTGGCCCGTTGAAAGCCACCTGAAGACGCGTCTGGTGCTCTTTTCACCCACTGTTACGAACCTAGGGATTCTGTAGGGGTGTCAGCTCCCTGGGCAGTGGGAGTCAGCACCCTCTCCTGGTTGCCAGGTGATTCTCTCCACTGCAGGTCCCTCCTAACACACCTTAGGATCGTTTGGCTTGAGTGGAGCCAGCCTGGATATAAGGGAGGCTGGTGGGAGCAGTCTCTCTCTCTCTCGCCGCGCCCCAAGACTGGTTGCTGTACTGTGTGGCAGCACAGTTTTATTTCTGTTTATTTTTGCACATTTTCATTGCAACGATACATATCACACTACACTTAGTTAGTTGCCATCTACACAGATACATTAGTTTCTTTTGTCAGGGCCTGATTATTTATAATAGAAATATACTATTAATTATTGTGAATGCTGTGTGGACTCCCCTCTTTGTTTGGCTGCCGTTGAGCCAGGTGGTCGTAACACCCACTCATGCACACTTCCCCCCCACGGGGTCTTGCACCCTACCCAACAAGAAATCAATAGGCAGACGTGGTTCTTGCCCAAACATCAGGAAGAATGGAGACTCACCAGTGGACTGGTGGGGAGTGGTGTTATATGCGTAGAGCACCTGGGGTAAGCAACCACTCCAGTCCCTCTTACGGGATGCAGGAAGAGCACGCAACATATTGTGAAGTGTTCGATTGAACCGCTCACACTGCCCATTTCCTGCTGGGTGGTACGGAGTAAGATAAGACAAGATAATATATTCCTTTATTGTCCCACATGGGGAAATTTCATTGATGCAACGCAGGTAGATACAGGAGGTAGATACAGAAGAAAAGAACAGATCACTTATAGGAAGTTTGAAAAACACTTTCAGTAGAAGATCTCTTATAAACAAAAACTCCCATTACCCAACAAGGGATGGAGGGGAAGATAAAAATAAATAAATACATAAATACATAAATACCATTGCATGTGATCATGACAGTAATTCCACATGAATATGTGTCACGACGGCACACATTGCACATATGACGGAATTGCACATTGTTAAGTCAGTATTGCGAGTGTTCAGGACTAACAGTGTTAGTTATTGTCATGGAATTAGACAAACTCCGATGCTATTCCGTAACACATCAAGAACACAATTCAACTTAGAACATGAAACGACACAGAAATATCAGACATTTGTATGGCAAGCTTGGGAGAAAACGCCGGGACTGATCACGCAGGCTGTGGTACGCAGCCTGCGTGATCCTCCTGCGTCTCACCCCGTTTTTTCCCATGCTGGTTGGTTTTATTAGATATTCTGGAATAGGCGGGTCACATTTCTCATTGGTCAGCCTCACATCAAGGCACTTTTTTTACAGCTGGTATTTTTCCTAGAGATCAAGCCTTGGGTAAACATTACCCAAACTCCTCTGGGCTGTCACACCCCCTCCTGGGGCAACATCCTTTGGCCCATCTTTACGACCCCTTCACAAATGCAGTTTGTCACACACCCGTTCTACTCTTAGACTAATGATGCAGATAAAATATCACTATTATGCAGATAAAATATATCACAGAAATATAATCTTATATTCACATTTTATCACAGTTATAAAGTCTGATAGCAGCAGGAAGGAAAGACCTGCGAAACCTTTCCTTCACACAGCGAGGGTGGATCAGTCTCTCACTGAAGCTGCTCTCCAGAGCGGACTGCAGGGGGTGGCACTCATGATCAAGCATAGATGTGAATCCAGCCAGGACCCTTCTGTCCCCCACCTCCTGCACCGAGTCCAGAGCGCAGCCCAGGACGGAGCTGGACTTCTTGATGACTTTGTCCAGCCTCCTCCTCTCCCTCTCTGCGATGCTGCTGCTCCAGCAGGCCACACCGTACAGGAGGGCTGATGCCACCACAGAGTCATAGAAGGTCTTCAGGAGTGGCCCTGTCACTCCAAAAGACCTGAGTCTCCTCAGGAGGTAGAGCAGACTCTGGCTCTTCCTGTACAGTGCGTCTGTGTTATGAGTCCAGTCCAGTTTGTGGTTCAGATGAACACCCAGGTACTTGTATGAGTCCACTCTCTCAATGGCCCTTCCCTGGATGTTCACTGGTAAGGGGGCAGTGGGGTGGCGTCTGCGGAAATCCACCACCATCTCCTTGGTCTTCCCCGCGTTGATGAGGAGGTGGTTTCGCTGACAGATGACATACTGGGTGTATGTTGGTAGAACAGAAGAGGGAGAAGCGTGGTTAAAGTCACCAGAGATGAGGAAGAGAGCCTGTGGATGCTGTGTTTGCAGCCTACAAGTGCAGGAGAGCAGTGCTTCACAAGCATATTCAGCATTGGCAGACGGGGCCACATAGACTACGATCAAAATCACATGCGAGAACTCCCGGGGCAGATAATATGGCCTCATGCCAATAGCCAATAGTTCAATATCCGAGACTTTGTAATCTCATACAGCTTACACAACTGCTGGATGAGAGTGCTCTCAAAGTTTCGTCCCTGGTCCGAGTGTATGCGTGCCGGCACACCAAACTTTGCAAACCACTCTGTGACCAGGACTTGCGCCACAGTGGAAGCGTGCTTGTTGCGGGTTGGAACTACAAGTGTGTATTTGCTAAAAACGTCAGTCATGACCAGCACGTTTTCCAGACCAGTGGAGGTCTGCTCTAACAGGGTAAAGTCGATAGCTAGGATCTCGTTTGGCTGTGAAGCCAGTAAGTGGCCCATAAAGGCGTGAGGAACCGATTGGTTGTCCTTTGCATGCTGACATCCCTCGCAAGCCTGGCACCATTGGGCTACCTCCCGTGACATACCTGGCCAATAGCACCGGGAACACAGCAAGGCCAGAGTCCTCTCTATTCCTTGGTGTCCATGCTCCTGATGGACCTGGGTGAGGACATTCTGGACCAAGGCTTTAGGCAGAAGGAGTTGATACACAGCCCCACCACCGTCAGGACGAAACACCTGCCGATACAGCAGCCCCTCTAACTCTACCAGGCGGTCCCACTGGGCCAGCACTAAGAGGGCAGTCGAAAAGAGGGCTCGTCGCTCTTCACGAGTGGGCTGTCGATTTTGTTGCCAAAAGGTCAGGATCTCCTGTATGGCGGGGTCAGACTGCTGAAGCTCGCGGAGGTCAGCAGGGGCAACTTGCGGTAGAAAAGTCACAAGGGACTGTGTTGCCTGTGTAACCATTCCTTGTAGGGCTTGTTTTAACTGCCCAGGCAGACATGTGCCCCAAGTTCCCGTTGCCACTTCCTGTAAGGAAGTGCCAGGCTGGCGAGACAAAGTGTCAGCATTTTGGTTACACTTACACCTGAACGATATTTTGATTCAAAATCAAAAGAGGCCAACTGGGCGGCCCAGCGCTGCTTAACAGCTCCCAGTGTGTCTGAGGAGGGATGACTCAGGGGATTGTTGTCACGCATTTGTATCCTAGCAGTTACTCCCTGAATTTCTCAGTCAGGGCCCACTTAAGGGCCCACAACTCTAGCTTCATGGAGCTGTAGTTGGACATGTTGCGCTCAGTTGGGCGCAGGCCTCGACTGGCGTACGCAAGAGGTCGCACCTTCCCTTCCTGGTCCTGGGAGAGCACTGCCTCCAATCCAGCATGACTTGCACCAACCTCCAGAATGAATGGGAGGGAGAAGTCAGAGTAGGCAAAGTACCGGGGCTGTGGTGAGCTTGGCTTTTAAGGCCTCAAAGCTCTGCTGACATTCTGTGGTCCAGGGTCCAGTAGCACAGGCCGTTTCCTTGACCGTTTATCAGTCAGTTCAGCAACTCTACGGTGTTTGCTAACTGCTAAAATAATCCTTGATTTTTGGCGAAAAATATTCCTTAAAATTCAAAAAGGGTTAAATTGAAAAAGTAAAAGGTGTGCGTGTTACCTGGAGACTCAATCTACTATAATAACTTGGGTTTGACTTTCTAGGTCAGCTGACTTAGGAGCTATTGAAAATAATCCTTTTTTTTTGACAAAAAATATTCCTTAAAAATCTAGAACGGGTTAATTTGAAAAAGTAAAAGGTGTGCGTGATACCTGGAGACCACAACTACTATAATCACTTAGCATTTACTATCTAGGTTTGCCAACTTAGGAGCTATTGAAAAGAATCCTTGTTTTTTGATGAAAAATATTCCTTAAAAATCTATAAAGGGTTAATTTGAAAAAGTAAAATGTGTGCGTGATACCTGGAGACCACAACTACTATAATCACTTAGCGTTTACTATCTAGGTTTGCTAACTTAGGAGCTATTGAAAAGAATCCTTGATTTTTGACAAAAAATATTCCTTAAAAATCTATAAAAGGGTTAAATTGAAAAAGTAAAAGGTGTGCGTGATACCTGGAGACCACAACTACTATAATCACTTGGGTTTGACTTTCTAGGTCAGCTGACTTAGAAGCTATTGAAAAGAATCCTTGTTTTTTGACGAAAAATATTCCTTAAAAATCTACAAAGGGTTAATTTGAAAAAGTAAAAGGTGTGCGTGATACCTGGAGACCACAACTACTATAATCACTTAGCATTTACTATCTAGGTTTGCCAACTTAGGAGCTATTGAAAAGAATCCTTGTTTTTTGATGAAAAATATTCCTTAAAAATCTATAAAGGGTTAATTTGAAAAAGTAAAAGGTGTGCGTGATACCTGGAGACCACAACTACTATAATCACTTGGGTTTGACTTTCTAGGTCAGCTGACTTAGAAGCTATTGAAAAGAATCCTTGTTTTTTGACAAAAAATATTCCTTAAAAATCTACAAAGGGTTAATTTGAAAAAGTAAAAGGTGTGCATGATACCTGGAGACCACAACTACTATAATCACTTGGGTTTGACTTTCTAGGTCAGCTGACTTAGGAGCTATTGAAGAGAATCCTTGATTTTTGACGAAAAATATTCCTTAAAATCTATAAAAGGGTTAAATTGAAAAAGTAAAAGGTGTGCGTGATACCTGGAGACCACAACTACTATAATAACTTGGGTTTGACTTTCTAGGTCAGCTGACTTAGGAGCTATTGAAAAGAATCCTTGATTGACGAAAAAAAAATTCTTTCAAAAATCTATAAAGGGTTAATTTGAAAAAGTAAAAGGTGTGTGTGATACCTGGAGACTCAAACTACCATAATCACTTAGCGTTTACTATCTAGGCTAGCTGATTTAGGAGCTATTGAAAATAATCTTCAGCTGAAAATTTTCAGCCCAAAAGGACTAATGCATCTAATATTAGCAACTTGGATTCATGCTCAATATTGTTTTTTTTTAAATATAAATACGTTTGATATTTTTTTAAGATAACATTTTTAAACAAACGGTACTTTAGAGTCGGTCTCTAACTGGCGCACCAAGCGGCACTTCAGCGCGCAGCTCCCCGCGTCGAGCTACTGCAGGCGGGGCACACTCAGAAGAAGCTCCCGCTCTAGTTGCGGAGGCGAATGTCCAACGTCCAACGTGAAACTAACTTCACCGCGGTATCTGCAAAATTGACTTTCTCTCTTTTAAGTCTTAAAAAAAGTTTTAAAGATTTTTCAAGAGCCATGACGCACAGCACTTGTGTTGACCATGGATTTATTAAAATATCTGGATAGGGTATTGCTGGCTTAAACGTGTCGTGAGCTGGCCCCAATGGTCAGTCAATTGGAAATGCAGCAAAAAAATCCTCAGGGAGATAGAAAGCATTTTACCTATAGAGCGCAATGTAAAAACAAACAAACTGCTCATGTTCAGCTCACAGGGACCAACGGCTTTCACAAAGTTGCAATTTTTAATCTTTTCGTTTTCTTAAAAAGCTTTTACATTTATCTTCGGCTCACTCTGCTTCACGCTGCTTCGCTCTTGTAGCTCTCGCTCTGATTGGTCAGATCAGTCACGTGGTATGCGTATATCGTTGTGCGTTACCTTCACGTTTGTGTTCTCGCTTCCTCCAGAGGGCAGCAGAGTAGTGCAGATGGACCAGAACTTCTTCACAGGATACAGAAGGACCCTGGTCCAACCAACAGAGGTCCTCGTGAGCGTGGAGGTACCGTACAGCCGCGAGGTACGACCAGAAACAAACTACATCCATATGCTATCCATTTGTTTATTATGATTTAGATATGACCCCTATATTAATAAAAACACTAGATTTAATTGTTAATAAACCAGAGCAAACATATCAGTGCAGAGAAACATCAACAGCCAACTGACTTAAGTTTAATATTGAATGTGTTTAATGTGATTTTACCTGGTTCTGCAGCTGAAGAACTTCATGGATTTCTTCTGTTTGTGTGGCCTTTGCCTCTGCAGTTTAAGAACATTAACTTATCTTGTTTCCTGTGGGTTATGCAGCTGAAGAACCTTATAAACCTTTTTTGTTTCATGTTATTTTCTGTTGCAGCTGAAGAACAATGTTCTTTAATTTCCTGTGGCATTTGGTTGTGGTTTAGGGACATACGTTTCTCCTGTTTCTTGTGGCCTTTGGTTCTGTAGCTGAAGAACTTCATAAACTTCTCTTAATCTGTTTTGTCCACATTGTTATCACTGAGGAGGTCCAAGTCTCTTGAGTCTTGAGTTTGTTATATTGTGTCTCAGGGGCAGGTCGTACGTGCGTACAAAACGTCTCGTCGTCGAGAAGATGACATTAGCATTGTCACGGCGACCTTCAACGTGACCTTTGAACCCAGTTCAAGCCAGGTTCAGGAACTTCGGCTGGCCTTTGGAGGAATGGGTCCAACCACTGTCCTGGCCATGCAGACGGGCAACGGACTGAGAGGGAGGTGAGGAATAGATCTACCATCCAGATGTGTGGCCTCCCTATATCTGTGTTGGTGTTTTATGATTGGTCAATTCAGCTCTCAGAGATTAAAGTCACCGCATGTTTGGTGCTCAGGTATTGGGGGGAGGAGCTCCTGCAGAATGCCTGCTTCTCATTGGCTGATGAGATGGCCATTGACCCCTCGTCTCCGGGTGGAATGGTGTCATACAGAAGAACCCTAGTCCTGAGTCTGTTCTACAAGTTCTACCTCAGCGTCCTGCAGAACCTCAGAGAACAGGTCAACTAAAACTATCTGTGTTTGTTCTTCTTCATAATTATGATACTTTGGTGGCTAGCTAAGAGGTAAATTGGGAGTATTATTGTAAGACATTTCAGGAAGAAGAACTAATGAATCCCTCTTTGTCATCTAAAATGCAGGCACAATTTACACAAATATATATATATATATATATATATATATATATATATATAGTACATTTCTGTATTTTCATCTTCATTCGTTTTATACAGTAGAGTTGATTTTTGTAGGTTTAAAAAATACGATTTTATAGCAAGAATAATACTGCTGTAATGAGTCCTCAAGTGGCCGCCAACATGAACTGCACTTTATAGTTTTCCGTCCAAAAGATTTAAACAAATACTTTATGAATAACTAAAATCAATGGTAAAAACATAGTTTATAAGTTTATAGTTAATTATTGTACTTCTTGGTTGGACATGAGCCGTTCTGAAAACGCGAGCCAAAGTTCTAATTTGTTATATACTGTATATTGAAGCATATTATTGTCTATGAGTTGCTATACAGATGAACTTTACTTACTTTGTTTACCTACTAATTTAGTTTTGAAGAAAAATAATCGACAATATCTTCAATTTTTTCAAATGACTGTTTGAACGGTCAAAATATTGTGTTCCTGGCGTGTAAATTGTCATTAAATTCTGCAATTTTGTTTTTTGGTTTTCAGCTTCCTGTTTTATGTAACATTTCCCATTGAAAAGACACAGTATTTTGTCCCAATTCCTCATTCTGAAACCCATTGATTGACGGCACAGTGGATTACTCTTATTACCTTTTTTTTTTTTTACCAAAGGTTCTATCCCACCAAAGGTAGAAATAATTAGAAAAATGTGCACTTAAAGGAGCAGTGGACCCCAGCAGAGCCGCAGATTTTCTTACTCTAAAATATGTGTGGAAATGTTTGTGAGCATTTCCAGAGTGCATTTTTATTTTTGTGTTCAGGGCATGAAGGTGGAGACGGTCCCTGCAGAGTATCTCAGCGCCACAGAAGTGTTCCACCCTCCAACGCCCTCTGGTGTGCAGGTCTATCAGGTACAGGCCACAACAGGTCCCGCTATGGTCCAGATTCAGTCCTGTTTAGTCCTGCTTTATTCTTGCTTTAATCCTACTTTAGTCCTACTTTAGTCCTGCTTTAGTCCTACTTTAGTCCTACTTTAGTCCTGTCTTAATCTTGCTTTAGTCCAACCAATCTCCTGCTTTAGTCCTGCTTTAGTCCTATATCTAACTCCATTTTGATTGTATTTGGTTTTTCCTCTACTTTCTCCTCGGTCTGACCCCGGTCGCTGGTCTAATCCCAATCCAGGCGGTCCCCTCAGGTCAGAGGTTGGAGGATGTGGTTGGTCGTCCTCTGATGCACGTGAGCGCAGAGCAGCAGGCGTCAGGAGAAGCTCTTTACTGTGATGACTTGAAACCGCATGACAACGAACTGTATCTGAGTCTGATCTGTAGTACCAGGGCCCATGCCAAGATCCTGTGAGTACTGCTGATACTACAACTACTTCTACTACTACTACAAAATAAGATAAGATGAGATAAGATAAGATAATCGTTTATTGTCCTACATGGGGAAATTTCATTGATGCAACAGAGGTAGATACAGAAGAAAAGAACAGATAACTTATAGATAATACAAAATACATACAAAAAAGACCTTAACAAAGACAGTGACATTATTAAATAAAAAGTCAGAAAACAATAAACAATTATTAATTTAATCAATTACACACTTAAATTACACTACAAGACACGGTGGCTGAGTGGCTAACAGTCTGGCCCCACAGCAATGGGGGCTAGGAAGACTAGCTGATTGCACTGCTTTTAGCTAATGGGACCCATCTAAATAAACAAATAAACAAATGAACAAATAAATATACAGCAAGAAGACAGCATGTTCGACTCTGAGGTCTGGGTGGGTTTCTGGGTAGGTTTCTTTCTTCCTAACTCAAGATCTGGAAACGGGTCATTGCTCCTCCTGACGAGTTGCCCCAGTGGCACAGGTAGAGGGATGGGTCAAATCAGAGCACAAACCTCCCTATGGGGACAGTAAAGGCTAATCTTAACCTTTAGTCCTCACATCTCAACACTTAAAATTAAAAAAATCTCAATGAGCGATACAAATAATGGTTTGACTAGTCGACTTCTAAATATATATATAATATATCTGTATCATGCAACAAATGATCTTATATCCCAGATACATACATTTGTTATTTTTAGTATTTGTGACCTTTATTGTAAATTTACATAAATACTGGCAAACTAGAGTATAATCTGCAGCACCAGATATAAATTGGCTATTACTAATCCTACTCTTGCAAGAATCTTTTCTGACCAGGTTTTCCTTTGGTCCTGACTCGGTCCTGACTCAGTCTTGACTCCGGTTTTCTTCGGTTCCGACCTGGTCTTGACCCAGTTTATCCTCTGCTCCTTGTCCAGGTCCATAGATAGTTCTGAGGCTCAGGCGATGCCGTCTGTCGCTTGCGTTCTGTTCGCAGAAGATGTTCCTGGATCCAACAGGACAGGACCCATAGTCTACGACGAGACCGTGCTAGCTCAGGGAGAGGTAAGTCCTGGACTATGACCAGACTATATCCATTGACTGACAATTATAACTCTAAAGACATCAACAAAAAGGTCCATTAAAAGAATGATTTTCTGTGGTTTAATAAACAAAAGTATAAAAGTAATTAATTACACATTTGGTTAGACAGACTATACCTGGGCTCAACGTAGTTACAAATGCAGGTATTGAAAAGTAAGTTTGGATTCATTCAGATGTGGGAGACGAAGGGTCTCTTGGGTAGGTCAGGGCACTTGGGGTCATCGACTTGGAGGTGACTTGTGTTCGAAGATCCAGAGCAAGTGAGACAGTGTGAGAGGGCTCAGTGTCTTTTTATGTGACCTTGGATGTGTGTCCTTGAGTGGGAGTGACTTTAAAACTGTTAAAATTGTTGTAATTTGGACAATTCTAACTTAAACCAGCAAAATGACATGTAACCATAACAAAATACTGCAACAGTGTCAATTAACTCACATAATTAGCAGGTATTGAGGAAGTTAAATATGACAAACACATTTCAAACACATTTCTTAAGACAAACTAAATTAAAACATGATTTAGTTACATGTTTAGATCACACATTAAGCATTAAGTCCATTTATATGTGAAATATAATGTAATTTTCGGGCTATAGAGCGCTCCTGAATAAAAGCTGCGCCAACAATATTTACTAAGAAAAAAGAACTGATGCAGGGTTGTCTTTTAACTCATGAGTCAGATTGGGCAAAGAAAGTCTCATTTCAACACGGCAGGTTCTAAACTGCAGACCTCCTTATATCGCATGACTGCGCTCCATGTGTGTCTTTGCGTTCAGCCGCATCTAGGTTCATTTCCTCAGTAGACTCATCTATTCATGAATATGATTCAAACTCTAATAAAAAACACAGCATTTTGAAGCTTAAAATACAGAGAATATGACATGTCCCCATGACAGTGCTTCCACTGTCCACTGACGTCTTCTTCAAAAGCTTGCGCTTCCTGCTAGAGTGCCCCCAGGTGGCCGTTAGCCAGTAAAAATCTATAAATTAGATGCACCGTTGTATGGGCTGCAGGGTTCAGAGCGTGGGGGGGAAAAGTACCGGCTTAAAGTCTGAAAAATATGGTAGTCATGAAGGACTTTGTCCTGAGGAACATCATGCAGAACAAAGACAATTTTGTTCCAGTGGACTATTCCACTTCTTCACAGGGGTCCTTGGAACCATTTGGTGTCCTCTGTGTTTTTTATCAGAAGTGTTGATTGATAATCTGTGTTTATGTATATTTAAAAAAAAGAAAAATGAAAATGAAAAAAGAAAATTATAAATCAAAATATAATGTCACAACCACAGAGTCTCTGCAGCAGTCTTCTCACCTGTCAGTGTGGACGTGTCTGGAGGGGAGGGGGTGGTGGTGATCTCCTGGAGCGTGCTGTCAGATGGGAATGAGGTGTGAGTGGGGCTGCTGCTGTGTTGTAGAGACATCTGGGGGGGAACCTCACTGCCCTCAATGTTTCTCATAGTTTCTCATAGATTGGTACATGTTTGGGTCATGTGACCTGTTTGACCTCAGGTGACTTGTGTGGGTCATGTGATCGGGGCCGTCGTTGCAGAAACTCAGGCCGATGCCCAAAAAGCTGCCAAGTCCGTCAAGATCCAGTATGAGGACTTACCCACCGTCATCACCATACAGGTACTAGGTTTAGACCAGATTTATTCCTGATTTAGTCCCAGTTCAGTTCTTAATTCTCATTGGTAATTTTACAGGAAGCAATTGAAGCCCAGTCATTCTACGAGCCAATCAGAACACTACAAAAGGGTGACCTGGATGAAGGGTTTAAGCAGTCTGACCACATCCTAGAGGGTAGGGACATCCACAGACATTCATAAACTCTAAATTCTCTTCCTCTTCCCAAACTCTTACGCTTGGCCCATACTTCTGACTTACATCATAGCAAACAATCCATCACAAACAAATTAATGAGGCCAATTGCCATAATGGAAAATACATATGAATATATAGACTAACATAGACTTGATGACATTTTTCTGGTCTCCTCACCAGTAACTTGTAAAGGAGGAAATGGTCAATAGATTCTTACTAGAAGCACATCAGTTGTAAGTAAGTTAGTTTTACATGTTAATTATGATCTAAAATAAAACTTGAAAGGGTAACACACTCAACAGTGATTTTAACAAAACTTGACCACCTACATGTTATCGATGGGTTCCTGTGGTTACAAGATCAGCATCAGTTTGAATCAAAGATCTAGCTCAGAGGCGCCGACAGTTTAGCGTTAAGCAGCTAGTTAAGTGAGCAATGGCATTAGCCTCAAATGCCACGTCTAATTAGTACGTGTCTTGGGGGATATCAACCAATCAGAGCATAGCTAGATCTGTCATTACCCTGAGTGAAAGATCAGAGTTTATTTTCATTTTCTCTCACTTCTCTAATCACGTCTCCTCTGATTGGCTCTCCCTTCTCGCCCCCTCCCCTCCTTTCCGCTGATTGGCTGTGGGCTCCAGGTGAGCTGCACATGGGCGGGCAGGAACACTTTTACCTGGAGACCAACGTGACTGTGGCCGTGCCCCGAGACCAGGGCGAGATGGAGATCTTCAGCTCCACGCAGTGCCCCTCCAAGACCCAGGTGAGTCCAGGACCAGAGCTAAACCAGATCAAGGCAAACACTAGCTAACTAGCTGTTCAGGCACGGTGTTCTAACCCAATCTCGTTGTGCTCAGTCCCTTGTGGCCAAAGCTCTGGGGATTGCGTCGAATCGCGTCCATGTTAGAGTGAAGCGGATGGGAGGAGGCTTCGGAGGAAAAGAGTCCAGAACCACCATCCTGTCCACTGTGGTCGCCCTCGCTTCCCACAGGTACAGCTGTAGCCGGTCTGAACTGGGTCTGAGTCTGGTCTGAGTGGTTTTATGGGGGATTGAAATTAGTTTTCATGTCGCAGGCTGCGCCGTCCTGTGCGCTGCATGTTAGACAGGGACGAAGACATGTTGGTGACCGGAGGACGACACCCGTTTTACGCCAAATACAAGGTCAGCTCCACCCACTGACACTCCAGCAGTCTAAATGTCTCCCATTTGAAAATGAAAAGTCAAGTTGTGTTTATTTGTAGACCATCTTGCATGCAAACAGACAGAGCTCTACACAGAATTCAACATCAACATTTCTGAACTATATCACATAATTTACACATGCAATTAATGTTTCAGGCCTATTTCAAGGCTCTCTTTCTTGTCCAAGATCCTAGAGAAGGTGGTCTCTGAACAATTGTCAGACTTCCTTGAACAGTCTAACATTCACAACTCTTTTCAGTCTGGTTTCCTTAAACATCCTTCTACGGAAACCGCATTGCTAAAAGTGTCCAGTGACATTATGATGTCTGCTGATTCTGGAAAATGCATTGTTCTAGTTCCTCTGGATCTGTCTGCAGCCTTTGACACCGTTGACCATCATATACGGTTAAAAAGATTGAGGGACCTGATTGAACAGTTCTTCTTTGGTTTTCCTCATATTTATCCGATAGGAGTTTTAGTGTTGCTGCAAACCAGATTATGTCTGATTCATCTGATCTGTTGTGTGGAGTTCCTCAGGGCTCCGTTTTGGGTCCTGTTTTATTTTTGCTTTATATAATCCCTCTGGGAAAGATCCTTAAAGAGTTTAGTGATGTGTCCTACCACCTGCTCGCTGACGATATTCAGCTATATTGCTCGTTTAAGCCTTCTGAGATCCAGGTATTGTTAATGTAAAAACAGACTCCTCTGCCTCGTCTTTTTGCCCGGGAGAGATTCCTTTGTCTGTCTGCGCCATTCAGCTGGAGGGCTTCACGCTGTCCGGGACCGACAGGCTGAGCCACGTCTCTTTCAAGCACAAAACAGGAGATGAAGAAAAGTCTGGAAAGTTGGAAAAATAAAATGGATGAAATAGATTAACTCAGAACCATCTCTGAGCCAACCCATAACTAAAGGGTATTAGAGACCAGTGCCAGCTAATCTCAGGAGCCGACGGGGCTCATTACCTTCTTTAAACCTCTACTGTTTGGAGACTTATGAACCAATAAAAGAAGGTCTAACCCAGCATCTCATCCGGTTTCAGGTCGGTTTCTCAGATTCTGGGCGGGTTTTGGCTCTGGATGTGACGTACTACAGTAATGCAGGGAACTCTTTGGACCTATCTTTGTCGGTGAGTACAAAAGAAGCAGGCAGATCTGAACCCTGCAGAACTCAACCCTGATGGGTTAAATGCACAGCCCCGCGGCGCTACTTCCTGTCCCTTCACTTATCCATGAATCCGTTTCCGTATTAGTTTTGTCCTAATTGGTTTTACTCCGGAATCATGCTAAAATAATTGATATTTTAAGATTACACAGCAGATATTGAGTCACAGGTCGCCAAGACATTGCCAAGAATTAGGGATCTGGAAGACAATGTATAAATAAATCAAACCACATTTCCTGTAATTTGGTGAATGTTACGGTATTCTGACAATTACTGTATAGTCAAGATCCATTTAAAACACTCCATAATATAATATAGATTTGTTATGGTGAACCAATTCTGATTATAATTTTTCGCCAGCGAATTCTTTCAAGGGTTTCAAGTCTAACTAACGATGTTACTACTTACTACGTCTGTGTTTATTAAGGCTTGTGTTCCTCAATGCTAAAGCTAACCTAACTTAAAACTTAACTTGATAAAGAAAAACAATTAAGGACAAGTGTATGCACAAAATTAGTACTGTACTGCTATTTTAAATGTTATAATTCAATTTATTTTAGGTTCGTATCTGCATTGAGACTCAAACACCTTAGTAAACACTGACGTATCTGACGGTGACATTGTGACTTCTCATCTGTTGCTTAACCTTTAGATATTGATTATTTGAGCACAGCTCCGGTGAAAACCCCATAAGGATAGAACTAAGACAGAAGGGATTCACGGACAAACTGAAGTAGGTCCTTGGGCTGGACACAGAGCCCATTGGCTCTCCTGTCTGCTGATTGGCTCTTTTGTCCTCCAATTATTTCTCCTGGGTCAGCACTAGATCATAAGCTCATAACTCACAACTCACGGAAGTGACGAGTTCGGTCCCGCTGATACAGCTCAGGCAATACTTTTCTCTTTAAAAAGCTTTTTTTCATTGCATTACAGTCTGTTCCACTTCACACGTAGTATATTTTGTTTTGTGCTTGAATGTTGAGCGCTTTTTAGGGTTAACCCCTAACCCTAACCTTACCCCCTACCTTAACCCTAACCTTAACCCCTAACCTTAACCCCTAACCTTAACCCCTAACCTTAACCCCTAACCTTAACCCTAACCTTACCCCTAACCTTAACCCGTAACCTTTACCCCTAACCTTTACCCCTAACCTTTACCCCTAACCTTAACCCCTAACGTTAACTCCTAACGTTAACCCCTAACGCTAACCCCTAACCTTAACCCCTAACGCTAACCCCTAACCTTAACCCCTAACCTTAACCCCTAACCTTAACCCCTAACCTTAACCCCTAACCTTAACCCTAACCTTAACCCCTAATGTTAACTCCTAACGTTAACCCCTAACGCTAACCCCTAACCTTAACCTTAACGCTAACCCCTAACCTTAACCCCTAACCTTAACCTTAACCTTAACGCTAACCCCTAACCTTAACCCCTAACCTTAACCCCTAACCCTAACCTTAACCTTAACCCTTAACCCCTAACCTTAACCCCTAACCTTAAACCTTAACCGTAACCCCTAACCTTAACCCCTAACCCTAACCTTAACCCCTAACCTTAACCCCTAACCCCTGACCTTAACCCCTAACCTTAACCCCTAACCTTAACCCCTAACCTTAACCCCTAACCCCTGACCTTAAACCCTAACCTTAAACCCTAACCTTAACCCCTAACCCCTGACCTTAACCCCTAACCCTACGTAACCCTAAGTTTGTGTAGTAGTTAGGAGACGAGGGGGGAAAATGTAACAAACTAGACTGTGCAATCCATAAGTTAAGATTTAAACCCGAAAAAAATTAAGGGTCGGAGCCGAACCCAAAATCACGCCGTGGTTCAAACCGCTGGGCCAAATGATCTGGAAAATTCCAACTGCAAGAAAATATACCTTGCATGTGATCTGCTCGCCACGAGGGCCACCAAATTCGTCACTTCCGGGACTGAATTCGTCACTTCCGTGAGTTATGAGCTTATGATCTAGTGCCGACCATTTCTCCTGTCCTCTGATTGACAACCTTCTCACCTCCTGTCCTCTGATTGGTCCTTAGGTAATGGAACGTGCTCTGTTCCACATGGAGAACTCGTACCTGATCCCAAATGTTCGGGGTCAAGGTGTTTTGTGCCGGACAAACCTCCCTTCGAACACAGCCTTCAGGGGCTTCGGAGGGCCCCAGGGCATGATGGTCTGTGAAGACTGGATCAGCGCTATTGCCCTCAGACTGGGGAGGGCATCTGAGCAGGTCCTGGTCCTGATTTAGTCCTGGTTTAGACCTGATTTCGACCTGGTTAAGGTTTGGTTTAGATCTGTTTATTCCTGGTTTAGACTTGGTTTAGTCCTGGTTAAATCTAGGGTTAGACTTGGTTTAGACCAGGTTTTGTCCTGGTTAGACTTGGTTTAGTCTTGGTATAGTCCAAATTTAGACCTGGTTTAGTCCTGGTTTAGACTCTGTTTAGTCCTGGTTTAGACTTGGATTAGTCCTGATTTTATCCTGGTTAATAGTCCAACTTCTGACCTAATCTGGTCTGGCCCTGGTTTAGTTCTTATTTGAAGCCTTTTTAGACCATGTTCTGATCCGGTCTGGTCTGGTTTAGATCCGGGAGCTAAACCTGTACTCAGAGGGCGACCAGACTCCTTATAATCAGGTGCTGGAGAATTTCACCCTGCGACGCTGCTGGGACGAGTGTTTGGACCGGGTCAATATCCAGGACAGACGGGCCAAGATCCTGGATTTCAACAAGTACTGACAAGACCAGGTCAAATCTGATCTAACCTGGTCCAAATGGGTCTAACCGGTCTGTTCTTAGGCAGAACCGCTGGAACAAACGGGGTCTCGCTGTGGTTCCCACAAAGTTCGGCATCGCTTTCACAGCTGCCTTCCTCAACCAGGTATGGACTCTTCTGCCACTGATTCTTGCGCTCATCTGCGTTTAGTCCTACCTTTAGTCCAGGCTCTTAGTCTTTTTTGTGATTTCAGGCCGGGGCTCTGGTCCACATTTACACTGACGGCTCGGTTCTTCTGGCTCATGGAGGAACTGAGATGGGCCAGGGACTTCACACCAAGATGATCCAAGTAAAAATCAGACCACTTAAGTCCTGACTAGGTCCTGGCTCAGATCTGGAGGAGGGTCCTGATCTATCTTTTTCTTCAGGTGTGCAGCAGAGCTCTGGCCATTCCTGTGACCAAGATCCATGTTTGTGAGACAAGCTCTCACTCTGTGGCCAACACGAGTCCCACCGCGGCCTCTGCGTCCTCAGACCTAAACGGAGCGGCCGTGCTCAACTCCTGCAAAGTCCTGAACCAGAGACTCCAGCACTACAAGGACAGGGACCCGCACGGGACCTGGGAAAGCTGGGTAAGAATCAGATCTAAACCAGGACCAAACCAGGACTAAATCAGATCTTAGCAAAGACTAAACCAGCTCTAAACAAGGTTCAAACCAGGTCTAAACAAGGTCTTAACCAGGTCCAAACAAAGACTAAATCAGGACTAAACCAGGACTACCAGAGCTAAACTAGGACTAAAACAGGATTGATCCATAACTAAACCAGATCTAAACCAAGTCTAAACAAGGACTGAACCAGAACTAAACCAGGACTAAAACAGGGTCAATCCGGAACTAAACCAGATCTAAACCAGGACTAAAGCAGGTCTAACAGTTGTTATTGCAGGTGCAGGCGGCGTACTTTGACAGAGTCAACCTCAGCGCTAATGGCTTCTACAGGTCAGACTCTTTCTTACATAAATATATATTACAGTAGAAAGAAATGACTACTTGTGGATGTATGTGAAAAAGTTTCATATGTCATATGCCACATCCTGATCCATTATACAAATTATCCAATATACATTGAGATAATTTGTGTTTATGAACTTAATACTTTTATGTGTAGTCATGAAACTCCGACAATTCACTGCATGTCCTCCCTTCTCTCTCATCCCCCATTTCACACTGTCTTTCCTACGGGCCAAAAATCTTGAAAAAGTCAGTATTTGTAAAAAATGTATCATGCATTTCAGAACGCCAGACCTGGGCTACGACTTTGAGACGAACTCGGGGCGTGTGTTTAACTACTTCACTTATGGAGTCTGTTGCAGCGAAGTGGAGATTGACTGTCTCACCGGGGCTCATAAGGTTTTTACTATACTTAATTTACAAAAGAATTATAATATTGTTGTAATTCTAATGATTTTTTCTGCAGAATCTGAGCAGTACAATTGTGATGGACGTAGGCCATAGTTTGAATCCTGCCCTAGACATCGGGCAGGTCAAGTATTTTCATATTTGTGCAAGATTTGGGCCTTGTTCTTCTCTCTCGCTTTCGGAGTTTTATTTAGTGACATTCATATTTCTGCTGCAGGTGGAGGGTGGATTCATGCAGGGAGTGGGCCTCTTTACCCTCGAGCAGCTCCTCTACAGTCCAAACGGCGTTCTTCTGACCCGAGGACCAGGGACCTACAAGATCCCCGGGTTTGGAGACATCCCTACCCAGTTACAGGTGTCTCTGCTCAGGGACGCGCCCAATGACAAGGCCCTGTACTCCTCAAAGGTACTGACCCAGGACTAACGCAGGTGTAAACTGGGTCCAACCCTAAACTATCCCAGCTCTAAACCAGGGACTAAACATGGTTTAGAACCTGGAATTTAACAGGAATTAACCACATCTTTGTTGTTTTCTAGATTTTATTACAAATTGATATATGTATATATATTCTGTGTTTTCAGGCAATTGGCGAGCCACCCCTTTTTCTCGCTGCCTCAGTGTTTTTCGCCCTGAAAGACGCCATCGACGCGGCACGTTTGGAGTCAGGACTGAGCGGCCCGTTCCGATTGGATAGTCCGGCCACAGCAGAAAGGATTCGCACAGCATGTGCCGACCGCTTTACCAAAATGGTATTACATATTCATATTATACAAATAAAGTAACCGTGACAATATATTATGGTATGAAAGGGGACCAAATAGAAACACATGTGCCACTAACCATAGGCAAACCCTAGTCTCTGGTCTAACCCGGGTGTAACTCTGGTCTTATCCCGGTGTAACTCTGGTCTTATCCCGGTGTAACTCTGGTCTTATCCCGGTGTAACTCTGGTCTTATCCCGGTGTAACTCTGGTCTTATCCTGGTGTAACTCTGGTCTTATTCCGGTGTAACTCTGGTCTTATCCCGGTGTAACTCTGGTCTTATCCCGGTGTAACTCTGGTCTTATCCCGGTGTAACTCTGGTCTTATTCCGGTGTAACTCTGGTCTTATCCTGGTGTAACTCTGGTCTTATCCCGGTGTAACTCTGGTCTTATCCCGGTGTAACTCTGGTCTTATCCTGGTGTAACTCTGGTCTTATTCCGGTGTAACTCTGGTCTTATCCCGGTGTAACTCTGGTCTTATCCCGGTGTAACTCTGGTCTTATCCCGGTGTAACTCTGGTCTTATCCCGGTGTAACTCTGGTCTTATCCCGGTGTAACTCTGGTCTTATTCCGGTGTAACTCTGGTCTTATCCTGGTGTAACTCTGGTCTTATCCCGGTGTAACTCTGGTCTTATCCCGGTGTAACTCTGGTCTTATCCTGGTGTAACTCTGGTCTTATCCCGGTGTAACTCTGGTCTTATCCTGGTGTAACTCTGGTCTTATTCCGATGTAACTCTGGTCTTATCTGGTGTAACTCTGGTCTTATCTGGTGTAACTCTGGTCTTATCTGGTGTGACTCTGGTCTAACCCTGGTCTGTTTCTTTCCCCAGTGTCCTGCAGCTGAACCTGGGACCTATAAACCTTGGGCTGTTATTGTCTGAACTAGGACCCTACCAGAAATCTCACCCGCTTTGAGACCACACTGGGCTCTTCTCCTGGGACCTACCAGACCTGAGCTGGTCCTGGTCTGAACCTCAGAGTCGAGCCTCTAAAGAGAAGACTGTGAAATATGACTTGTCTTCATAACATTTTTGACTGAAACTTGTAACTCAGGCAAACATATTCAGATTTTGTGCAATATCTCACATCTGCATCATCATGATTCTAATAAATATTTGAACACAATGTCATGTCAGTCCTTTCAGAAGTAAAATAAGGAGAAGGACTAAACCAGGAGGTCAGAACCAGGGTCTAAAGTGGGGTTAAACCAAGGCCCAAATTAGGGTCTAGACCAGGCCCTAACCAGGTCAAACCCAGAGTCTAAATGAGGTCTAACCAGGACTACAGTGTTTACTGGATGTTTTGCAGTGTTCCTGTGGCGTGGCGTTCACTGACCACATTCTCTCGTAGAAGTGATAATTGTTTTTTTCAAAGTGACGAGGCGTTTCCTGGTGGACTCGGCTCCGATGAACAGAGCACTCCAGGACGACTCGGAGGAGCAGACGGGACCAGGAGACAGCTACAAGATCAGGACCAACCACCTAAAACTATCAGCCACCATCGAGGGATGAAGAACTTTCAGCAGATTTAAGGGTTTGGGCTAAAAAGGTGGAGAAGGTAGAGAAGGTGCTCTGATTTCAGAAAGTATTTGCCAGATTTTTGTAGTCTAGATACGTGTGAGCAATGTCTCGGAGAAGGTTCCAAACGAAACCCTTGATTTTCTGCCTCAAAACTCTGCTCCTGGTTTACTCTTTTGTCTTCTGGGTGAGTGCACATTAGAATGACATCAATATCAGTTAAATAGTTATACATCTATATTAGTTTATATGTACAGCTGTGTAATGATGTGATGTTTTTAGTGGCATTGCTCCTTCCTGCTCCTTTCGTTTAAACAGATACAATTTGGTACAGTTCTGTTGACAGTGCCAGGGATGTCCCTCTGCTCCATGGGGCACGTCCATGGATCTATTAAATTATCTGGATACGATTTCACACCAGGGCGATGGTCATGTGACACCGAATCATTTGACACTGAGTCATGTGACACTTAATCATGTGACACTGAGTCATGGAGAAGGGTCTGGCTACAGCGCGTGTTGAGTGGAGCTCCACTTTAGCTCCACATACGGTTTGGTTATCGACCCCTAACCCTAAAACCTAACCTTACCCAACATGTAGCTATTGTAAATTGATAATTTAACCCAGTATTTTAAAAAGATTTCTTAAAAGAATCTTAAAAAAATATATATATTTTTTTACTATCTGAGCAGCCAATACAGTGAGCAAAGCAGGGTTACTCCAGGGTCAACTCTGCAGCACCTTAAATATCTGATTCAATTAAAAAAAACAGAACCCATCAACCACAGGAGAACGACCAGAGGAATAAAGTATAGTCAAATGATTCAGAACTTTTCTATTTCAAATGGTCGGTCAAATATGAGGGGATCAAAGCGCTTTACACCAATGAACCAATCTCCCATTAACACTAACGCAAACAAGTGTTTAAGTGTCATAAAGGTTGTTTGTTTTACAATAAAACACATGGATGGTATTGTGTCTCAGGGCTCTTAGGGTCCGTGAAATCAATCTCAGACACGTGCCAATCAGTTTGCCAGGTAAGTCCAATTAAATGAAAAACTACTTAGGAAAGACATTCCACATTATTAAGCAGAACACCATTTTCAAGCAATATGGACTCAGATTTGGCGCCACAAAAAAATCCATTAAAACAGATTAATGAACATGTATAATTAAACTTATGTACTTGTTGAATCACTTCTCTGCCCATTAGCAACAAACCTACGTGCCTTACATTTAGCGTGTCCTGGGCCAACTCAAAATTGAAGTTATTGAGTTTTATTTACATTTAATCTGGTTTAGCCACTATGGACCAGAAGAACTAAGCTAAACGACCCTTGGAATGCCACACAGTGTTTGTTCAGGCAGACAGGTTACAAATGTCCACTCCCCAGGGGCAGAATCGTGACTCCTGCTCTCTGTGGTGGAAATTAAAGACAATAATTGATGTAGTTCTAACCTCTCCTCTGTTTTACCAGTGTAATTGCCTGAACATGTCCCATTCCCCCTGTTCCTCTAATCTACACTGGACTCTAAAAAGTTAGAAATGGTTGCATCATGTGGTTGTATCTTTCATAAATGTTATATTGCCTGGTTAAAATATGTTTTATTTTTATTTTTATTATTTCTGGCTAAATGTTATATGTTTAGTTTTGTATGTCCAGGTGTCGAGCACTGTGCTACTGTCTGTATGTTTATTTATCATATACATTCTTATGTGCATTTGTTATTTGGTAAGCCATAATGCAGCTGTCCTGGGGGTATTCGGTCGGACATTTGTTAATGAACATACACTACATTTTATAAACACCCCGGATTGTTGCCATGGGTTAAATTAATCTCTTGTGTGTATATGTGTGTGTGTGTGTGTGTGTGTATGTGTATGTGTATATGTATTTGTATATTTGTATATGTGTGTGTGTGTGTGTGTGTATGTGTATGTGTATATGTATATGTGTGTATATGTATTTGTATATTTGTATATATGTGTGTGTGTGTGTGTGTGTGTGTGTATGTGTATGTGTATATGTATATGTGTGTATATGTATTTGTATATTTGTATATGTGTGTGTGTGTGTGTGTATGTGTATGTGTATATGTGTGTATATGTATTTGTATATTTGTATATTTGTATGTGTGTGTGTGTGTGTGTGTATGTGTATGTGTATATGTGTGTATATGTGTGTATATGTATTTGTATATTTGTATATTTGTATATTTGTATATGTGTGTGTGTGTGTGTGTGTGTGTGTATGTGTATATGTATATGTGTGTATATGTATTTGTATATTTGTATATTTGTATATGTGTGTGTGTGTGTGTCTGTGTGTGTGTGTCTGTGTGTGTGTGTGTGTATATGTATTATGTACGTATTTATTTGATGAGTTATTGTTGTTTTGTCTCAGGTGTCAGGCATTGTGCTTCTGTCTGTCGGGCTCTGGTGGATCTTGATGCTTGGTCCGTACTCAGTGTTGATTTCCAGAGCGCCTTCTGCCGTTCCCTTTGTTCTTTCGGGCACTGGAGCTGGGATCGTGGTGCTGTCGCTCTTCGGCTGCTGGGCCACCTGCAGGGGGCAATGCTGGATGCTGCGCACGGTCAGTTCAGGATATTTTATCTGATCGTTTGTTATAGAGCTGACGAATACATTTCATTGCACATTTAAAAAACTAATTCTTCACATTCTGAATCTAACCTGTGTCATTTGTGTCCATGACACAGTGAAAAGTTTCCCATAGTACAATTTCAAAGGTACTCATCTAGACAAATGTTTTCAAATCAACGAAGATTCCGGCAATTCCACTTCCATAAAGTAAAGGAGCTGGTCTGAGAAACTCGACACGACAAAACCAGAAAACAAAACTTCAGAGTCTCAGCTTCAGAACAGCTTCAGTTTTTATTGGGGCATTTTAGGAAAAATAGGCCAATAACAAGAGGGGTTCGTTTGGAATACCGGTACATTTATTCACTTTTCCCCTGTTTAGTCATCTTTTAGATCTGGAATAGTCCAGTTATAGATTTATTTATGTGGTTCTTGGTGTGACAAGGTGAAGGATCTGATCTATACCTGTTTATCTGTATCATTCCCTATTTGGGCCAAACTACGTTAATCCAGTTCAAGAAAAAAACTGTTGTCTATTCAGGTATAAATTGTAGCAAAAAATAAATAAACATATATGTTGAGTATTCCCAAAAACAAGAAAACCAAGGCAAATATGTTTTTGATTTACAAATAAATATTAAAAAGCCTTTATTGTAGCATGGCTTTAAGTTTAACATATGCACCAACGTGTTTCAATCCTTCGTGGCCTTCCTCAGGGCGCAAACGCACCAACACGTGTGTAGGCCTCATTTTATAGGGAGGGGCCTGTGGCTCCACCTCTTCAGATTAACAATATGAAAAAGCATTTTAAACAAAATATTTACAATACAATCTAAGTCGATTTATGTAAGTGCACTAACTCAACAATAATCCAATCATGAAAAATACAAAAATGGGGCCATGGGGTACTGGGGCCATGGGGTACTGGGGCCGTGGGGTACTGGGGCCATGGGGTACTGGGGCCATGGGGGACTGGGGCCATGGGGGACTGGGGCCATGGGGTACTGGGGCCATGGGGTGCTGGGGCCATGGGGTACTGGGGCCATGGGGGACTGGGGCCATGGGGTACTGGGGCCATGGGGTACTGGGGCCATGGGGGACTGGGGCCATGGGGGACTGGGGCCATGGGGTACTGGGGCCATGGGGTGCTGGGGCCATGGGGTGCTGGGACCGTGGGATACTGGGGCCGTGGGATACTGGGGCCGTGGGGTACTGGGGACGTGGGGTACTGGGGCCATGGCATACTGGGGCCATGGGATACTGGGGCCATGGGGTACTGGGGCCATGGGAAACTGGGGCCATGGGATACTGGGGCCATGGGGTACTGGGGCCATGGGGTACTGGGGCCATGGGATACTGGGGCCATGGGATACTGGAGCCATGGGATACTGGGGCCATGGGATACTGGGGCCATGGGGTACTGGGGCCATGGGGTACTGGGGCCATGGGATACTGGGGCCATGGGGTACTGGGGCCATGGGGTACTGGGGGTCACTTTTCCGTATGGCACGTTTGTGTTCTGAAAGTCTGTCTTTCCAGTTCAAGTTTCCTCACAATAAACCATCAGAAATTTGAAGTTTGTTTGTGATTGGCTCCCTGGCCTCTCCTTGTTTGACCCCTGTGTGACCTCTGACCTGCAGTACGCTGTGCTGCTGTCGCTCGTGTTCTTCACTGAACTCATCGCTGGAATCTCTGGGTTTATTTTTCGTCATGAGGTTTGCCTCTTTAACTTCATTAAAACCATGGTTTGGAGACAGAATACTTCAAATAAATACTTAAGTAACAATATTTACAGCACTACAGTAACAGTATTTAGTATATTCCAGTAATGTTTGTGTATTTTTCAGATTAAAGGCAGTTTTTATAGCTCTTTTTCTGAAGCCGTTCAAAAATACAACGCTCTGGACGAACGCAGTCTTGCAGTCGACGACCTACAGAGGAAGGTGTCAATACTACACATACTACTACTACTACTACTACTACTACTACTACTACTAGTATTATCATAACAATGATTAGATTGAATATTCTACTTTATTTAGTTGCTTATTTATATTTGCAGTATCATGAGTTCTTACTGGTACTTTTGAATGTTTCTGTTTGTAGTTGCACTGCTGCGGCGTGTCGAACTGCAGTTGGCTGCACAGCTCGTACTTCCCTAACGGAGGAGTCCCAGGCTCCTGCTGCGTCCAAATCAATGACTGTGACCATGACGACCTCCGCAACGCATCAAGAGCCGCCGAAAAAGTGTACAGCCAGGTAATCTAACACAACCTGGTAATCTAACTCACAGCCAGGTAATCTAACACAACCTGGTAATCTAACACACAACCAGGTAATCTAACTCACAACCTGGTAATCTAACTCACAACCTGGTAATCTAACTCACAACCAGGTAATCTAACTCACAACCTGGTAATCTAACACACAACCAGGTAATCTAACTCACAACCAGGTAATCTAACTCACAACCTGGTAATCTAACTCACAACCTGGTAATCTAACACAACCTGGTAATCTAACACACAACCAGGTAATCTAACACACAACCTGGTAATCTAACTCACAACCTGGTAATCTAACTCACAACCTGGTAATCTAACACAACCTGGTAATCTAACTCACAACCAGGTAATCTAACACAACCTGGTAATCTAACACACAACCAGGTAATCTAACTCACAACCTGGTAATCTAACTCACAACCTGGTAATCTAACACACACCTGGTAATCTAACACACAACCTGGTAATCTAACTCACAACCAGGTAATCTAACACAACCTGGTAATCTAACACACAACCAGGTAATCTAACACACAACCTGGTAATCTAACTCACAACCAGGTAATCTAACTCACAACCTGGTAATCTAACACACAACCAGGTAATCTAACTCACAACCTGGTAATCTAACTCACAACCTGGTAATCTAACACACAACCTGGTAATCTAACTCACAACCCTGTAATCTAACACAACCTGGTAATCTAACACACAACCAGGTAATCTAACTCACAACCTGGTAATCTAACTCACAACCTGGTAATCTAACTCACAACCAGGTAATCTAACTCACAACCAGGTAATCTAACTCACAACCAGGTAATCTAACTCACAACCTGGTAATCTAACACACAACCTGGTAATCTAACTCACAACCTGGTAATCTAACTCACAACCTGGTAATCTAACACACAACCTGGTAATCTAACTCACAACCTGGTAATCTAACACAACCTGGTAATCTAACACAACCTGGTAATCTAACACAACCTGGTAATCTAACTCACAACCTGGTAATCTAACACAACCTGGTAATCTAACACAACCTGGTAATCTAACTCACAACCTGGTAATCTAACTCACAACCTGGTAATCTAACTCACAACCTGGTAATCTAACTCACAACCTGGTAATCTAACACACAACCTGGTAATCTAACTCACAACCTGGTAATCTAACTCACAACCTGGTAATCTAACACACAACCTGGTAATCTAACTCACAACCTGGTAATCTAACTCACAACCTGGTAATCTAACTCACAACCAGGTAATCTAACACAACCTGGTAATCTAACACACAACCAGGTAATCTAACTCACAACCTGGTAATCTAACTCACAACCAGGTAATCTAACACAACCTGGTAATCTAACACACAACCAGGTAATCTAACTCACAACCTGGTAATCTAACACAACCTGGTAATCTAACACACAACCAGGTAATCTAACACACAACCTGGTAATCTAACTCACAACCTGGTAATCTAACTCACAACCTGGTAATCTAACACAACCTGGTAATCTAACACACAACCAGGTAATCTAACTCACAACCTGGTAATCTAACACAACCTGGTAATCTAACTCACAACCAGGTAATCTAACACACAACCAGGTAATCTAACACACAACCTGGTAATCTAACTCACAACCTGGTAATCTAACACACACCTGGTAATCTAACACACAACCTGGTAATCTAACTCACAACCAGGTAATCTAACACAACCTGGTAATCTAACACACAACCAGGTAATCTAACTCACAACCTGGTAATCTAACTCACAACCTGGTAATCTAACTCACAACCAGGTAATCTAACTCACAACCTGGTAATCTAACTCACAACCAGGTAATCTAACACACAACCTGGTAATCTAACTCACAACCTGGTAATCTAACACACAACCTGGTAATCTAACTCACAACCTGGTAATCTAACTCACAACCAGGTAATCTAACACACAACCAGGTAATCTAACTCACAACCTGGTAATCTAACACACAACCTGGTAATCCAACTCACAACCTGGTAATCCAACTCACAACCTGGTAATCTAACTCACAACCTGGTAATCCAACTCACAACCTGGTAATCTAACTCACAACCTGGTAATCTAACTCACAACCAGGTAATCTAACACACAACCTGGTAATCTAACACACAACCTGGTAATCTAACTCACAACCTGGTAATCTAACACACAACCTGGTAATCTAACTCACAACCTGGTAATCTAACTCACAACCTGGTAATCTAACACACAACCAGGTAATCTAACTCACAACCAGGTAATCTAACACACAACCTGGTAATCTAACACACAACCTGGTAATCTAACTCACAACCTGGTAATCTAACTCACAACCTGGTAATCTAACTCACAACCTGGTAATCCAACTCACAACCTGGTAATCTAACACACAACCTGGTAATCCAACTCACAACCTGGTAATCCAACTCACAACCTGGTAATCTAACACACAACCTGGTAATCTAACACACAACCAGGTAATCTAACACACAACCTGGTAATCCAACTCACAACCTGGTAATCCAACTCACAACCTGGTAATCTAACACACAACCTGGTAATCTAACTCACAACCTGGTAATCTAACACACAACCAGGTAATCTAACTCACAACCTGGTAATCTAACTCACAACCTGGTAATCTAACTCACAACCTGGTAATCTAACTCACAACCAGGTAATCTAACACACAACCAGGTAATCTAACTCACAACTTGTAATCTAACACACAACCTGGTAATCCAACTCACAACCTGGTAATCCAACTCACAACCTGGTAATCTAACTCACAACCTGGTGATCCAACTCACAACCTGGTAATCTAACTCACAACCTGGTAATCTAACACACAACCTGGTAATCTAACACACAACCTGGTAATCTAACTCACAACCTGGTAATCTAACACACAACCTGGTAATCTAACTCACAACCTGGTAATCTAACTCACAACCTGGTAATCTAACACACAACCAGGTAATCTAACTCACAACCAGGTAATCTAACACACAACCTGGTAATCTAACTCACAACCTGGTAATCTAACACACAACCTGGTAATCTAACTCACAACCTGGTAATCTAACTCACAACCTGGTAATCTAACACACAACCTGGTAATCCAACTCACAACCTGGTAATCTAACACACAACCTGGTAATTCAACTCACAACCTGGTAATCCAAATCACAACCTGGTAATCTAACACACAACCTGGTAATCTAACACACAACCAGGTAATCTAACACACAACCTGGTAATCCAACTCACAACCAGGTAATCCAACTCACAACCTGGTAATCTAACACACAACCTGGTAATCTAACTCACAACCTGGTAATCTAACACACAACCAGGTAATCTAACTCACAACCTGGTAATCTAACTCACAACCTGGTAATCTAACTCACAACCTGGAAATCTAACACACAACCAGGTAATCTAACTCACAACCAGGTAATCTAACTCACAACCTGGTAATCTAACACACAACCTGGTAATCTAACTCACAACCAGGTAATCTAACTCACAACCTGGTAATCTAACTCACAACCAGGTAATCTAACTCACAACCTGGTAATCTAACACACAACCTGGTAATCTAACTCACAACCAGGTAATCTAACTCACAACCAGGTAATCTAACTCACAACCTGGTAATCTAACACACAACCTGGTAATCTAACTCACAACCAGGTAATCTAACTCACAACCAGGTAATCTAACTCACAACCTGGTAATCTAACACACAACCTGGTAATCTAACACACAACCAGGTAATCTAACACACAACCTGGTAATCTAACACACAACCTGGTAATCTAACTCACAACCTGGTAATCTAACACACAACCTGGTAATCTAACTCACAACCAGGTAGTCTAATTTACAACCAGGTAATCTAACTCACAACCTGGTAATCTAACTCACAACCAGGTAATCTAACTCACAACCAGGTAATCTAACACACAACCAGGTAATCTAACTCACAACCTGGTAATCTAACACACAACCTGGTAATCTAACTCACAACCTGGTAATCCAACTCACAACCTGGTAATCTAACACACAACCTGGTAATCTAACTCACAACCTGGTAATCTAACTCACAACCTGGTAATCTAACTCACAACCAGGTAATCTAACACACAACCTGGTAATCTAACTCACAACCTGGTAATCTAACACACAACCTGGTAATCTAACACACAACCTGGTAATCTAACTCACAACCTGGTAATCTAACTCACAACCTGGTAATCTAACTCACAACCTGGTAATCTAACACACAACCTGGTAATCCAACTCACAACCTGGTAATCTAACACACAACCTGGTAATCCAACTCACAACCTGGTAATCCAACTCACAACCTGGTAATCTAACACACAACCTGGTAATCTAACACACAACCAGGTAATCTAACACACAACCTGGTAATCCAACTCACAACCTGGTAATCCAACTCACAACCTGGTAATCTAACACACAACCTGGTAATCTAACTCACAACCTGGTAATCTAACACACAACCAGGTAATCTAACTCACAACCTGGTAATCTAACTCACAACCTGGTAATCTAACACACAACCAGGTAATCTAACTCACAACCAGGTAATCTAACTCACAACCTGGTAATCTAACACACAACCTGGTAATCTAACTCACAACCTGGTAATCTAACACACAACCTGGTAATCTAACACACAACCTGGTAATCTAACTCACAACCAGGTAATCTAACTCACAACCTGGTAATCTAACTCACAACCTGGTAATCTAACTCACAACCAGGTAATCTAACTCATAACCTGGTAATCTAACACACAACCTGGTAATCTAACTCACAACCAGGTAATCTAACTCACAACCAGGTAATCTAACTCACAACCTGGTAATCTAACTCACAACCAGGTAATCTAACTCACAACCAGGTAATCTAACTCACAACCTGGTAATCTAACACACAACCTGGTAATCTAACACACAACCAGGTAATCTAAGACACAACCTGGTAATCTAACACACAACCTGGTAATCTAACTCACAACCAGGTAATCTAACTCACAACCTGGTAATCTAACACACAACCTGGTAATCTAACTCACAACCAGGTAGTCTAATTTACAACAAGGTAATCTAACTCACAACCTGGTAATCTAACTCACAACCAGGTAATCTAACTCACAACCAGGTAATCTAACACACAACCAGGTAATCTAACTCACAACCTGGTAATCTAACTCACAACCTGGTAATCTAACACACAACCTGGTAATCTAACTCACAACCTGGTAATCCAACTCACAACCTGGTAATCTAACACACAACCTGGTAATCTAACTCACAACCTGGTAATCTAACTCACAACCTGGTAATCTAACTCACAACTAGGTAATCTAACACACAACCTGGTAATCTAACTCACAACCTGGTAATCTAACTCACAACCTGGTAATCTAACACACAACCTGGTAATCCAACTCACAACCTGGTAATCTAACTCACAACCTGGTAATCTAACTCACAACCAGGTAATCTAACTCACAACCTGGTAATCTAACACACAACCTGGTAATCCAACTCACAACCTGGTAATCCAACTCACAACCTGGTAATCTAACTCACAACCTGGTAATCTAACTCACAACCTGGTAATCTAACACACAACCTGGTAATCCAACTCACAACCTGGTAATCCAACTCACAACCTGGTAATCTAACACACAACCTGGTAATCTAACTCACAACCTGGTAATCTAACTCACAACCTGGTAATCTAACACACAACCAGGTAATCTAACTCACAACCAGGTAATCTAACACACAACCTGGTAATCTAACTCACAACCTGGTAATCTAACACACAACCTGGTAATCTAACTCACAACCTGGTAATCTAACTCACAACCTGGTAATCTAACACACAACCTGGTAATCCAACTCACAACCTGGTAATCTAACACACAACCTGGTAATTCAACTCACAACCTGGTAATCCAAATCACAACCTGGTAATCTAACACACAACCTGGTAATCTAACACACAACCAGGTAATCTAACACACAACCTGGTAATCCAACTCACAACCAGGTAATCCAACTCACAACCTGGTAATCTAACACACAACCTGGTAATCTAACTCACAACCTGGTAATCTAACACACAACCAGGTAATCTAACTCACAACCTGGTAATCTAACTCACAACCTGGTAATCTAACTCACAACCTGGAAATCTAACACACAACCAGGTAATCTAACTCACAACCAGGTAATCTAACTCACAACCTGGTAATCTAACACACAACCTGGTAATCTAACTCACAACCAGGTAATCTAACTCACAACCTGGTAATCTAACTCACAACCAGGTAATCTAACTCACAACCTGGTAATCTAACACACAACCTGGTAATCTAACTCACAACCAGGTAATCTAACTCACAACCAGGTAATCTAACTCACAACCTGGTAATCTAACACACAACCTGGTAATCTAACTCACAACCAGGTAATCTAACTCACAACCAGGTAATCTAACTCACAACCTGGTAATCTAACACACAACCTGGTAATCTAACACACAACCAGGTAATCTAACACACAACCTGGTAATCTAACACACAACCTGGTAATCTAACTCACAACCTGGTAATCTAACACACAACCTGGTAATCTAACTCACAACCAGGTAGTCTAATTTACAACCAGGTAATCTAACTCACAACCTGGTAATCTAACTCACAACCAGGTAATCTAACTCACAACCAGGTAATCTAACACACAACCAGGTAATCTAACTCACAACCTGGTAATCTAACACACAACCTGGTAATCTAACTCACAACCTGGTAATCCAACTCACAACCTGGTAATCTAACACACAACCTGGTAATCTAACTCACAACCTGGTAATCTAACTCACAACCTGGTAATCTAACTCACAACCAGGTAATCTAACACACAACCTGGTAATCTAACTCACAACCTGGTAATCTAACACACAACCTGGTAATCTAACACACAACCTGGTAATCTAACTCACAACCTGGTAATCTAACTCACAACCTGGTAATCTAACTCACAACCTGGTAATCTAACACACAACCTGGTAATCCAACTCACAACCTGGTAATCTAACACACAACCTGGTAATCCAACTCACAACCTGGTAATCCAACTCACAACCTGGTAATCTAACACACAACCTGGTAATCTAACACACAACCAGGTAATCTAACACACAACCTGGTAATCCAACTCACAACCTGGTAATCCAACTCACAACCTGGTAATCTAACACACAACCTGGTAATCTAACTCACAACCTGGTAATCTAACACACAACCAGGTAATCTAACTCACAACCTGGTAATCTAACTCACAACCTGGTAATCTAACACACAACCAGGTAATCTAACTCACAACCAGGTAATCTAACTCACAACCTGGTAATCTAACACACAACCTGGTAATCTAACTCACAACCTGGTAATCTAACACACAACCTGGTAATCTAACACACAACCTGGTAATCTAACTCACAACCAGGTAATCTAACTCACAACCTGGTAATCTAACTCACAACCTGGTAATCTAACTCACAACCAGGTAATCTAACTCATAACCTGGTAATCTAACACACAACCTGGTAATCTAACTCACAACCAGGTAATCTAACTCACAACCAGGTAATCTAACTCACAACCTGGTAATCTAACTCACAACCAGGTAATCTAACTCACAACCAGGTAATCTAACTCACAACCTGGTAATCTAACACACAACCTGGTAATCTAACACACAACCAGGTAATCTAAGACACAACCTGGTAATCTAACACACAACCTGGTAATCTAACTCACAACCAGGTAATCTAACTCACAACCTGGTAATCTAACACACAACCTGGTAATCTAACTCACAACCAGGTAGTCTAATTTACAACAAGGTAATCTAACTCACAACCTGGTAATCTAACTCACAACCAGGTAATCTAACTCACAACCAGGTAATCTAACACACAACCAGGTAATCTAACTCACAACCTGGTAATCTAACTCACAACCTGGTAATCTAACACACAACCTGGTAATCTAACTCACAACCTGGTAATCCAACTCACAACCTGGTAATCTAACACACAACCTGGTAATCTAACTCACAACCTGGTAATCTAACTCACAACCTGGTAATCTAACTCACAACCTGGTAATCTAACTCACAACCTGGTAATCTAACACACAACCTGGTAATCCAACTCACAACCTGGTAATCTAACTCACAACCTGGTAATCTAACTCACAACCAGGTAATCTAACTCACAACCTGGTAATCTAACACACAACCTGGTAATCCAACTCACAACCTGGTAATCCAACTCACAACCTGGTAATCTAACTCACAACCTGGTAATCTAACTCACAACCTGGTAATCTAACACACAACCTGGTAATCCAACTCACAACCTGGTAATCCAACTCACAACCTGGTAATCTAACACACAACCTGGTAATCTAACTCACAACCAGGTAATCTAACACACAACCAGGTAATCTAACACACAACCTGGTAATCTAACTCACAACCTGGTAATCTAACACACAACCAGGTAATCTAACTCACAACCTGGTAATCTAACTCACAACCTGGTAATCTAACACACAACCTGGTAATCTAACTCACAACCTGGTAATCTAACTCACAACCAGGTAATCTAACTCACAACCTGGTAATCTAACTCACAACCTGGTAATCTAACACACAACCTGGTAATCCAACTCACAACCTGGTAATCCAACTCACAACCTGGTAATCTAACTCACAACCAGGTAATCTTACTCACAACCTGGTAATCTAACTCACAACCTGGTAATCTAACTCACAACCTGGTAATATAACTCACAACCAGGTAATCTAACTCACAACCAGGTAATCTAACTCACAACCTGGTAATCTAACTCACAACCAGGTAATCTAACTCACAACCTGGTAATCTAACTCACAACCTGGTAATCTAACTCACAACCAGGTAATCTAACTCACAACCAGGTAATCTAACACACAACCTGGTAATCTAACTCACAACCAGGTAATCTAACTCACAACCTGGTAATCCAACTCACAACCTGGTAATCTAACACACAACCAGGTAATCTAACTCACAACCTGGTAATCTAACACAACCTGGTAATCTAACACACAACCAGGTAATCTAACTCACAACCTGGTAATCTAACTCACAACCTGGTAATCTAACTCACAACCTGGTAATCCAACTCACAACCTGGTAATCTAACACAACCTGGTAATCTAACTCACAACCAGGTAATCTAACTCACAACCTGGTAATCTAACTCACAACCTGGTAATCTAACTCACAACCAGGTAATCTAACTCACAAACTGGTAATCTAACACACAACCAGCGACTGTTTGAAGGTTTTGGGACGGTATTTACACCAGGCATGTCCAAACTATGGCCCGGGGGCCAAATGCGGCTCTCAGACCAATTTTTGTTGGCCCTCCAGCTTCCTGCTATGTCGGCCCAAACCACAAAAAGTAGTACTTTTTACTGTGAAATTGGGAAAATTCAGGCATATTGATGTTACACAAACCTATTATTAATGTTCTCGATCTAATTAAAGGTGTGGAGGCTCATCGCAATTACGTCAAATGCAAAATTTCAAATGATTCACTTTGTCATTCAACAAATTTGACATTGTCAAGTTGTTTGTGGCCCTCTGCCCCGTTTAAGTGTCAAAATGCGGCCCTTGTATTGGTGAAAAAAGTTTGGACGCCCCTGATGTACACGGTCTAGACCCAGTTTCACTATCTTGGTGATGTTTATAATGTTACTTCCTGGTTGTACATGGGAAGCAAATATGTCATAGGTAGAGGTAATTCCACAACCGTTACCTAGCAACCATACTTTAAACAAGGGCAAAAATCCATACATATTACACATTAGTTATGATTTGACAAATAATAATACCCGATAGCAGCTTTATTTTGTTAAATGATTCTTGAAACGGTCAGAAAAATGTGTCAGTTTAAGTGAAAAATGTCTGGATTTTTGATGGACAGTCGCTTGTGGACAGAGGGATTCAGTTTTAGAATCAGCGCTACTTCCTGTCATTTCAACTGTCATTTTTCAAGTAGTCTTCACCAATTGCAACTTTACTCATATAAAACGGTAATAGAAATGTACCACATCTTTAAAAAAAATATTAGATAGATATTCACCACAGGGAGTATCCCACCAAACAAAGTAATAATTAGACAAACATTACTTTAAAATGATCTGGAGACAGAATTATATGGTTGAATTTGCTGTTTAAATATCAAATTGAAAATGTGTTCAGGGCCAATGTTTCTGTAACTACTGGGCCGGCCCACATGAAACAAAAACGGTCACAAAGTTCAGCATCTTCTCATCGTAAATAAGCAAAAGTGAAATAATTTGTCCACATTAACTTAATCAAGTGGTCCTATTATTCAACCCGAAGATGCAAAAGTTATAAAATTGAAAGGAGATTCATATGACAGGTTACAGAGCCAATCCCAAACAAATAATCAGGTGGAGCCATAAGTGAGATCATCATGTTCCTGTGTTTATTTTACAGCCTCTGTCTTTGCTCTTGTCTTTTTTCTCAGGGATGTTTTGAGCTTGTGACGTCGTTTATTGACAGAAACCTCGGAATCATCGCCGGGGTCACGTTTGGGATCGCCTTCTCTCAGGTACGACCCCCTTTTGGTCATAAGCAGAACTACAGCTAAACCCCCTACAGGCCAAAGACAGTACTACAGCAAAAAACCCTACAGGCCAAAGACCGTACTACAGAAAAAATCCCTACAGGCCAAAGACAGTACTACAGCTAAACTTCCAACAGGTCCTAAAGCAGAACTACTAAACCCCCTACAGGCCGTGCGCCGTGCTCTCTCCGCACCCGCCGCCTAATGTTGGCCTAATGCTGGTTGCTGATAGAGTTTTTTAGCATTTCAAAACAATTACTGCCACAACAATGTATTGAAGCTTCAAAGCAACAAAAAGACAAAATGTAGGTTCAACACCCCCCCCCCCAAGAAAAAATATATTACGTATTTTCAGCTTCAACTCATTTTGAGATGATCCCTAAGCAGAACTACTAAACCCCCTACAGGACAAAGGCAGTAATACAACCGAGCCCTTAGGGATCATCTCAAAATGGGTTGAAGCTGAAAAGACGTGCGCGGCCCGTGCGCGGCCCGTGCGCGACCCGTGCGCACGGTGCGTTGTGATCACGCGCGCAGTGGCCTGTGCGAGGGAGCACCCGCCCCCCTCCCCGCGCTGGCCACGGCGCGCCGTGGGCCATGTGGATTGAGTAAACAAACATGCGCAACAGGTGACATTATTTGGAGAATTCATAACTTCTTCTGATAAACATACCAAAGGATGTTCAGGGACTAAAGGTGAGCAGGGTCTATCAAGCTACTATCGTTTTATCAACGCGTTAACATTTTATGTGAAGCCAGTCTTTCGTCTTTTGAGGGGAGGAGGGGGTCCAGAGAGAAACGAAAAAAATTACGTCTTTTCAGCTTCAACCCATTTTGAGATGATCCCTTACGGCTAAAGAGATTTCTACAGCTAAACCCTTTAGGCTAACAGCAGTACTACAGCAGCTCTTCACCTCCTACAGGCCAAAGACAATACTACAGAAAACAGAACAACATTTACAGTTTTTGTTTTTGCAGCTGATCGGAACCACTGTGGCCTGTTGTCTGTCCAGATTCATCCACACAAACCAGTACCAAATGGTCTGAGGTAAGACCCCAAACCAGGACTAAACATGGGTCACACATGCACTAAACCAGGATTACAATTGTACTAAAACAGGATTAAAACCTGGATTTAGGACTAACACAGAACTAAACTCGGGTCTAACATTCTGTCTTTTCCACAGGTCTGTGATGGAGGCTACACAGAATCAGGAACTCTGTAGTGTTTAATTTGTGTGCAATATTGATTTAATTTCATGAATTTGAAGTTTTGAACATGAATAAATAAATACAAAACAAGAAAAATAACTTTATTTACCCACGAACCCACAATGAATTCTAGGTTTACTTTGAGGGGTCCATTCTAAAATCAGATCCTACATCGGTAAATAAATACATACATTTAATAGATACAACAATAATAATAATAATAACAACAACAACAATGATAAGGATAATAATTGTACAAATAATAAATATAATTACCATCATCATCATCATCATCATCATCATAAAAAAACTCTTTGATAAAGGTTCAGTATGTGTTGCATTTTCTAAACTGTAAAGTAGAAACAACAATTCCATTGGTCAGACTAAAATAATTGTTACTTAACAAAATAAAAGCTGCTGCACCTGTCTCCCTTTGAACCCTGAGAGTTGTAATTCACCTTACATTGGCCCCAGTGCACCACAGGAGCTGTAGACAGTAGATGTTGTTTTTGCATTTTGTTTTCACTGTAAGAAACTGTCCCTGATGCTGGAAGCTTTTGTTCCCCAGCTTTTGGTGTATTGTGGGAAAGGATATTTATGGGACTTTGAGGGTGGAGGTCCAGAGCAGATTCTGTGGCAGAGAGACCTGGACATGACACGTGGGACACTGCTGCTTCCGCCACAGGTACTCCTCTATGCACTGAAATACAACAAATACCTCAGATACTATTACTACATCAAGGAGCACTGCCAAGTACCAGTACTTCCGATGTAGTAGCAGAAGTTAGCATGGTATATTATTTTAAATAATATTATTGTTACCTCTTTGTGGAAGGAGTGTGAACACTGCAGCTCCCGGGTTCCTCCTGTTCCATGTTTGAGCTCATTGTGACAGATCAGACACACACTGTCAGCATCACTCTAGAACAAAACACAAAAATACATGTTTAAAGCCTGGTTAGATCTGGATAAGATCCTGGACTGGACCCTTTTCCAGATTTGACTAAGATCTTGGTCCGTACCAGGGACATGACGTTCCTCCTCCTGAAGTGGCCTTTTTTCTCCAGGATGTTGGGTTTGTTAGGGCTTTGTTTGGGTTGAGGGTTTGATTCCCAGTCTGGCTGGGGGGCAGGTCTCTCTGGGATGGTCGGCGGGCCGTGGAGGAGTGCGAGCGAACTCCTCCTCTCTCGCTCTGCTGGAGGGGGGGGGACTTCCTGTGGCGATGGTAGCAAACGACGTGACGAAGAGCGCCGCAGGAGCAGCTTTGCTGTGACTGGAGCGGCTGTCGAGACGTGGAGCCGAGACAGAGTCATGGAGGAGAGGATTGACTGAAACATACAAAGCACATCCTTATGACCACAGAGAGGCGCTATGGAGCCAGGAACAAGTCACAGAGGATTGATTTTAAGATTTTTATAACCTACAGTTTTTGAAATGTCTTATTGGTCTTTGGCCTTCTTATATTTCAGAACTGCTTTTCAGAACCATACCAACCATACCATGTTTTTGGGTTTATTATAAAGTATATTCTAGTTAGAATAGCTATAGCTTTTAATCATATTAGTTTTTTACTTGGTTTTATCCCTTTTAAGATCTCCAGGGTTTCCTCTGAGGACCCCTCTATACCGGGAGCGGTGGTCTGCTGTGGCTGCAGGGGCCTGTCTCATGGGCCCCTGGTGGAGGTTTGCTGTCTGCCTCATCTTTCCTTTGGGCCTTGTCAGTGTCCTGTGACTGCAGGCAGTTCTCTGCTCTGGGTTAAGACATCACCTCTGATGGTGCTTACTCAACAGTTCATCTGTGCTATCCTTCCACAAAGAGCGCAGGCTTGCATACCATGTGACCGCTTGGACCAATCAGAGCGAGAGTTGCTTTAATAGAGCAGAGCAAGCTAAGATATAAAATGAAAGAGCTGTTTTTAATAAAACTGAAGGATCTGAAAATATGCATTTAACATTTCCACAAAATGTCCTCTTTTTGAAAGCGGTTGGTCCGAACACGAGCAGTTTGTTTTTAAATTGCGATCTGTGGGAAAAATGCTTTCTGGACTGTAGAGATTTTTTGGTGACAATTGGCGACGTGTTTAAGGTGGCAATACCCTATCCAGATATTTTAATAAATCCAAAACTAATTTAAGTTAGGTTCAGAGCTGGATCTTACTGGACTGGGAAGGGAGGCTCGGCGGCCCATTCTCAGAGGAGTCGGGTCCAGATTGGATCGACTTTCTGTGGGCTCGGCCACATCCTGGAGGGGTTCATTCTCTCCTCTGCGGAGGTGCATCCAGGTGTTAAAGATGCAGCCATCTTTCTCCTCCTCCTCCACTGCAGAGTCTGGGTCTGAGTCCGGGGCTTGGTCCTGATCTGGATCTGAGCCCTGTTCCTGCTCTGAAGTCTCCTCAGGGTCTGAAAACACCTCGTCTTTGTCAGGGTCCATTTTAAACTTAGATTCAGACAAAATTAGCCCCCTTTGCTGACGGCTTGTGTGTTTTTGAAAAGCAAGGAACAAAAATAGCTCTGAGCAACCTCAGCTAAAGCAACTAAAGCAACAGACTAAAACTGAAGGCTAGAGATTAATTAGTCATTAATTAAACTACACAGGCATTTTCAGATCCAAGGAGAAAGGAATGGAGAAAAAGAACATTCAAAATGTCTTTGCTCTAAATTAAGAGCCAGACCGGTAGAATAAAAGGTGGTCTTGGTGTCATTAAGTGTTTCTGGTCAGTCTTGATTTGAGCTCTATCTACTGTAGTGTCCAAAAATAAAATCCATTTGGTCCTTTTGATCAGCTGTAGATCCTGGTTCAGGCCTTGGTTCACAGAGCCCTGCGTTATTCCCACGTTTAGTCCAAGTCCTGGTTTGGAGCTGGTGCCAACGCAGTTTGGAGTTGTCCTGTTGTGCTTTGAGTGTCAGTGTCGCTGCTCTCACTTAGACACAATCCCATTAGACCAGGATTAGGCCAGGATTAGAACTAGATTATTGCCAAGACCGGTACCACTGCAAAAGCACTGTTGCAGAAAAATAAAATAAAATACTTTTGTTCACAGAGGGCAGCATTTTGAAACATATATGTGACAATTAAGTGTTCAAAATGTTGCCTTTCATATAGTTTTGATGAGCCATCACACCTTTAATAAGAATAAATATTACTATTTATGATATTTCAATTATTAAAGTTTTTTTTTTTTTAATTTTGGTTATTTGGACCAATTTAGCAGGAAACCTGAGGGCCTGCAAGAATTGACCATAGTTTGGACACCATTATTTTAGACCCATAGGATTTAATGGTTTTAAAGGCGGTATGGACGATTTTTCTGCGATTTGAGAACGCAGGCGGAAGTGCGCATGCGCACTCCCCCGTGTGGACTGATATAACACACACGTGTGTTTGTTTATTAGCGCAACGGATCGCATCTCTCGCCTCCCGTAGATTTCTGTCCACTTCTGCGTCAGCTCGAACTGTCTTTCTCCGTCTTCATTTTGCCCCGTACACTGAGGGAACTATATTATGATAGATCCATGCGCTTAGGCACGCGGAAACTTGAGGAGGAACCGCACGCGGCTGCAGGTGAGCGATAGGTGCGTTTTATGATTGATACGTGGCAGGACAAATGATTTATCCACGCCACAAGGAAATATGATAAAAAATTTGCTGAAAAAAATCGTCCATTCCACATTTAACTAATTTTAGAGCATGTCATATTCAGTTCACTTGTAAAACTACATGAAAATGTAAATGTAAAGATTCTGATGTTAGGTCCAATAAAGTCTGGGTTTAGATATGGTGGTACTTATGGTGGGAAAATCAAATATCATCTTAGGCGGTGTAAAAACTTTGAGAACTTCTGTTTTATGTTTTATGAGGTTTGATACAAATTACAATGCTTTATAATTATAAAATGTTTTTATGATTAAATATATAACTAGACTTACTACTTTATTAATGTTAGCTATAAAAGCTATAAACCAATGACGCAACTGTTTTTTTGATTTTATTGTCATTGCATCTTGTAGATAATGTAATGTAACATATTGAATATTAATGTAAATATAACCACAACCCAATGAATGCTTGACAGATGTTAACGGATTTTAATGTCTTCGTTTGGTGTGATAGTACCTGTGTTTAATATTTCTTGTATAGTTTTACAGTCAGGTGGTAGCTTGTGAAGAAAAAAATAAATAAATGAAAGTTGAAAATGACAGGAACTGGTAAGTTCTAAAACGTACCTCTACCTAGGTGTACCTAGGTGTTTCCGTTAACCATCAAAATGTCTCTGATGGAAACTTATCAATGTATTTTTCTTTTCTTTTTAAAGAATAAACATAAAACACAGAAAAGAACATGGCCAGAGAAATTGAGATACACAATCATGTCACAATAAAAGTCTGAATGTAATTTTTTCAATTTTTTTCCATTTGTCTGTTGTCTGTTACTATGACTTACCAGTCCTTGATCGTCGGTGAGGTTTATATCATCCATTTCCTTCCCTTTTTCCTGCCGCCAAAAATATCAAAAGTAGCCAGAGGTATCCGTTTATTGTGTCCATAGCAGGAGTTTTGAGACCCTAATACATAGATCTAAAATTGAATGGGATGACAGTGCCAATTTCAATTTCAATGAAATCTAATATTTCCCTCCAGACATGTGATTTTGTGGTCCTCCACTGGGATGTGCACACTTTTTCCCACTCTTCATCTGTCAAAACAAGTTTACTTTCTCTTTCCCATTTGTTTTTAATATATTTAGAGTAGCTGTCCAGATGGGAATGCATTGATATAATTTAGAAATTCATCTTCTTGAAAGTTCTGATATATGAAACTTGATAAAAATTTCCGTCAAAGGGTTATAATTAATTTGTTTAATTTCTTGGTTATAATAACTCCTTATTTGTAAATACCTATAGAAGTCCTGTTTCTCCAAGACAAAGGATTATTTAAACATATAGCTTTTCATATGATTATATTTTACAATTTGATAAAACACTTTTTTAACTTTTGTAATCCAGACCTTGAATCTCAGGTCATTATCATTTGGTACAAAATATTGGTCATAAGCCAACCAGTTTAAGATTTTAACATCTTTGTTTAGTTTGTATGTTTTAATCAGCTCCTTCCATGTTGTAAGCACAGATTTCACCCAGGGATTCTTAACTTCCTCCAAATAGCCATTTGTCATCTGTCCAAAGGCCTGTTCAGGAACCCCTGGCACAACATTAATATCAATATTTTTATATTGAGCTTCATATTCTGGGCCACACCAGGACTGCAACGCTCTGATTTGAGCTGAAATAAAGTTATTTTTAAGGTAAACCCCAACCTTCTTTTTCTTTGAATAATTGTAGAATTTTAAATCTTAAGATTTTGGTGGCTTTATTAGACAAGAGAGGAGAGTGTGAAATGGGGGATGAGGGGGAGGATGTGCAGTAAAATTGGGATTTTCAGGATTCAAATTCACAACACTGCGCTTGCACCGACTGCAAAGTGTGATGAAATGAGCTGTGCTGCGCCCACGTAACATTACATTTATATTATTCAATTCATTTGTGGCCAATATAGTGTATTTTCAAAACAATCTACTGTATTACATTGTAGGCAGGTAATTAGTTATAGCATAAAATACAATAAAACATTTCCTTTGTTTTTCAGAATCAGAAAAGGTTCATTGCCATTGTCAGTGAACAAAAGTCACAGGCTAGAAATTTGCTTTGGTGATTAGGTGCAACAATGAACAATAATGAAGCAAAATATATCAAATAAGGCATGCATTAAAGAAAAATAATTTACATTTTCTAATAAGATAAAAATAGGCTTAGTATGTACACAATTTTACAGTTAAATTGACAGGGGTGGTGCAGAAGTGAACAGTGCAATGAGTGGTTAAAGTGGCACGCGTTAAGAAGTGTTTCTTGCCGATGATGGTGAATAATTGTAAAATTGCAAAATTTTCCTGCACAATCATCGTGAATTCACATTTACTGTTTATGTCCAACCAGGAAAAAATGCTCAAACTGGGGAAAAACAAGACATTTTATTTAAATTTTTAGTCAAATTAATCAATAATGTTCACAACTTTTTAGTTAACTATATAGTGTCATATGCACTTTAATGTTAACGCAAATAATAATAAATATAGCCGTAAGCGGCAATGATCGGCCCTCGCCACGCCGCCACCACACCGCCGCCACGCCACAAGAGGAGGGGGCGCTGACGTGCCCCAATTGTCCTTTTATTACGCCTACTGCTGAATCTGTGACGCTGTCACATCTTCTCCCCTTTGTTTTACCATCAAAAAGCTATTGTGGGTGCTAAGGTCCTGAATTGCCAATGGTGTTACTCGTGCACTTGTAGATGAGCAATAACCCCACGTACTCCGGTGTAATCGTTCTGAGCATTTATTCCACAAGTTGAACGAAAATTACAGGAGAAATCCAAAGCTGGCTATTCTCAAAAACAAAATGCTACGGTAAGAAAACCATATGGCTCCTCCATCTCTGTGTCCTTGGTTTGCGTGTGTACCTGGCCACGCCCCCTGAGCGCTGTCCCTCTTAAAGCGACGGGAACCCAACCGCACCAGGGCAGGCAAATTACCACTAATAAAAGTTACGAATATAACAAATGTAATCGAATAATCCAAACAACCAAAAATATTCATTAGTAAAACGTAAATTTACACATCTATAACGAAATATCAAGTTTTCCAAATTAACATAAATATATAACTAAACTTGGCTCCCACATACCGGCCCCTAATTGTGACCCTATAACACAATTATCAAACATAAACATGTGGAGTCAAAGTATTCAAATATTCTGCATGTCAGAACTTAAAGTCTTAAAGTGACTGTCTCAGTCTGCTTCTTGTAAGAGGCAAAGCTTTGTTATTGGCCTGTCCAATGTACTAGTCCTGGTTTTGATTTTGACTTGACGTACCATCCCAGACTTGTCCGGAGTTGTCTGAACAACTTTTCCTGTGACCCAGGAGTTGCGAGGGGAAGAGTCATCAACAAGGAGCACAATATCACCTATGGCAAGGTTGCGGGACGGACGAGCCCACTTTTGACGCTCCTGTTGAAGGGGCAAATATTCTCTTGTCCAGCGCTTCCAGAATATTTCGGACATATACTGAATTTGCTTCCATCTTTTCCTGGCGTAAAGATCCTGTTTATCGAACAAACCAGGTGGTAGGGAAGGTTTGGTCTTGAGGAGCAAAAGGTGGTTTGGTGTAAGCACCTCGAAATCATGTGGGTCACTGGACGCCCTGATTATCGGACGGCTGTTGACAATGGCTTCTGCTTCACATAGAAGTGTGTGTAGACTCTCTTCGTCTAGTGTCTGCAGTTTCAGGGTGGCATTAAGTACTTTCTTTATGGACTTAATTAGTCTCTCCCAAACACCTCCGTGGTGGGACCCTGTAGGAGGATTAAACATCCACTGAATGCCACGTTGTTGAAGCGAATCTTCAATCTTGGTGACATTCCATTCCTCCATGGCTCTTTTGAGTTCCCGTTCAGCACCGATGAAATTAGTTCCATTGTCCGAACGAAGAATCTTCACCTGGCCTCTTCTAGCTATGAAGCGACGAAGAGCTTGAATAAACGAATCTGTATCCAACGACGACGCCATCTCCAAGTGCACTGCACGGACAGTCAGGCATGTGAATATAACACCATATCTTTTCACCATACTTCGGCCACGCTTCACCTCGAAAGGACCGAAATAATCAACTCCTGTGTTAGTAAAGGGAGGGTCATTCGGCATTACTCTGTCTCGAGGAAGGTCAGCCATTTGCTGTTGTCCTGCGACTCCATGTGAGCGTTTGCAGACTATGCACTTTGAAAGAATCTGTCTTATTGCAGAGTTGGCGCCAGGAATCCAATATTTGGTTCTCAACTTGGAGAGTACGTGATTGCGACCGCCGTGAGTCAGGTTCTCATGTATCTCTCTGATGATAAGCTTTGCAACATGAAGATCTTTGTTCAGAATTGCTGGTCGTTTTGACTCTTCAGGTAAAGCTGCTCTGCTGAGTCTTCCTCCGACCCTCAAGATGCCTTGTTCGAACACTGGATTTAGTTTGAAAATGCTACTGCTTCCTTTTACACTTTGACCATGTTTAAGTGCGGTGATCTCTGCGGAATAATCTTTGATTGGCAGTGGCAGATAATTGCTGCCTCAGCTGCTGTGAGGTCATTCATTGTTAGCTTGTGCACTTTGTTCTGAAACGGGTTTTTCTTGAAAACATCCATTTCCTTTTCAACCTCGTCTTGAGTTTTTGTAGCGTTCAGCTCTTTCCTTTTGCGACACAGTTTCAGCAGAATGCTCTTAAATCTTAGCATCCATGCCACTGCTTTCTTGAGGCGAAACCACACAGAGAAGTACTGAAGGAAATCCTGTACTGCATCTCTATGTTCTTCAACTGCATTGGCACAGACAATGATATTTTTTACCTCTGGATCTTCTGTGGCTAGATTTCCAAGGTGTTGCATGTTCTCAGGCCATTCTTCTATGGGCTTATGGAGGAAATCCGGCCCCTGTAACCAAACATGGCTTTGAGTAAAGTTCTCTGCCTTGAGTCCCCTGGATGCATAATCGGCAGGGTTCTGTGAGGTGTTGATGTACCTCCACTGTTCTGGATGGGAGCACTGCAAGATAACATCCACGCGGTTAGCAACGAACGTGCGGAATCTACTTGCTGTGTTACGAATGTACTTAAGCACCGTGGTACTGTCTGACCACAACACAGATGTCTGGAGTGGAAGATGAAGTTCAGATTTCAAGACTTTGTCCATGCGAGCTGCCATGGTGGCCGCAGCCAGTTCCATGCGTGGGATTGTCATGGGTTTCAATGGGGCCACTCTTGCTTTCCCCAACACAAATGAGCAATGGACCTGGTTGTTGGCATTCTTTTGTAACAAGTAGCTAACTGTTCCGTATCCCTCTTCACTAGCATCGGCAAAATTATGCAGTTGGTTGAACACTGACTCGCCAAAGCCCACAGATTTAAAGCATCTTGCAACGCTTATGTTCTCCAGTCGGTGAAGCTGGTTCTTCCACGCAGACCACTCCCGAGCAAGATCATCCGGTATAACCACATCCCAACCAATCTTCCGCCTGCAAAGCTCTTGCAGGATCTTCTTGGCTTGTAGGGTAACTGGTGCTAGGATCCCCAGTGGATCGTAAACAGAACTTACGAGGGATAAAATGTTCCGCCTAGTTGGAGCTTTGTCTGAGAATATGATTCTGAACTTGAAGCTGTCAGACTGAATACACCACTGGACTCCCAGGGCTCTTTCCATTGGAAGTACGTCCCAGTCCAAGTCCAGGTCTTTAACCTCTGTGGCCTTCTCCTCCTCTGGAATGGCGGACAGGACTGCTCTGTTGTTGCTTATCCATTTTGTTAGTCTAAATCCAACCGTTTGACATACTGCTCTCAAACTGTGATACAACTGCACAGCTTCCTCTTCTGAAGACACTGACTTTAAACAATCGTCCACATAGAAGTTGTGGAGCACTGTGTCAACTGTTTGGCTGCTGAAGTGATCTCTGTTGTCTTGGGCACATTTGCGCAGGGCAAAACTGGCGCAACTTGGTGACGAAGTGGCTCCGAATAGGTGAACCGCCATCTTGTACTCAACCATTTCCTGAGTGACATCGCCAGATTTCCACCAAAGGAACCGCAGAAGGTCTGAATCTTCATCGGGCACCTTTACCTGGTGGAACATCGCCTCCACGTCTCCCATGAGTGCCACTTCCTCGTGCCTGAATCTGGTAATGACACCGACAAGAGTACTTGTAAGATTAGGTCCCTGTAACAGCTGATCATTTAATGTGGTGCCCTGGTATGACGCTCCGCAGTCGAACACCACCCTCAGTTTGTGCTTCTTGGGATGATAAACCCCGTGGTGCGGCAGGTACCAAACTTTACCATCATCGCGACTAAGGTCTTTGTCGGGCACTTTCACAGCATATCCTTTTTCGATTAGGTTACTCATGAAAGCTGAGTATTCTGCATGGAATGAAGGATTCTTCACAAGCTTCTGCTTTAAGTTTAAAGCGCGCTGCTCTGCTACTTTGCGGTTGCGAGGCATTTGAACGTGTTGGTTCCGTAATGGCAGGGCGATACTGTAATGTCCATCCACTATTTTAACCGATTGATTAGCTATGTCTAGAAACTGCAAGTCTTCTCTTGACATTTCCTGCTTTTCATCCTTTCCACACTCCGGAAAGTCACTCTTGAACTGCTGACTCCAGAGCTCGTCGAGTCTGCTGACTGATATGCGATTGGCTGAAACCTGTATCAGCCCACTTGTTGAACTTTGGGGAGCTTGTCCTCTGATAGGTTCACTGATAGTCCAGCCGAGCCTTGTCTTTACAGCATATGGACCACCCTTTTCACTTGCAATAACCTGCCAAGGTTCTATAGCTTTAGGTGCATTGGTTCCAATAAGAAGACCAATCTTTGCATCAATCTTGGGGAGAGAAACTTGCTGAAGGTACGACCACTTGTTCACATACTCTTGTGAAGGAATGTTGTTGACAGATGCCGGAATGTCACTGTGGCTGTACATATCTGGCAGTTCAAAAAAGTCATTGTCGTCCAAACTGCTCACTTCCAAGCCAGACACAATACGGCTATTGACGACCCTTTCTGTTCCCATAGTTTTCAGCAAAATGTTTGTGTTTCTTCCAGTGAGGTTAAGCTCCTGCATTAACTCTTCAGTACAAAAGCTGGCAGTACTTCCAGGGTCGAGGAAAGCGTGAGTTTGTGTCACCTTTTGTCCTCTTTTCGATTTGATTTTGACTGGAACTATTGCCAACATGTGCTCCATGTCCTCTGCACCAAACGCTGATGAATCCATTCCCACGAATCCACTCACGATTGACTCTGATGGTCTGTCTTCATTTCCACTTGATTCTACTTCAGAATCTGCATCTTTGGTTCTTGTCTTTATGTGTAGCACAGTAGGATGCAACTGTGAGCAAACCTGGCAACTTGCTTTCTCCTTGCATGAGTTACTCATGTGTCCCTGTTTCAGGCAACCAAAGCACAGACCTTTAGTTCGTAAAAAGTCAATCTTTTCTTTATGAAGGCATTTCTTTAGCTTTCTGCACTGTTCCATAGCATGCTCAGCATCATGGCAGAAGAGACAGGGTTTAGAAAATGCGCAAACCGTTGCTCTTGGATTAGTGTCTTGGTAATAGTTGGTGATAGTTGCTGCCGTAGTGAAGCCTTTCCTGCTGCTACTCCTTTGCAACCTCTCGTCCACTTGACCTTTACCATGACCCCTTGCTGCGCCATCTTTAATGTCTCCAAACAGTGGGTGCAAAACTTCTTTGGCTTGCTTGTTGACGAATTTCACAATGTCTTTGAATCTGGCTCTGCGTTGGTCCCACTCTTCTATTACACACGCATGTGTTCTCCACCTTTCTCTCAGTTTGTATGGAAGCTTGGCGATGATAGCACGTATATTGGCTGTGTTATCCAACTCCTCCATAAACTCCACGTCATTCATTGCGTTGCGACATCCTGTGAGATAGAGGCCAGAAGCTTGGAGAGCTTCTCCATCGTCGGACTTGATGGTGGGCCAGTCCAGAGCTTTGTTGATGTATGCCACTGAAATCCTGTAGGCATTTCCAAAGTGCTCTTCCAAGAGTCTTTTTGCTTCGTTATACCCGCGTGTGGGTTCCATGTGTAAACAACTCCTAATCAACTCCCTTGGTTGTCCACTTGTATACTGCTCCATGTAGTACAGTCTGTCCTTGTTACTTTCAGTCTTATCCTCCACACCATGTTCAAATGCTCTGATGAACAGCCGATAATCCAAAGGGTCCCCTCTAAACACAGGAATGTTCTGAGGCGGTAGGGTAGCTAACCGTTGCTGCTTTATTAGCATTTCAACAACATCTTGTAATCCATTTGCTGACTGTGATGTCATAGTGTCAGCAAAACTTGTTCTTTGTACACTTTGTGTGCCAGCGTGCTGCGCCTGCCTTTGTTGTGCTGGCGGTTGACTCTGTGACTGCATGGGAGCTGGTAAGTTGTGAACTCTGTTAGACTCAGCGTAAGCGTTCATTCCATTACGAATAGATACTTTGGAGTCACGGTCTTCGTAATCGCTTAGGATTTTGATCTTTGCCTCATTTTCTGCAAGAGCCGTTTGGATTTCAAACTCCTGTTTTTCTCTTTCAAGCTCCTGGTTTTCTCTTTTAAGTTTAGACTCCTTTTCCTCCAATATTTGTTTCTGTTTCAAAGAAGATGCTTTAATCCGCAGTGCAGCTCGTTCTAGCTCCACCTTTAGGCGAGCGGATGAAGCTGCTGATGCACGAGATGAGCGTCCTGATGCATTTGAACAATTAGAGCCTGATGCATTTGAGATGCTGTCCGATGGTTGCACCTCCTCTCTGTATTCCAAAACCTCTGATTTCTGCAAAACAGCCTTTTTAATCCAACCGTGAGCTGTTTCTGCAAAGATCTTGAAAGAATTGGCCTTGGGTTCGAACCAGGACTCTTGATCTCTGTTCATATCGTCCTCCGATATTTGTTGAAGTTGTCCTTTAACATTGATGTTCAGGTCACAAAACTCTCCAAACAGTCTATTAAAATCTTCCATCAACTGTTTGGTTTTCTCCAAGCAAGAATCCTCTTCACTTTCCATTAATTGGCGCACCTGGTTCATTGTGCCTGTTAGCTTAGCTAACTTAGCTCTCCTGAGGCTAATAGCACGATGCAGCCTTTCCTCCTGTGCTTTAGGTGTAACCTTTACAGTCCTGACACCCACCACAGAGTCTGTGTCTTCTTCTCTGTTCAACTCCATTGTATTGTTAGCAGAGTAGCAACAGAAAAGTATTTTATTCCTTGAGTTAGCTTGAGCAGTAGCCCACTTAGCACAATGACAACGCGCTTTTTGTATTAACGAGTTCCACTTTACTCACGTTCATCACAACTTGAATTATTTCCTTTGTTCTTCCAAATGTGTCCACAAACGTCCAAGGTCCACAATGAGCAGGTTTTCTTACAAATGTGGGTGCTAAGGTCCTGAATTGCCAATGGTGTTACTCGTGCACTTGTAGATGAGCAATAACCCCACGTACTCCGGTGTAATCGTTCTGAGCATTTATTCCACAAGTTGAACGAAAATTACAGGAGAAATCCAAAGCTGGCTATTCTCAAAAACAAAATGCTACGGTAAGAAAACCATATGGCTCCTCCATCTCTGTGTCCTTGGTTTGCGTGTGTACCTGGCCACGCCCCCTGAGCGCTGTCCCTCTTAAAGCGACGGGAACCCAACCGCACCAGGGCAGGCAAATTACCACTAATAAAAGTTACGAATATAACAAATGTAATCGAATAATCCAAACAACCAAAAATATTTATTAGTAAAACGTAAATTTACACATCTATAACGAAATATCAAGTTTTCCAAATTAACATAAATATATAACTAAACTTGGCTCCCACAGCTATTTTATTTTGAATTCTCGGCAAAATGTGCGGCTTTGGACTCTTTGAATAAAAATGTGAATAACTTTTGACGGTTCACCCCTGAAGATGAGTCTCACCAAATTTCAGGTTAATAGGGCTGACACCCTGGGAGGAGTTTGTGAAAGTCTAAAGTGTAAACATGTTCTGGCGATTTCCCCATTGGAATAACATGGGAGGTTTTGGTCATCGCTACGGCAAAACCATAACAATTATGACATGGGTCTCATTGACTTTTTTGATGGGGATGCCAAAATTGAGTTGTGTGTCAAATTTCATAAAATTTCGCAAAACTAAACATTTAACCTCCATATAAAATCTGTAGGGGGCGCTGTGGTGCCAAATTAATTTATTTCACTTCAAGTACGTTTAGCGCAAAGAGTTTAACAACTGATTCTAATTTGACGCAATTCGGACTTTATCTGCGCAAACGGCAGAAATGTTAAATTTGGGAGATTTCTGAAATTCTAGCTAAAGAGACCGTGAGAGGTATCAATGTAATTTGAATAACTTTTGATGTCCCACTCCTCAGTAGCATTTTCACCAAATTTCAGCTTTTTAGAGCCAACGCCCTGGGAGGAGTTCGTAAAAGTACGACATTTGGAAAAACTCCCAAGTCATGCTTAGCCATTTTTGAACCAAAGCATTTTTGGTACATTTGGGGGCGCTGATGCGCCATTTTTTTATTTTAGAAAAGGGAAATTTTTAGAGGTGTGCAAATTTTTTTGACTTTTCGTCAATGTTCACTGGGTGAAAAATAGGGGGGTTGGTCCCGAGAAGAAAGAAAGAAGAAAGAATAATATTCCGATGCGAAAACAATGTTTCCCATTTTCCAAATATCATAAACTATACATTTTCGGAAAGCGCTCGCGCTTTCCTACCTCATGGTGTGGGTCCCTGGTCACTGACGGGTACTTTCGATAATTTTGAGTGGGCTCCGCCCACTTTGTGTTTTTGGCCCTCTAAACAGTAATAATGTTCAATTTTTGCATTACATGCTTATATGCACAGAACATGCAAGAGATGGGGAACGTATTCGTGAGCTACTTAGCGCAAATGAGTGCTTTATAAGGGGATGACGACCGCCAATGTAAAGTGCTCGTTTAGTGCGCACTTTTGCACGGGCTTCGCCCGTTTACAACGGTAATGTTCCATTTTCCTACTACTAATTAGTATGCACGGGGCGTGCGTGAGTGAAGGAGTGCGTTAGTGAGTGTTTGGAAGTGGGCGAGCGCTTCGCGCTCGATTTCGTGCGCACTTTCGCAGCCGTGCTTCGCACGGCCTTACGAGATTAATAGGCCTCTCGCCAGCTTGTGGCGCTCGGGCCTACAAATCATAAAACTTGGATGCGCATGCGCAGGCGGATGTTTTCACTCCGTTACTTCCTGCTTTAGCATTAGCCACTAGCTGCCAGCGCAATCTGGTGATTTCGTCCAAACTTTAAACTCTTTTGGAAACGATCACGTGTCTGGGTCCACAGTTGTGGAATGGGTGAGTACGGAACGGAACGAGTTTATATTTCAGGTTTTATTCCGGGTCTCTAAATTTGGAGCTAATTTCGGACATTTAAGCGCCATTTGCTCAGTGTGACCAGAGTCCTGGTCAGAAGAAAAGTAGCACTTTTAGTGTAACTGTAAATGCAACTCCAAACTCATCGCGTGAACACGGAGGGCTCGGGTTTGCTGTGCCAGTTGTTTATAACATGGAGTGTTTTAAATATGCCTGCTCTGTTCAACTATGACCTGAGTTTGTATTTGAGATTGAGGATATAATAAATATATAGTAGCCTATACAGTCCATTCACGTGTCAGAATCAGAATTAGACGTGTAATTCAAACTAAACATATTCCTATAACCCATATCAAATATGTTACATTTCAACAGAAGTTACATTTTGTAAACCGGGGTTTTCAACTATACGATGGAAGTAGAAGAAAGGCTAATCGATACTGGTGATTGTAGAAAAAGATTCAGTTGTCATCTGGACTGTCCGTCCCAGTAAAGTGCCAGCAGAAACCAGATCGTGTTGTAGTTTTGGAGTGTCTGGAGCATGGATATAACACACAGCAGGAGAGTCCACGCTGATGGGGAGGCTGGGGATGCAGGCTGCAGGTTCCACTTCTGTCCTCTCAAGAGGATGCGTGGTTTAGCAAAGTTATCTCAACTAGAGAGGAGTCTAATACACAGTACTAAACATAGAATTGTTTGTGTATTTATATTGTGCTTTTCCACCTTCAAGACACTTAATGTGCTTTAGTAGGCAATGTGTGTGTCTTGCCTAAGGTCACAACATGCCCTCTAGCGCCCTGCTGTGGCGCCTGGTGGTACAGCAGTCTCCAATCCAAGTATGAACCAGGCCCTGTCCTGCTTAGTCCTGCTTAGTCCTGCTAAGAGCTGACGAGATCGGAAATTGGCAAGCAGATATTACCATATATAGTCTTCTAACAAAGATCTTGCTAACTAGTCAACAAAGCGTTGAAGGGTGATTAAAAGAGACAAAACAGACGTTGGTCAATTGATCATTAAGAAGTAAACTCTTAACACTAAACATGGTTGAAACGGCCCGGGGAAAAGTTAAACAAAGCCTGGCCATGGCTTTGTATGATGCATGCGTCTGAGACTAGATAAGGTGAAAAAGGACAAATAAAGTCCTCAAAGAGAAGGGAGTAAGGGAAGAACAACCAGTCTTCTGGAGCAGCGCATCTGGGGTGTGCCTTGATAAAAAGGGGCCGGTTTCTCTCCTAAATGTTTGGTCACACTTAAATGGTTGCTTTAGTTAGAAACCCCAGTTTAATCAACATTATAGCGCATCGGAGTTTCACTGCGACACAAAATGTCAGCAATCACCTCATAATAGAGAACTTTGACTTTGTAAATGCAAGGCAACTGCTCAGTGTTTTAAGAGATGAGGTCCAGTTTAGGGAATGTTTGAATGGCAGTCCCAAATATTCCAAATTGTCTATCTCCTTGGAGTTTGATCAACGGAGCCTCTTTTTTTGTTGGTGTTTAACTCGTGCCATCTGAAAGAGGGTAATAAAAATTACACTAGTTCATCACAGTGTCACATGGTCTCTGATCAGACCATCTTCCAGGGTCAACGAGAGTTCAGATGTAGGTCTGAGTATTGGGAAATTACCATTCATTATTTGACTGTGGACTGTGCATAGTATAAGCTTTAAGTGATATAATATGAGCTGTGTTCATTTGGTGGGATTTATCTGTGTTCATCACTGGCCCTGTTTCTGTGCTCTTTACACTTCACATCACTAGAAGGACTGGGGATGTGCAGATGTGCTGTAATGACATTGAGCTTTCACAATGTTTGATTTGACAGAGCTGATTTCAAAGCATTGCCATCTGCACTTTTATCAGCACAAACACAGTAGAAGGAAAAGCACGTCACTATGTGTAAAACTTTGTCCCTGTAATCATTCTGGCCAATCTTGCATTGATGTTGCAGTGAGTGCACCGTAACCACATCCATCTTTGGCCTTGTTCTTCATCAAATTAAACAGTTTTATTTTTTCTGTGGCATTCGGTCCAAGTTAACAGCAGGCTACAGTAGCCCTTCTCCTCTTCGACACGGTTGGCATTAGATCAGACCCCCGCTGCCTCACGGAAGTCAGAATTGGCTCCAATATGGCGGCCCAAAAACATAATAATTATATAGCGGCCCTCGATACGCTTCAGACACTGGGTCAGGGTTAGGGTTAGGGTTAGGGACGAGAGAGCGGATTTGGAGAGAAAATGATTGCCTCAGTGGGACCGGTCTCGGTCGTCGCCATGTTGGGTCCAGTAACTTCCGTTTCGGTCGCCACCATATTGGAATTCTGACTTTGGTGAGGCAGCGGGGGTCTGATCTAATGCCAATCACTTCGAGACAGTGTCTTTTACTTTTTCCTTTGTCAAACGTCCTCTCTTCTTAACTCGTAGCGCTAGTAGCAGTCCCATATTTCAGGCGTGCAAGGCTTTCGAGGACCAATGTTTGTCCCAAATTGTCCGTCTTTTCAACTCTTTGCCTTGCGCTTCCACAAGTGTTGTGTTTCCTCTAGCGCATGTGATGGCTGCTTCCGCTGTTAAGGTTGCATCTGATTGATCAAAACTAAGGATAAGCGCAAACATGCAACAAATGCATGATTAATACAAAAAATGATTAAAAATTAACAACTTTGCGATACGCACATTGCACGATCTAATATTGCAATATTTATATTTATACGCCATATGACACAGGTGTGTCATATGAAGATGCTGATGAAGCAGCATAAATATTGCACACGTGGGCCTTAGACTGGCCACAATAAAAGGCCACTTGGAAAGGTTCGATTTTACTTTATTGGTAGGTCTGGGGGTCAGTATGGTTGGTGTGACCACAGAAACTGGAACACGCCGTCATATACGCAGATCTAAAAAATGCTCAATAGTTGTGCCATTCATGCAGAACCATCACCTCATTTTGCAGTATGATGATAATGCACTGCCCCATGTTGCAAGGATCTGTAAACATTCCCTGGAAGCTGAAAACATCCCAGTTCTTGCATGGCCATCAACTCACCTCACATTTCAGCCTATATAGCTCCTGCACGTGAAGTCACACTATCCCAGCATGCACCACAAAACTCTGCTCTGGCAGTGATGGCTGCAGGCTTTTTCCATCAGAACTGAAATCAGGCCGCAATGTTACTTTATCAGAGATTCAGAGTAGGGTTAAAACGATTACTCAAGGAAGTAGTTCCATTACAAAAAAATGCATTATTATTTTATTGCCTTGATTATTATGGAGGATTTTGTGAGACAAAATTAAATGATTAAATGCACAATTATTCATTATTTGGGAGGGCACAAGTAATTCATTGAATGTGTCAATAAAACCCTGGACCCTGAACAGGGGCCCAAAGTCACTGGGAGAGGCTCCAGTCACCAATAGCACTGACAAGCGCTCACAACACAACATAATGTGTTTATTATTTATTATTATTATTTTCTACAAATATACATAAAGTTATGCTGAGGGATAAAACCCATGTCATCAACACAGAAAATTCTATTTAAAATCAGTTTACACACAAGGAAGGTATTTTTCTGCAAGTTTAAACATGTATTCATCAATTTGTCATTTGTATTAATCTAAATAACAACTGTGCAATATAGACGTTTTGTTTACTGTATGGTTGTTAGGTAACCTGTATTTTAATTAAATATGTCATGTCTAACCTGTCACATGCTCTCTTAGCTCCACCCCTGTCTCACCTGCGGCTGCAGGCCCCACCCCTACGCCTTTTGCTAGGTGCGATGTGGCGTGTTGCTCAGCAACAGGCCCATGAACATTATGGGATGTTGGAGGAGTTTGTTGCCGCAGCAACAGAGTCGGTCCCCGAGCTGCTATCAGTCAAAGAGAAGACCGTCCTTCTGCTGGCTCTTAGGACCAAGGTAACACGAGGCCTGAACCAGAACTAAACCAGGACTGTACTGGGAATCAAACCAGTAAAAGGCCTGTTAGGCATCTTATTGCTGATAAGTTTCTCTTACCCAGATAGACAAACCCAGACATGTCTCTGGACAAGTTGTTCTACAAAGGAAGTTCACAACTCGCTCTGGTAACCAAGGACTTTGTAGATAAACCCGAGCGTGTTCACAGTGAAGTGCCAGTGACCAATTAGAACACAATGAAGGAAAGAATAGCATACGCCAAACTTCAAACATGAGGAACTTTCAATCATAATCATAAGGAAATAAGGGATAGCCAAAGGGAAAGTGTTCCTGTGAAGAGTTACTAAACTCCACAGAGAAAGTTTATTTGAATATTATTCATCAATATAACATTGTACAGTACCATGAACTGAATGAATAACAAGTGTATAATAAGTATAAACATTACAATAATAAGTGTAAACATAGTGTATTTAATGTAATACAGTATGATTACCGGTAAAGATAATGTGAATGTAGGTATAACCTGGGAAAGATAAGAGTAGTCTATTTAAAAAGCCTATCATTCCTCCCCTTTATAAATCTCTGTGCATTGCTATGATAGTATGATTTCTCTGTGCTCCTCTCACGGCCCACGTGCTCACTGGATTCTTGTCTGTGATTGGTCAAAGATTCGTTGTCTTATTCGGCAACTTAACCTGATCTGGAGCAGGTTATGGTATGGCTATGGTTTCCATAGACATCTGGCCCGATAGAAAGCGATCCAGATTCGTAGTATCGCCAAGCCAGAGTTAAACCTGAAGTTACCTCGACAACTCACAAATCTGTCTTCCTATCACAGGTCTCTGGACTTTACAGGGGATTAAACCCTGACCTAAACTGTCACTTAAAAATAAAATAATGGGTTTGACCTCTTGACTCAGGACCTTACTATGTCTAAACCCACACTGCAGCAGTTATTGTTCTTGTTTTCCAGATTTTTCTCTCTGATCCAGACCCATCTCATTTGGACCGGAATAAAGTCTGTACTGTGACAGTGAGTGTGACCTCTCCACACCATCCACTGCATCCTTCTCCTCTGAACTTTATCCTCTGACCCTCCTCTACTCTCACCGTCTCTGTCGCTATAGGACTCTGAGTGGGAAAGGTCCATGTCATCTCTGAAGGACGCAGTCTCCAAAGGACTGGACCCAGAGACACTCAGAGTAAGCTGGCAGATTTGGATCTCTTTTTCATTTATAACAACAACTATTTATTACATTTTGTCTTCAGTCAGATGTTACACAAGTACAGCAGCTGTAAACATACAGCCTGTCACAATAAACCGTGTGAGTGATGAAATTATGAACAGTTATTAATACACTGGCACATTCTTGGATACCCAGGGAGTGTGTTAAAAATGTTTCTGTGATGGAACCTCCTTAAAAAGCTCTGTAGCTCACTCCACAAATTATAGCATCTGTGCACAAATCCATTATGGACAACTAAGAACCAAGATTATCGAGAGACCGCCGAAACCCTTGAGCCAGCAGTACAGCAAGAGGGCCCTGAATAAAGATAAGAGCATAGTAGGCGAGTTTAGCTGCGCCTCGTCTGGATTGATGAATGTTGAAGTGTCCAATGAGGGCAATGAAGACCAATGGGGTTAAACCAGAAACTCCACTGTCGATCGGCAGTGATCAGACCTGATCAAAGAATCAATTTACTGGCTTACTTAGAGTAGGATGAATATCAGTTCTTAGACTCTTAGATGTCTACAACTTTTTACCACTTTCAGTTCTGTTCTAACTTCTAACCCTCTGCAGACACTTTGGACCAAGGAGGTCACACACCGAACTAAAACATGTTTAGCTGAACTTGCAAAAATGTTAAATTTCTCATGTTCTAGCTCATATTTGAGTGGCTCCGCTCCAGTTTCATGGTGTTGTTCTTTGCAGACGTAGATTGCAGCTGTAGTTTCATGGTGTTGTTCTTTGTTGTTATGATTTATATTTTTGTGGCCACAGGGAGTCTTCGGTAGTGAGTTTGATGCTGCTTTGGAGTCACTCTTATGCCACTTCCTGTCCCGCCTCCAGCAGCTACTTCCTGTCCCTGACTTCACAAAGGTACATCTACTTATACTCTAATATACAGTACATAATAAGTATGATAATAAAAACAATGATGTCTGTATGAAGACAATTTAAATTATGTTTATTCAGGTCTCCATGATGCTTGAAGATGCTTGGCTAAAAGAGTGTCTACAGGAAGTGAAAATTCAGCAGCTGAAGGAGCTTCTGACCAATCACAGCACACTACACAACCCTACCAGTCCAGGTGAGCGAGACCTCAACAGATTTAGAAGGTGATCTCAATCAGAGGTTTCACTTGTCCATTTAACTATAACAGACTGAAAAGTATGTCCTCACATTAATCAATAACCTGCGCATTGGTGACAGAATAAAACAAACATTTACATTTTATTTGGTATACATTTTATAGATAGTTATTATTCTTTTTTAGTTTTTTTAAGAGCATAAGAGTTTTTTTATAAGAGTTTTTATAAGAGCTTTTCTATTGAGTGTTTTTTTTCTTTCTTTCTTTGTTGTTTACTTCTGTACGTACTTTGTGTTGCAACATTTGAATTTCCCCATTGTGGGACAAATAAAGGCTTATCTTATCTTATAGAGTGGGTATGGAAAGTGTTCAGAGCCCTTTTACAAGTTAATTTTATTTCTCATTAATGTAACGTCGGCACCCCATCTTGATTGAAAAAAACAGAAATGTAAAAATTTATTAAAAACGCAAAACTGGAATATCACATGGTCATAAGTACTCAGACTCTTTGCTGTGACACTCATATTTACCTCACATGCTGTAATTTATTCTGATCCTCTTGAGAAGGTTCTACTCCTTCATTGGAGTCCAACTGTGTTTAATTAAACTGCAGAGCCCAGTTTTGGCTTTCTAAGAGCAGCTCAGACTTTGGAGAAACAATGATTTACAACAATGACACAACTATTGCCATATTATAAAAGGTAAATGTTCCCGAAGGCCCTGGTTTCCTTGTAAAGTTTGACTGGATCTGCAAAGAAGAGACTTACGTAATGATGTCTTTGCCTTTGGCATTAAGAGCCTTTGGCCCACTGGTGTTTTGGGCCAAATAATCTAACAAGCTAAATTATGAATCAATGCTTTATCTTCAAAAACGTTCACATACTTTAAACATTTTGTAATGTTTTCGGGTCATTTGCTTCTTTAAAGTGACTAAAAGCTGGTGTCTGCTGCTAACAGTATCTTTGATTTTAACAGGTTTGAATTGATTTATTTTGTGCAGTTTCAGAGTCAAAGTCTGAGGTCGTTCTGAAATCTGCCTGGCAACAACTCCTGAGTTTACGGAAGAAGAATGAGGAGTCCAAAACAACCAATCAGAAACAAGACCAGCCAAAACCTACCAAGCAGAATCAAGATGTGCCCAAACTGCCCAATCCGAAGCCGTTAGTGCCCAAAACTGTGCCTGTAAAAGACGCTCAGACTGCGGCAGTGGTCACGCTGCTGAACCAGAATGTGTCTATTCCCATTTTACTCAAACAGACGCCATATTTTCTTATTCCGACCAATCAGAGCATTCCTGTGTCCAATCCGAACCCCCCACTGCCCAAACCAACCAATCAGAACACACTTGTTGCTATTCCAACCAATCTGAAGTCCCAAAAGTCCAAATCCACAAAGCCCAAGAGGGCAGCACCCAGGAAAAGAAAACGGAATTCTGTGACCACATTGTCCAATCGGAAGCCTTCTGGTGGTGAGGTGGAGATGATGAGTGATCTGGGGACTGACCAAGCACAACCAAACTCAGCCCCTACATTGGACCAATCAGAGCCCTCCTCCTCCACTGTAACAAACCAATCAGACGCAGTATCCTCCGAGGCTTCTCTGGACTCCCTTTCCCAGAATCCTCGGCGTCTGGCCCAAAAATGTCCCCAGTGTGGGAAGTGCTTCTTCTACCGCAACCAGGTAAAAAAAACAACCCTAAACCCGTTTTTAACCAGGTAAAAACAGCTCTAAAAATGGTATAAACGGCTCTAAAGATGGTGCAGAGACCTCTCAAGGGCTCTCAAGGGCTCTCCCTGTGTAAATATAAACAAGACAAACAGAGCAGTGTATTCTGGCCCTGAGGGGTTTAGTCTGGCCAAGGCTACTTTACCACCCTTTGGTATAGTTAAGCCTAGAGCAGTTTATCCGCAGGGTAAATCTGAGCAGGAGTTAATCTGGCCTGTTTTAACCGGGGGACTAAACCGGGGGACTAAACCGGGGGACTAAACCGGGGGACTAAACCGGGGGACTAAACCGGGGGACTAAACCGGGGGACTAAACCGGGGGACTAAACCGGGGGACTAAACCGGGGGACTAAACCGGGGGACTAAACCAGGGGACTAAACCGGGGGACTAAACCAGGGGACATCACATATTGGTGTTAGGGTAAGGCACATTCATATTCTTAAACTAAGTATAAAATCAGGACTAACCCAGATGGTTTCCTGTGCAGGTCCTGAAACACCTGGAGAGCAACCGCACCTGTTCTATAGCTTCTCGTCCAACGCTGCGTTGTTTTCAATGCCCCGCCTCGTTTGAGACCAAAGCCGAGCTGCTGACACACCTGAGGACCCACCGAGCCCAGCTGCCGGTCCTGGGCCAGTCCAGAGTCCAGACACAGACTGGAAATGAGACCGGGACTGAACCAAATAACGGACTTGGAACCAGGACAGCGGGACAGGAGGCGGTGAAGGAGGCTGCACAGGTGATTTACACATTAAAGCAGAAATAAGTCCCCTTGGCAATAGAGCTCTCCCTGCAGCTCCCTTTGCGCTGCCATAGACGGCAAGAGGAGACGACGGGCATTTAAAACACCCTAAAAATGCATGTTTAATCATTACTGGGCCTTACAAAGACATTTAATTAGGTAAAAAAAGTTGCTTAGTTCTCCTATAAAATGGCACTGTTGCGACTAGTATGGGCTTCTGGTTAGATCGCCTGTGCGCAAATCCCCTTCTGCCTTAGCTCTATCCTTATGGGTGCTAAAATAATCAATTAAAAAAAGGAAAAATAAAATAAAAAGGTTACGCAACAGACAACGAGTCAAGGTGGATAATCACAGACGTGTTAAAGTCTAACTGACGGTGTAAACAATTCACCTGAGAAATGTCTTTGTTTTGTGAGTCTCAATGCTAAAGCTAACCTAAAATAAATATTTACTCAATTTAAAATGGCGCCATAATTTGGCTTATTTTGCAACTTGTCTTTAATTGTATTTTTATCAATACTTTTAAAGTTAGGTTTAGCATTAGCATTGCACGACATGACATGGCATCCAAGAAAACCTCCTTGATGAAAACAAACAATTGACTTAATTAGGGAATAACTGCTCTATTCTTTACTTTTCAACAGCAACAAAAGCAAATGCAGACTTTAGGACTTATATTGTACCAAATACAGACCCCAAGTCCTGGAGAAGAACAGTGTAGTTCAACTGCTATGCTAGCACCGCCTGCTGTATTATCACAGAACAATCCTTTTACCGTACTTTTCTCCAGTGCCAGGTCAACAACGTCCGTTAAGACTCGACTTGAATTAGTTGTGCTTGAAATTGCATGTGCGATTACACATTCAGAAACTTCTATTGCGAGACAGAACTGTGTCCTTTTGAGGGTTGATGATTCTCTCCAGATCAAAGCGACACACTCTGCAGACAGAGGCCTTTCTACGGGCGACTTGGTGTGCATTGGTCTGTAGTCTGTGTCAGTCGGTCTCTGTCTTATGTGTCCAGGACCGTCCCACGTTCTGCTGCTCTCTCTGCGGTGAACGCTTCAAAAACCAGGCCCTGCTCCTGACTCACCTGGACGAGCACGCGCTAAAGGGACAAGAGCCGCGCTACGACTGCCTCCACTGTGACCAAAGCTTCGCAGGTGTCCACATGCCTCTAAATGTCCACACGCACATGTCCTGCAGTTGAAATGTCTCACTGTGTTGTGCCTGTCCTAGGCTCCACCCTCCTGCGCATACACCAGCGCTCTCACGTTCCCCGCCCCTTTGTCTGTGACGTGTGTGGCAGAAGTTACGGCTCGGAGTTGGCTCTGACGGCTCACGCTAAACTTCACGGCGAGAAGCGTTTCCTGTGCCATACGTGTGGGCGGGGCTTCGTGAGCCGCGTCTCGCTCCGGTCTCATGTCAGGACTCACACGGGAGAGCGCCCGTACACGTGCACGCTCTGTGGGAGGAGCTTTGCCTTCAATGCTGGGCTCAAGGTCCATCTGCGGCGCCACCTGGGGGACAAACCTTACACCTGTAGCGTTTGTGGCAAAGGATTTTCCTCTGGAGGAGATCTGCAGGCGCACACTCGGACACACACAGGTGAGTAATGTACGCTAATATATTGTAATGTAGTCCGTTCCAAAGGTTGGCAACTAAGGCTTTGTTCACAAATACAGGCCTTTTGTCAGGCCTGTATTTGTCTGGAGAGTGTGAGCAGCACAATTCAGATATTTTCATATCTGACCCAGGCCACTTTCGTATGTGGAAATGAATCCGATCTGTATCCACACTTTTAGAATGCGACTTCACCTGACGCTCAGGTCCCGTTCATCCGACCGTCATCAATAGATTACATTTCTGGGATAAATGTCACAATTCATAGTCAAAGCGCCAGAAAACAACAGAGAAAGTGGAGCTCTAAGTGTGACGTTGTGTTCTTTTGTGTGAATGCGGGACACATCAAGCTACATTCCATTCACACCAGACACAAACGGTAGTCACATTTTTTTTGTAACGTGAACGACCACATTAAAAAAAATCTGATCTAAACAAAAAATCTGAATTTGACATCATACCATGCAGCGTTAACGTAGCCTAAGGCTGACAGGCCCCTACTGGCTATGAACAAAATGGTATTAAGACATATTATCCCTTTGTGCAAGTTGCATGGGACTCCACAGCTCCGCTGCCAGTCGCACTGTTGCTACTTTATTCTACTGTATACCATAGATTAGTCGGGGGCACTACTGCCCCCAAATTTACGTCTTGAAAGTGCTGCTTTAAATGGGATTCAGTCATAATTATGCGTTTATATAATAAACTAATTATGCGTTTATATAATAAACTTAATAATGACTTTTAGCCTTTCGATACTTTTAGGGGGCTTAACTCCCCCTTACCAGAATGTCTTTGTTTCCCTTTCTTTCTCTCTCCTCTCCTACACGGTATAGTGTATAACACATGCTTTGTAGACGTACAACTACAGTGGATGGCGGTGAATGCACCTTTTCAGTTGGCTGCCAACGCCATTAAAAGTAACACAACAACCACCTCCCTGTTCACCAATCAAACGTCCCATTTCTCTGACTCGAGCAAACAAGTGGGTGCGGTTCATGTGACACTGGTTAATGATCCGTGTAAACCTCTTTCAGGGGAGAAGCCGTACATTTGTCGAGAATGTGGGAAGAGGTTCGTGGTCTCGACTCAACTGAGAGCGCACCGTCGCACGCACACTGGTAAGGTCAAAGGTCACACAGATTTAACACTTGACGCACACACTTGATCTACCATCCACGTATATTTTTGAAAGAGACACGAAAAGATTGTACCTGCTGTAATTAGATGAGCATATACAAAAGTCTGATGTAGCCAATTTAGTCCTATAATTTATACGTTTAATATAATTAATGTATTTCTCTTAAATCTACTGTATAGTATCGACTTTTCATTTAATTTTTTTTAACAATTTACATTTTTTTTTTCCAATGAGGCAAAAAGAGACATTTTGTTGATTCTCATAAAAGAGCTATATGCAAAGGGTTTACCATGTATGCACAAATACATACCCAAATGGAATATTTATTGTGCATTTTCCACCTTCATGGCTCTCAAAGGGCTTTACAAAGAACCATTCACACCAGTGTACACAAACACTCGCTTTCCCAAGGACACAACAGTAGTATTCACCTGAGCCAGCTGGAATGGCATAGCCAGCCTGTGGGTCAGTAGATCTGACCGCTCTGAGCCAGAATCGTGATTGTTTTACAATTATGATCTATGTTGACCATAATCCGACTAAATCTCTGTTTCAGGTGAGAAGCCATTTTCTTGTCCAGAATGTGGGAAGAAATTCAGTCGGAATTCTGAGCAAAAGCGCCACCTACGGCTGCACTTCAACGTGCGACCTTTCCCCTGCCCCCACTGCCCCAAGGCCTACACCTGCACCAACCATCTGAAGAGGCACCTGAGAACACACCAGGAACAGGACTAGACTGGGACTCGAGCAGGACCAAATTTGCCTCCACACCTTCCACCTGCAGGAGAATCTGTAGAGCCACCAGGAAGCAGCAAGACCGGGACATGACTGGGACTATTTCGGGAAATAAACCAGATCTGATCCTGGTCAAACCAAGACCAAACCAGTACTGGGAACCCCGGGATGTGTTTATCTCACAGTTCTCTTTTTAACGGTATAACACCATCATTCAGTCACTGCCAAACTTTACAAAAGTAAATGATTTTTTAAATTACATTAATATGATTTGAGGGACCCATAGACCAGTCCTTGAGTAATAGAACATTGTGTGAACATGTAAAAAATGTAAATGGATTTTGATAATAAACCGATGAACATAACGGGTTTGTCTCTGTGCTGAAGGTGAGAACTGCTGCATGTTCTGACTGATATGTTGGCGCCATCTCCTGGTAACTTGTATTATTGTAAGTATTTGACTTGTGGCTGCTGCTGAAGGTTTGTCCTTGTGAGCAGGAATTTATCATGAGTGGATATTAAGAAGTGCACTTTTCAGTACAGAGACCAGTCTCTAATACAAAGCTGAAAGGCACTCAAAAAGAATTAAAAACCTTTATTTCCACATGGCAGATTAGGATCAAATGCACAACCACATTTTGTATTGAGAGAGAGAATGAGATTTCTAGCAAATATCTTCACTTTATTAATGTCAAATTAATTCATTATAAAGCCCAGAAGTAAATGTATTAAAATTATAACCCAGCCCCATCAACTAAATGTTGTACTTTTACTAGTAAAAGTACAAAATTTGAAACTGAATTGAAATCGCAGTTTTAATGGATGCAATTAGCAAATTCCAAAAGCCTCAATTTTTGAAGTACCATAATTTCCTCCACAAACAACAAAATATCAAATTTTATTTTAAATAGAAACAATCCTGTTATTTAGATTTATACAAACTTGTACAAACAACATGGGCCTATTTCCATACTTTTCCAAATTTTGTTTAAAATTTGAACGTTGAACAGAATCCTGTTATTCCAAATACAAACATCAAATCTACTGGAAATGGCAGTACTAGTGTTTCCCTGCACCTAAATAACAAGCATTTGATACCATACAGACTTAAAATGGATGTTTCAAGACTTATATAAGGTGTGCTCATTAAAACGTACATTAAATGTAACATTTTGAAGGATTCACTTCATTGTCCAGTAGTCTGTGTCTATGGCCCTCTGCTCCACATACGTTTCAATATGAGGCCCTTGAAAAAGGGTTGGACCCCGCGCTAAAGAATACCTTTTTGATTGAAACATGCAGGAGGCTTTCAGGCCATATAAGAGACAATGTTGGAGATGCTGCTGCTCACAGTAAGGACACAGGGTTTTAAACATAATAATAATAAAACATCCACATATTTCAGTCTATTCTATTGTCTCCAAAAGTTACTCTGTGGAACTTTAAAGAATAGAAGAGTCCATCCATTTTCTATCCTCTTCCTGGTGAGATATGCCCAAAACACCTCCTCAGGTTGGCGCCCAGAAGGCATCCGGAACAAATGCCCGAGCTGCCTCAGCTGGAGGAGCAGCGGCTCTACTCCAAGCTCCTGACCCCATCTCTAAGGGAGCGCCCAGCCACCCGGCGGGGGAAACTCATTTCGACCGCTTGTATCCGCGATCTTGTCCTTTCGGTCACTACCCAAAGCTCATGACCATAGGTGAGGGCGGTAGACTGACCGGTGAATCGAGAGCTTTGCCTTTCGGCTCAGCTCCCTCTTTACCACAACGGTCCGATGCAGCAACTGCATCACTGCAGCTGCTGCACCGATCCGCCTGTCAATCTCACGCTCCATCCTTCCCTCACTCGTGAACAAGACCCCCAGATACTTGAACTCCTCCACTTGGGGCAAGGACACCCCACCCACCTGGAGAGGGCAAGCCACCTTTTTCCGGTTGAGAACCATGGCCTCGGATTTAGTTCGAACATGAAATACTCCTGGCCCCAGACACGGACATTACAGTGAACAAATCACAGGTGGAGCATGTTGTACAGTGGTGTGATGATTCTCAAGTGGCATTTGGACGGTTCTCTTCTTCTGCAGCGGTTCTCTCAGCATCAGAAGTTAAGTAGAACCTTATCCCTGCTGTGACTCGTCGACTCTGTGGCCCAGGGTTTAGTTCTGTGCAAATAAGGAAACTCCACCCAAACCTCCACCTTGCTGAGGCGACGGGCTTTATCCACCAGACGTCTGGGGGCCTGGTAAAGGTAGAAAAACCCACAACCACAGTGATGATAAAGCTTTGTTTTACCTAAACTATATTGTCAGCGCGGCTACTCAAAATTACAATTCATGATGTAGTAATGTACGTTAAACCTGATGTTTGCTGCTGCTGCTCTCTCGCTCGCTCTCTCTCGCTCTCTCTCTCTCTATGTGTGTGTCTCTCTCTCTCTATGTGTGTGTGTGTGTGTGTGTGTTTCTCTATGTGTGTGTCTCTATGTGTCTGTGTCTCTCTCTCTATTTGTGTCTGTGTCTCTCTCTCTCTGTCTCTCTCTATGTGTGTGTCTCTCTATGTGTGTGTCTCTCTCTCTCTATGTGTGTGTGTGTGTGTGTGTGTGTGTTTCTCTATGTGTGTGTCTCTCTCTCTCTCTCTATGTGTGTGTGTTTCTCTATGTGTGTGTGTGTCTCTCTCTCTGTATATGTGTGTGTGTGTGTGTCTCTGTCTGTCTCTCACTGTGTCTCCTCAGTGCGTCTCTTCTCTCTCTCTCTCTCACTGTGTCTCTCTTTCTCTCTCTCTGTTTGTGTATCTCTCTCACACGCTGTATCTCACTGTCTGTCTCTCTCTCTCACACTCTCTCTCTCTCGCGCTCCCTCTCTCTTGCTCTCTCTCCTTTCCTCTAGGAGGCGGGGCACAGGAGGTGGGAGGAGCCGGCAAGAGCCACAAAGCACAAGTTCAGAGCAGAGTCAAACCATAACAAGACCTGACACCAAGATGGAACTGAGTTTACTGAAGGTTCTGGAGCGTGAACAAGTTCTGGAGGTTCTTCGCAGAGACAAACAGCTCCGAGCCATAGAAGAAGACAGGATCAGGTAACTCACTTGGTTCAACAATAGTAATCATAATCAGTTTGTGATTTAAGTGACAGGGAAGTTGTTGATTTAAGCTGAATGTTTTGAAAAAAATAGTCAATGTCTGGACATGGGTTTGAATCTCTGCTGAATGCATACTGTTATGATATGTTGCCTAGGCACGGCTTATTTGTAGAGCAAAATTCGTACACAAGGCATCAAAGTGCTTCACACAACAGGAAATATGCATTAAAATCACACAAACATAACAAACAGTTTAAGACCAAAAAAAAGCAAAGAGGAGCGTGCAAATAAAATCTTTTCAGTCATATGGACAATTAAACAAAACTGTAGCTTAGATTTGAACATTGCCAAAGAAGAAGCTTGTCTCACATCTTCTTCGTCCTGAGAACAGGACTAATGTGATGGTACTTCCTGGTTCTGGTCAGGACCCGAGCAGCAGCGTTCTGGATGAACTGCAGTTGTTTTACAGCTCGTTTGGAGACTTTCTCTTTGTTTCTGTGGCCAAAGACGATGATTTCAGTCTTGTCTGAGTTCAGCTGGAGAAAGTTGTTTTGCATCCACAAACTGCATCTGTTGGATGCAGTGACAGTGAATCCACTGGTCCATAGTCACCTGCCGACAGTGAAACATAGATCTGAGTGTCGTCTGCATCATTGTGATAGGACACATTTTGCTGCTCATCAACTGACCTAACGGCAGCATGTAGAGGTTGAACAGAAGGGGACCCAGGACTGACCCTTGGGGCACCCCACAGATCAGGGGCATGTGGCCCAGCGCTGTGATGAGGTCTAAAACCTGACTGAAAAAACCTGACTGAAAAAACCTGACTGGAAAACATCAAATTAGTAGTTTAGAAAGAGGAAATCTGTGAACTGTAATTACTCAGTACTGCGGCATCAAGACTACTCTTCTCAAGGAGAGGCTTTATGACCGACATTCGGAATGTTCCAGATTGAAGCGACATGTTGACTATGTGAGTGAGTGGTGCTATCAAACTGTTCAGCACAGACTTTAGAAATCTGGTGGATCACACATCGAGGCAGCATGCAGATGAACTGATGATGGTCTCCTGGACAGTTTTGTCAGTTACAGGTGCAAAGTGAGTTAGCTCTAAGTGTCTTGGTGGTTTTAGGGTAATTTTTTGCATTGTGGGATTTATAGCATTTTTAATGCCCTGAACTTTGTCATTAAAGAATAATGCAAACTCATTACACTTGGATGTGAAAATGAGTTCTAATGGCAGCTGAGCTGGAGGGTTTGTTAATCTGTTTACTGTGGCAAACAGGACACGCGAGTTGTTACTGCAGCTTCCACTCAGAAAAATGTCCTTCCCTAGTTCTACATAAAATGAAGTAATGTACAACTTCTCTCTGTAAATCTCTTTTTGAACCTGGAGCTTTGACCTGCACCATTTCTGTTCAGCCCTGCGGCACTCCCTTTTCTGTGCCCTGACCGAATCATCATTTCTCCATTGCGCTTTCTTCTTATTTTGAACAATTTTAGCCTTCATAGGGGCAATGGCACCCATTCAAAACACAAGATGTAACAGAGTTCAACAAATGATTTACATTAGAACATGAGACCTTTTCAAAGTTTATCATTTCCATGAACAGTGCACCTGTGCCATCATTTATGTGTCTCCTCTGAACAACTGCAGGACCAACCGGTGGTTTGGGAGAAACAGACAGGTCAAAGAAGACACAGAAATGATCAGACACAGCAGCATCGACTACATTGACATTTGAAATATTCACCCCCTTTGTATTAGGAGATCTAGAGTGTGTCCTTTGCTGTGGGTGGGGCCACTCACATGCTGAGTAAGACTGAAGGTTTCAAGGACAGCATCAAGTGTTTTTGTCACAAATATTATCAACATGCACATTAAAATCACCTGTAATGACCAAACCATCAAAGTCTGTGAACACAAGTGAAAACATCTCATCAATAATTCTTAGGCAGTGCTGAGGAGGCTTGTATAAAACAATGAAGAGAATGGATGGAGACTGTTTAAGCTCAATTTTAAAGGATACATACTCAAATGATCTGTGGGTATTATTTAATCTCTAAAAATTGCACAGATTCCTCCACCCTTTTGGTTTTCTCGTGTTTCAGATTAAAGTTGGATGGAGCAGATTCTATTAGACTTTTCCTGGTGAGACATTTTCTGTGTTTTTGTCAAACCATGTTTCAGTTGAAAACATGAAATCAAGATTATAAGAAAAAATGAGTTATTTTTCAAACACTTACCTATATTAATGTGGTTATATTGTGACATGTCCAGCTCCGTCCTGGGCTGTGCTCTGGACTCGGTGCAGGAGGTGGGGGACAGGAGGGTCCTGGCTAGATTCACATCTATGCTGGACCATGAGTGTCACCCCCTGTAGGACACTCTCTCCGCTCTGGAGAGCAGCTTCAGTGAGAGACTGATCCACCCTCGATGTGTGAAGGAAAGGTTCCGTAGGTCTTTCCTTCCTGCTGCTGTCAGACTTTATAACAAAAACTGTTAGTACTGAACACTCGCAATACTGACCTAACCTAATACTGATGTACAATTCTGTCATATGTGCAATTACTGTGAAATTCATGTGCAATCTATGTGCTGTCGTGACACATATTCATGTGCAATTACTGTCGTGATCACATGCAATGGTATTTATTTATTTGTCTATGGGAGTTTTTATTTATTTATAGGAGATCTTCTACTGAAAGTGTTTTTCAGACTTCCTATAAGTGATCTGTTCTTCTGTATCTACCTCTGGATCTACCTGCGTTGCACCAATGAAATTTCCCCATGTGGGACAATAAAGGAATATCTTATCTTATCTTATGTATAATCATGAGTTTCAATAAAGATGCGTGACACTGCAGGTGAAGTAAAACGAAAACTTATATTGAGCTATATCAATTTGAACCTGAACATGTTTGTAGTTAATAGTGCCATAATAATTTTACTTGTCCCACACAGTAAAGCTTGTACTGAGGTTATAAAGGAGGATTATTAAAGGGGACGTGAAAATTATGTTTTTGTAACCATCTTATGTTGGTGTTCCCTCATTTACATACTCAAACTTGTATTTCAAACATATTTTTTGATTATGTATGTTTGAATTTGCAGTTTAAGAGTGTTAGTCTATTATGAGGTCACCATGGTCCATACCTGCTTTTTAAACCTATCAGTGTGTTGTTCTGCACAATATCTGTTTTCACCTATCCCCTATCCCCACCCACTGCGCTGTACTTACTTGAAATTTGTATTTAAAATAATTCAGGGTCATACATGTAGGGTTTGAACATTATTGTAGTTTACAATTAACAAAATGTGAAATAATGACCTACTTATCATAGTTTAATGCCAAATAAGTTAATCAATAACAAAGCATAAGATGTGCTCTTTAAGCTTGCAGTGCTTGAGGAAAGATTTGTCTGAGAGTAGCATTTGGCCCAAGAGCCGTAGTTTAGACGTGTCTGATTGAGTGTTTTCATGTTTGCAGACGGCTGAAGCAGGACTTGCAGGAGATGCGTAGAAAAGGTGTAAAAAGCTCGGCTCGGCAGTGCAGCGAGCGGCCATGTGCTCGATGCCAGAGGCCGCTGGGAAAGCTCTGGAACCGAGGAGAAGTCTGCCACGGCTGCAGTCACCGAATCTGCTCCAAATGCCGCATCAGTGTGACCACCATTGACTGGAAATGCACCGTCTGCTTTGCTTACAGGTAACAAGAGATATTCTGAGCATGAGACAATGTTCACAGGAACCAGCCACAGACCACAGAAAGAGCTCAGTCAGACCTGGACCCACATTGACAGTTCTCACGAAATGCATGCAGCAATATATTTAGGGTGAAAGATGACTGTATGGGCTGCTGTTCATGATATTCTTGTAATCGCGGGGTCTAAGTGTGGTTTAGGCAGGACACTGATTGTGACTATTATGTACACTATTGCGTCATAATACTCGTAACTTCTCATTTACAGAGCTGTCAAGTGCCGAACTGGAGAGTGGTTTCTGGAGGAACAGACAAAGAAATTTCCTACCACAGGTTATTTTTCACATTCACATTAAATGATAATGTCCTCTTTAAAATATATTTATAGAGTTTACTGGGGCCATGATTAATGACGAAAAAAGTTGTTTTCCGCCATCAGAAGCTGAACGAGCCCCACAATTGACCAGAACCCACAATTAAAACCAGTTTGCAGTCAAATCCAAAAGGGCTCGCTATGATACGTGTTATAATGCATACAGTTTCTATGAATGATGTTAAACTATTCTTTAAGAGCTAAAAAGAGAATGTATGACTGTATTATTTTTGTAGTGTATATATAAGTATGCAGATCCACATAATGTTCCAGTTTCCTTTACCTGCAGGAAATGAGAGTGTGGGAGAGAAGCTGCTGAAGACCTACGGCGTGCTGAGGTAATCCTGGTGTCTGCATGTTCCATCTGAGTCTGTTTTTTTGTGGTTCTGTTTATTAATATGTTATTATTCTGCATTTCTACAGTCATATAGCCATTGTGCCCCCAACACCACCTCCTCATTTGGATTGTGCGTTTCTGAGCAAATCTGGGGTCTGTATAAGAATATTTTACAATTAGGTTATATTTAACTGCATAATTTATCATTGGGATGCAAAACAATGTGTAATATAATATTTTTTTTTGCAGAACTTAAAAAACTCGAAGTCTTTCAGAAGCTCCATGGAGGATTTGATACTTTCTGTCACCAATAATATAAAACGAACAGGTAACACAAGCCTTGCACTTCAAAAGGAGGTCACATATTTTGCATCCGTTATGTTGTGAGCAAATTACGATTTTAATCTTGCCACAGCGACACACAAAGTCTAAATCTACTGACAAAGATGCATTCATCTGTGTAATACATCCGCCACCGCTTCAGTCATCTGTGATGTCATCAAATTTGGCCAGATAAGAAAAACTTCCAGTTGTAGTAATCAGCAAAAAAAATCCAATAGGCGATGCAGTTGGAGTAGGGATTATATACTTAATATTTAGAGTATTTTTAAATGTTATTCATTATTAAAAACGTGTTTGTAACATTTATGTCCTGCAGAGAAGTCAACATCAGAAAATGATGTCAGGCACGATCACCTCAAGGTTAAAAACTCAATGAAATTGTTCCATCTGAGTGTTCATAAAAGTTTATCCGACACAGACATCAGCAAAAGTCTCAAGGTAAGGACTTCTGGCAAAACTGCATTTAACTCTGACAACATTTGGGATTTGCTTACTTTTCAGTCACTGAAGAAAATTCATGGCTGATTTGTTGGACTTAAAATAGCACACTCATTTTAGATCTATATTTTTCAGTTTCCCAGGTATACGCAGGTGGCACTATAGTACAGACCACTTCAAAATGTTGTTCTTAAACCGTGCAGACAATGAGTGCACATAAGTGTTTTTAATGTTAGTGATATTAAGGTATTTGTGACACACGTAAAAAAAACGCTAAGAGTTTCCAAATAGTTGTGATTAATATTGATGTTCCATGTCTCAAGATTGTGTGAAAAAAATGTGAGCTTATTTGGGTAAAAGCCCGGTGACTAATTCAATGAAATACTGAAGGAGTGAAATCCATAATTTCAATCCAACATGGCTGACTCTTGTTGTAAAAGTCCTGTTCCTCTCAAAGAATTCCTTTTGTTATCCGGATATTGATTAAATCAATGGTCAGTGGTGTTTGACACAAAACTTTGATCTTAAATCTAGATGGATTGTATATATATATAATTGTATGTATATAGCATTTATGGGCTCATTATATATTTCTTTTTCAGCTTTTCAAAGTGCCCAGTCTTCCAAATGTGTTTAAGAAAAGCAGGGAGAGCGACCAAGAGAGCTGTTCTACAGGAGCAGAGGACGACGCCTCCTTCACTTCAGTGGGTTTGAGAACAGTCACTTCCTGTCACATTACACAAGACGATGAAAGATCTGAACCAGTGACGGGGCTAATGCAACACCAGTTTCAAGATTAGAGTAATTCTGTGGAAAGTGCATATGAACCGTTAAGAGGATCCAAACAGTTGTGATGACTGTTACAAAGCTAATTTGAGTTTGTAACAGTGGTAACTAGTTATACATATGTTTGTGAAGAACATGATAGGCTTTCAATACAAACAAGACATTGTGTTTAAGTACTGATCAAAGCTCTTTCATGATTTGTTTCACTGTAATCATGAGGTCACTTTGTTTTTGATGTCCCCATGAAATGAATAATTGATCAACAATGCTACAATACTATATTTGAAAGATAATCAGAGCAATTGTGTGTGGCTTTTACATAAAAATATATATGTTTATGATTTTAATTTATCGTATGATTTTATTATTGTTTGATCCTGTCGGGGCGTCAGATTAGAGGGATAAAGGTAACTTGTTTATCCTGGGTCCAATGCAAGACAGAGACCCTCACAAATCTGTCCAGTGGATTTATCATAGAGAACATGTGCCCACAGAGAGGATGTTTTGGCTGGTATGATGTTTGTAATGGAGTTTAAAGACTCGACTGGAGATAACCTAAGGTTCCGGAATACTTGATGCGATTATGTGTCATGTATTAGTTACTAGGAACGGAACGTAACAATAATCGAAATATTCTGATATCGTATCGCCAAAAGTCTTGATATTGTGGACTCTAACAATATATCGATGAATAACCTCCTTTGCTTAAGTGCATTTCAGCAACAGCTAAAAAGAACAGCGGGGACTACATAGACCATGATCCTTTGCTCCAATTCATAGCAAACTACATGAACAAATAACTGTTACTAAGCGCTTTAGAGATATGACAGAAATGATTCCCACCAAAGACTTGTCAGCGCATTTAAAAAGGGAAAAGTAGCTCTCTACAAACTCAAAATAAATATTGTACTGCAAACTTAATATCGTGATTAATCCCTGTTAGTCACTGTGTATAATTAGGCCTTGGCAAGTTTTTAAACTTTTCTTAGGTTTTATTTAATTTTTTTGCAACTGTTTATTGGAAAAATGACCTCTTGACCTCTGTCTGTCTGCACTCGTAGGCCTAACATTTGACCTCACCTCACACACTTGTTCCCTTGGTTCCTTCAGGGCAGCTGTGGCAGCATGAACACAGACTGTGGAGCCCTGGATGCCCTGACCAGAGCAGGAGAGCTGGAGCTGGCTGTGGCCTACAACAACACAACATCCTGTTTGGAGATTTCAGTTGGCGCCTGTCGAAACTTGACTTGTGGAGACGCCAAAAAGAAGAAATGTAACGCGTACGCACTTCCTTCTTAGTCCTTTCTCCATTTACTGATCCCTTCCAAGCTGTGCTTCACAGGCCAAAAACAATTGGCTATAACGAATATGTTACAAATTACTTAATATATTTTAAAATGATTAATCGATTAGTTGTTTGGACTGCAAAAGGACAATGAAAGTGAGATTTTTACAAGTGTGGGAACTCTGAGGACAGATCTTATCCTGCTCAGAGGAGAATGAAGAGTTCTCAGACCAGTTCACAGACTGAGAATGACTTTTAGATGAAAGTCCAAACACTGTCCACAAGACTTCAACTCAATCTTTTTCTACAGTACTAAATGTCGGTGTAATCCCTCATTCGTCCAGGCGTGTTCCATAGTAGAAAATGCTTCAGTTGTAGTCATCTGGACTCAGTTAGAAAAAATAGACGTTTCGACTCTCATCCAAGAGTCATTGTCATTGTACTAAATGTACACATTTCCTGTGTCTTTTCAGTTGTATTCCTGCTCTGTCTAAGCAGTAAACCTCTTCTCTCAGTACTTGGCATGTTTAGAATTCTGTGATGGGAATTATTCAATGACTCACAATTCTCCTCAGACAAATATTCTAATTTCTGTAAAGTATAGGCTATTTATTTATTATTTCATTCATTTCCTGTCATTCTTACTAAGGACACAAGTGCAGACACATGTGTTTGTGACAATGTAGCCCAATTATTGTTTGGTCCGTCCAATCTAAAAAGTCGATCTGTCCTATTCTGTTACGTGGGTTTGATGTTTGTTTGCGCAAACACTGTTAATAAAAAAAACAACATTAGGTTCAATAGATATTCATTACATAACCCCCAATTGCTTAAACATTTTCTTTTTACATTTGTGGGAGTTTATTGCGATTGTGAGCTCATACCTGATGTTCCTCAAACGTTAAAAAAAAACGTATTTGTCACAATATTGGTGGGTTTATTACATTAAATGTGATTATATTTGTAATACTATGTACATATTGGTTAGTACTGGATGGGAGACAGCAGGGAAAACCAGTGACTTTAGCACCAACTGTCCACTTTGCCTCCAGTGTTGATTTATGATAATACAACACGTGCACTGTCCCCACCAAATAAACCAATATGTTTTATGGTTTTGTTGTGCACTTTTCATTCACAGGTATGTCCAAGTGTTCATCCGCCCGGAGAAGCACGCTAAGCTGAAAACCACAGTGAAGAAAAACACCACAAATCCAGTCTACATGGAGGTCTTAAAGGTCCTGCTTTGAGAATGTGGCTAAATATATATCCGCTCTCAACAATTATACAGGTTTCTCATGACGAGGGTTTATGTGTTTGTTTACAGCATCACGTAGAGCGCTCCATGTTGACTGGCAAGCAGCTGCAGGCCTGCGTTTTCAACTCTGGGAGCCTGAGGAGGAAAGCCTTCATGGGGGAAGCCTTGATTCCTCTGGACGGGTGGGCTTTGGACACGCCCGTGCAGAGCTTCCACTGGTATCCACTGTGCGCCAAAGTAAGACGACTGTGATGTTGATAATATAATCATTCTTATTGTATATATATATGTTTGGTTGCTAAAGTGCTGCAGTGTTCGTGAACGTTCCATCTATTGTCCCGCATCTGAGTTCACAAACCCACACGTTCACACCTGCATACGTGCACATGGGATGCAAAGGCAGGTAAAGTGTCTTGCCCGAGGACACAATGGCAGTGTGTTGTCTATTGAACCTCTAACCTCCGGACAAGGGTCACGGCTGCCACATAACCTGACATTGGTACATCGGTGGTTGCTGCTAAAATGCTAAAAAAACCTTTCAACATCTACACGATGAACTGCAGAGGATGAGGTGAACTTCATCCAAATAATCTACATATTCAGTACAAGGAGAGCATATGGTGGACATCAGCAGCCATTACATTTTTTGAAAATGACAGCTTAAAGCAGTTGTGCTATCTTTGTTTCCAAACATAGACACAATAGTAAAGGTAGAAGCCGATATTAATCAACAGAATGGGCCTTTATAGCAGGTTGACGGTTTAAATCCCTCATTATGTCTGTGCGGTTTGCAGCAGGACACGGTGCTTTGGACACTGCGCTCACTTCACCTTCTCTGTGACACACACCTGTCTGTCCACACTCACCTGTCTGTCCACACACACTTGTCTGTCCACACACACTTGTCTGTCCACACACACTTGTCTGTCCACACACACTTGTCTGTCCACACACACCTGTCTGTCCACACACACTTGTCTGTCCACACACACTTGTCTGTCCACACTCACCTGTCTGTCCACACTCACCTGTCTGTCCACACTCACTTGTCTGTCCACACACACCTGTCTGTCCACACACACTTGTCTGTCCACACACACTTGTCTGTCCACACACACCTGTCTGTCCACACACACTTGTCTGTCCACACACACCTGTCTGTCCACACACACCTGTCTGTCCACCACATCATATAATATTATATATTTAACATCTACTCATATTTATTCTTGCTCATGTCAGGTTGTTGAATGTTGGCATATGTCAGATTTGGTTTGCTCACCAGTTGTGGGTCTATCTGGAACTTATCTATATTTTTTGTATTTATTTGTTTGATTAAAACCATCAGTTGGGTTGATAAATCAAATAAAAAAATATGATTACAGCATTTTAAAACTCAACAAACAAACAAACAAACAAACAAACAAACAACAAACAAATGGGTGACATGAAACAGTCACATCATATGTCAAACACATGTTGCATCCTTTGTAGTAGTAGTAGTAGTAGTAGCTCTTGTAGTTGTAGTTGCAGTAGTAGCTCTTGTAGTTGTAGTAGTAGCTCTTGTAGTTGTAGTCGTAGTAGTAGCTCTTGTAGTTGTAGTTGTAGTCGTAGTAGTAGCTCTTGTAGTAGTAGTAGTTCTAGTTGTAGTAGCTCTAATAGTAGTAGTTCTAGTTGTAGTAGCTCTAATAGTAGTAGTTCTAGTTGTAGTAGCTCTTGTAGTAGTAGTTCTAGTTGTAGTAGCTCTTGTAGTAGTAGTAGTTCTTGTAGTAGTAGCTCTTGTAGTAGGAGTAGTAGTTGTTATTGTTGTAGTAGTAGCTCTTGTAGTAGTCACCTTCATCATTGCAGTACTTTAAGTACCTTCTCTCAGTGGATTGTCACCAATCACAGACAGAGCCACATCTTGGCCTTGATTGATTTTCCTGCTTTTTGGTTTCTTAAGTTTGTCTTCTTCTTGTATAGTTGCAGTAGATCACTCGTGTGTACTCTGGACTGTTCTACATGTGAATAAATACAATTTGAGGAGCAAGTCTTCCTTCTACCATCAGGGGTCATGCTTGCCTACTTTTCCACTCTGACCAGGGTGTGTCAACAAACTGGCAATAGTCTTTTTGTGAGGAAACGAGTGATGTGGTCTTAGGTCCTACAACATGAAAACAAATCTCTGTTTCTCACAGACAGAAGTTTTTGTGACTGACACATTCCTGACGAGAGGAAGAGCTGTCGATGCTGACGCTGTGTTTCTGTATTTTAGGAGTCTAATAACTGGACCTGATCGCCTGTCTCTGGGACCTCAGCTGTTTAAAGTCACTTCAAGTTCACACTGTTTTCCTGGTGCACGGTGGCAAAGGCGGTTAGCGCTTCTGCCTGCCACGAAGGAGATCATGGGTTCGATTCCCGGACCAGACCAACATCACATGATCTCCTCCCACCGTCCAAAGACATGCATGTGTTAGGCAAAATTGGTGACTCTAAATTGGCCCTAGTGAATGAATGTGAGAGTGAATGATTGTCTGTAATGTCTGTGTCTCTCTGTTGACCTTGCGATGAGTTGGCCACTGTCCAGGGTATACCCCGCCTAAGGCCCAAAGTCACTGGGATAGGCTCCAGTCACCCGCGAATGAAAAGTATATTTCCATAAGAAATACTGATGAAAAAATATCAGTGTCTTTGGACTCGGGGAGGCAATATTTACAAATCTCTGCATCTGAGCTTTATTTGCTATCTTATTTATCATTATTTATTATCTTTTTGTTTTCTCTCTATCTGAAAATGAGTGTTCAAACAGAGACGGCTCAGTCATTTTAAAAATGATGTCATATGGTGTTTGCTGTTTGCCCTTTCATCTGTGATACATTTGCAGATACATTTCAGATAAATTGGTCAAAAGTTTTGTTTCAGATTCCCTGTGAGGACAAACCACCAGGTGCACTTCTCACTTTAAGGTTAACTTATGAAATATTCACACATTTCCATTCAGATTAAGTTATAACTAAAGAATGCAAATTAGTTTATATTCATTAGTTCATAAACACTAAAAACAGCTTTTACTTTCATGATCAATTTGTAGCATTTTTGAGGTATTTAGCAGCAAAATAAATAAGTAATTTCATTGCAAAAACTTGAAACTCAAAACCTAAATTGTACAAACTGAAGTTGGATGGGACTCTACAAAGAGGTAACTACTCTTATTGGCTAATATTGTGTTAGAGTAAATGAAAGACTAAAAACAAGCAGTCACTTTCCTCCTGTGAGAGCCTCTTGAAGTTCTTGGCTCTGAGTCTGAACTTTACTGTGGTTTTCTCCTTCCACAATGAGCTCTTTGTGCAGTGGCAAAAAGTCCTCATTCACACTCTCTCTACCTTTTCTTTGGGAGGAGCAAACATGCACTTGTATTAACTACAGAATATGTCTCCATGGAAACAACATTAACATGACACAAGGCTGAGCCAGACTTTTGGGACGCGGGCCAGCCGGAAACATTGTACGCTTTATTATTGTTACATGACTTATTATATCAATAAAGGTTTGTTTTAGCAATGCACTTCCTTCTATTGAAATATGCAAACTCTAGTAAAGGCGTAAATGAGTGATGAGTGAAACTGGACGTGTTATTCCGTGGTCAGTGAGAATTCTAACGCTAACCGGAGTGCGTTTATTTTATATAAGCGCACATGTGGTTCCAGCAGCAGTAAATCACAGTTTTTATCATTACGCTGTGGCCATCACCGTAGCAACAGGTAAACAAATGAGCTACTGTTAAAAGGGACTAGCGTCAACTAAAACGGAGATAACTGATCCCTCGGACAGCAAAATGACCGCAAACAGTTTGTTATATTCACCAATTGACGCTCGCGGTTTGAGGGACCCGCGGTATAAGTGGATTAAATAACTCACGTGTTACGCAGTTTTAACACGTTTGTGTCTGTGGCGACATTAGCAGCATTAGCATTAGCAAAACAGACATAACTGCACATTTCTAACTAGAATAGGGTAAAGTAGAGAGCAACTAAAGGGGAAATAACACAAGGACTATGAATATGTTAGTGGGATATGTAAGCATTAAACAACAAGTACCATAGGTTCTCTACAATCAACACACGTACAATAAAATGTATTTATTTGCTAATGAATATTGTATTTAACATATAAACTTTCCAATAAACCATATGTGTATTAAACGCAAAATATATAAATTGAACTGAAAAAAAAAAACATTTCCATATCCCACAAATAGTATAAATAAGTGACTCAAGCATGATTTTAAACTATAGCAACATATGTTTTAAATAAAAACTCAAATTGCGATTCTTTCAAACACTAAAAACGGCTTCTAACTCACATGCATTCAACCAATTACAGCCCTTGCTCCAAAGTATTGTTTGCAATTCTGCAAATTCTTTGTAGTAATTTATTCTAGATTTGTCTCAGTACAGAATAAAAATAAAAATACAATAAATCAATTGGGCCCAAAAATTATGAATTTCACAAATTCAAAAATATCTGGACAAAAGCGGGGCGGGAGGGAGTTTCTGTTTTGTCCACAACTAATATTTAAATGAACACCATGTCACTTTTCATGTGGGGGTCTGACTCCTGCTTTTCTTCATGGAGACGTTATTGCTTCGCCTACAATGTTCCAGGACGTGGCATTAAATGTATCTGTCTCCACTGGGACGAGCAGATGATGCATCAGGCCATGTCTCTGTGGAGAGGTGAGAAATAATGCATGTTCTTTATCCTTTTTTATCCACCTTATTCCAGAAGCCCGTCTGAGCGCCGCCATACGCCATTCTTCCGGTCGTTAGTTAACATAAGGCTGTCGACCTTGAGAGAAAATAAGTTCTACACGGACTAAAAAGCCGTTTTCGGGCCGCTCATGGAATCTGCGCAGTGTTGACTTGTTTGTCACATGAACATTGGATATTTTACACATATTAATCTACTTTGAAGCATGTTTTAGTTTTCTTTTCCTTTGTTCTCCATTTAAACCAATGGAGTTCCCGCTGAACCGGAAGTGAGATCATAACAAGTGCTAATCACGTGGGAAAAGAAGGGAAAGTGGGCGGGGCGAAATAAGGTCAATAGAGAAGTTTAATGCCAGACTATGGAACATTCCTGCCACAGCAATATCATCTCCACGGAGAAGAGCAAGTGACAGACCCTCCACTTGAAAAGTTACATTGTACACCTTTGAAACTAAAATAACTGAGTCTGAAAACAGATCTCAAACACTTTGGCACGAGAGTGTTTGCCTCATGTGGGTGATGACGCTCTGTTTCCATGAGTCTGTTTAAAAGTGAGACGTGCTCGACTCCACAGCGGGGGCATTACAAGGCCTCAAACTCGTCGATCCTCTGCTTGGTGTTCCCCTGTCGGATCTGCCGCAGCGTCTTGTACTTGTCCCGTCCCACTCGCACGTTCTCACTGTGCAGGATGTCGTTTGCCGTTTTCTTTGAGTCGTCCCGGGCATGCGCCAACTCTGAGGTCAGGGCCTGGAAAGGAGGAGCACAGGACGGTTTCATTTCACAATGTTGAAATGCATTGTATTCATGAACACTCAGGGCTCTTTGCATTATGCTCAGTGGTGGTAAACTGCTGCTGGCCACAGCTGCCCTGGTTTAGACTGAAGCGAGGCTGCCAATCTGTGCCAGCGGCTCCTTTGACCTTCACCAATCACTAACACATCACATTTATACTCTCCACTTGCCTGGAGACATGACATCATGCACGACACCACTATATGGAGGACCCCGAGTGTCTCATTAAATGGGATAAAATCTTTCTCAAAAGAGTCTTAAAAGAGTTTATAATAAATAAATTAAAAAATGCTTCATGAAAAGTGTTCACATTACTTAATTAATTGATTTCTAAAACTGATTTGTGAAAAACTTTGAACTACAAATACTTCAGTTAATTTACAAATCCTTTTAGGAAAACCTTTTTTCAATGTGTATTACCTTCTTCAATTAACCACTATAATGGGCCCTTTTCACAAAACCGATTGGATAGTTCTGTTTGCTTAAAAAATGCGGAGAATTAACTGAGTCTCACAAAAATAAATCTATAATTAATTGGCACAAAGCGAGTTACAGATGGATAATCACAGGCAGCATGTTAATACCTTTAAATACCATGTAAATACTTCACCTGAGGACATCTATCAAAGTAAGTGGTTTTGTCTCCAGCTAATGCTAACATAAAATAAATGTAGTCATTAATGTTAAAATGACACCACAAACTGAACTAACCTGTTCACAAAAACACTACAATGTACTTTTATCAGGTTTGTTTTATATTTAAGTTAATGTATGTTCGCTTTTAGCTTTGAGACAAAAACACTTTTATAAACATGTAGGTTCCTACAGTGACATATTTACATGGTACATTAAAGTCTTAATATGCTGCAGTGAGTATCCATCTATAACTTACGCTTTTTACTACTTTATTTTTAAGTTTGAATAAGTAAAGCTAATGTAGTTGGTGTGACCCTTCATTTATCCAGGAGTGTTCCATTGTAGAAAAAATGGAGTTATATCATCTGGACTCACAACGTTTCGAGAGTAGGACATAAAACCTGAGTTCCCAGACTGGATTTGCAGATTGAGCGTGACTCTTGGATGAGAGTCGAAACATTTTGTTTTCTAAAAACACATCCAGACGATACAACTGAATCTTTTCTTCAATAAAACGTATGTACAAAACTGCCACAACAAAAGAATGCTAAAGATAAATCCACAAACCAGCAAAACTGCAGGAATTGAGTTGGAGAAAAAAATATGATTATGATTATAACAATAATAAACACAACAACAAATGAATAGTTAACATAAACTACAACTAAAATAACAACAATTACAATATTATTACTGCCATCACCATCATCTCCATCATCATCATATCCAATTTGAATGCCCTGGTGTTTCGGTGCACTTTGGTTTTTAATCACCAAGACAGGTTCCTATGTTTGTGAGCAATAAACCTTTTTTGATTCTGATTCTGATTCTGATCATTAGCAACAAACAGAATACACTGCTGTTCTCTTCTTGCATCCATTGATTGTCATTGTCATTTTTCATTCAATGTTACTCTTTGTATTGTATTGATCCACTTCTGCCCCTTTTCCATTAGTACCATCTCGACTCCACTCACTCTTAACATGGGGAAGGGTACTTTTCTCCAGCTCTTTAATTATCATTTTCAATGTCTGAATATGTAACTTTCATCTGACTTTCATATTTGGATTTATTTGAGCAAGTCTCTGCTTATTCCCACAGAGAATGAACAAAAGGAGAAGTGGAGATCTGCACTTGTAAACGGGAAAAGGGCCTATTGGCTTTTCTGGTCTTCCTGGCTAGTGTAAACAAGGAGTCCTCTGATTGGCTTACAAGTTTCTCAAACCAGTCAGGGACACATTTCCAGATTGTGCTGGACGTTTTTATCCATGGTGCGTGTTCTGGGTTAATGGGGGAAACCGGAGGAAACTCGCCCAGACACAGGTCGAAATATTCAAACCCAAAGTCCAACCCCGGAGTCAATCCTGCCGCCGTCTTGGAGAGATGCGGGAGTGCTAGCCATTAAACCACTGTATACATAAAATATATTTGTTTTATTTTGTACAATTCAGAGGCTGGAACCAAATCCATCCCCCCTGACTCAGCCCAGGACCCCCTGCAGGTCTCAGATGGACATGATCCACTGGCAATTCAGACAATCGGAGAATTGCTTCAGAGAAAAAAATATATATTTTCAAAAATGTTTCCATGCTCTCTTCAGTTGCAGAAACCAAACACAAAATGATTCATATTTAAAATTAAAAAAAGCTCTGTTGAAATGTGAAAAAATGATAAATTCCCCCAAACCTTTGATAAATCCGTACCGGTAATTAGAAAATATGACCAACTTGACTGTAATAGAGCTCAAAAACCACATAAGTCTAGCAGATTAAACTAAATACTGTGTGATAAGGTATTGTCTATGTAGTGAGTAGTAGTAGTAGTAAATAGTAGTATTGTCTGAGATAGAAGAGGAGGCGCCGCTGACCTTCAGCTGCTCCTGGACCCTCTGGTTCTTTTCCGCCTCGGTCAGCCGCTCCTCCTCGTTGCGGTGCTGCTCAATGGCCTCGTACTGCAGGTGAGCGCTGTGGGAGTCCTCGCTGTCGCTGTTGTCATCCAGCTGGTCGTACATGGGTGGGGGAGGCGGAGGGGGTGATGGAGATGGAGGGGGTGGCGCCACCATGTTGACCAGCTCCTCTCTGGTCTTCATCAGATCATCCTGCGCCGCTTGGGCCTGGCCACAACGTATTTGGGGATATTTGGGTTAAATTTGAACTTTGACATACAATTTGAATCCTACCACTCACTCATTGTGCCCCACTGTGCCCATTCCACACTGAACTACACACTTCTTGACCTCTTGCCACTCACTCACGTGCCCATTCCACACTGAACTACACACTTCTTGACCTCTTGCCACTCACTCACGTGCCCATTCCACACTGAACTACACACCTCTTGACCTCTTGCCACACCTCCCTCTGGAATAATCCGGAACTGCGGGTGGGCTGATGTGTTCATTTGTGCTGCTGATGTGTTGCTATTTACTATTTTTGGACTCTCAATAGAGCGACTTGTTATTGATGGACTTTGGATACTGCAATTTCTCATAAATGGATTTGTTCTGCATTTGTTGTTATTGATATCATTGAATAGCCATCAATTTTGAATGTCTGCCCTGTTTGTTATATGTCTGTATGTCATTTATTATTTTATGAAATATGTTGGTTTCCTGTACACTTCATTTATTGCACAATCCTTTCTCTGTAGCATTTTGTCAAAGCTCTCTGCAGCCACTTGATCACATATTTGGTGATTGACAGGAATTCCATGGTGACGCTGAGGGGAGGGGCTTCAGAATATGCTATGACGGTGAAGGACAGGAGGAGGTGGTAAAGACAATCTGCTTTTGATGTTGATTATTATTTGATTTTCATTTGATTATTATAATTTGCCCCATCTAATCATTGTTTAGGAGATCAAAAAACCGTCAATAGAAGTTGGATTGGAACACAAGAGAGGTGAAGGGACGGAAAGGTGCTGTGGTGGGTCAGTGACTCACCTTGTACTGCCATGAGCGAGCCTCATCTTCTTTGAGTTTTTTGGCCTCTTCCAGAAGTTTAATCTTCGCTGAGCGCTCCTCCAGCTCGGCCGCCTGTGAAATGCAAAGGAAGTTCATGTTTAATGAAGTTTAGTGCAGCCAAACAATAAAAGAATCAGCAGATTAAGTGTTATTAATCTTATACAAAAGTGTGATTAATAATAATTCATGTCATTAACGTACGTAATTTACCTTTCCCAATATTAGATGAGCCTTTATCTTTTTTATCTTGAGTTTCTCTTGCTCTAAGTCTCTATTTGTAATAGTTATTCTGCTTCTCCAATACCACCAATACTGTTTCATTTTCTAACTTTCTGCTGGTAAAATCAAACATTTTGGTCAGTCCATTGAAGTCATTTCAGACTTGTTGGAGCTTTGAACCATGTTGTAATTGTTCCTTAAACATTAAACCATCAAAGTTGTGTTTAGAGTTGTATTTACACATGATAAATTGCTATGTTTGCTATCGTCAATTGCAGCTCTACAAAAACAACTTGAAGAGGCCGGAGCAAAACAGCGGCGGCGTAAGTAAGTAAATGGACTTATATTTATATTGTGGATTTAAGTTTTAGATCATTATTACAATTTAAGATGTTCAAACTAGGGATGTCCCGATCAGGTTTTTTTGGCCCAGATCCGATTCCGAGTCATCTGATTTTGAGTATTTGCTGATACCGAGTCCCGATCCGATACTTTCATAACACATTTGAAAAAATGTACAAATGCAACATAAACAGGTTGTCCCCAGTTATATTTTATTTCTTAACACTTTAACAGTGCACCTTTCTTTGAGGTAGCTTGAATAAGAAATAATAGTACAAAATTTGAATTCAACTTAAAATACCCAGCAGCATGTAAACAAATAAGCAAAGTGTGTATTAAATGAAAGTGCAAGAATGTCATAAAGTAAGGCCATAATGTGCTTTTCAGAACTGCACTCTTAATTCTCTTCTGGCTTATAATAAATGTATGTTTTTCTTGATGAAATCCGTCTGAATGTCGAGTCGAGCCACGGTGTCTATCACGCCGTGCCCACACTCCATCTCACCCATGGCTTTCTTCATATTAGCAGCATTTGTCGCGCAAAATGACATGCACCCGTTGCTTGTCGATGCCCAAGTTGTTGAGCATTTTTTCCTTAATCTGTGTGATGCGCTCTGCTGTGACAAACAAAACTAAAGTTTACTGAAGTAAAGTGAGGGCTTTACGGCAGTAAAATGTCGTGATCCGTTCATGCATTATACGGAGGTGAGAGAATATAATAATCTTGAAATGTATAGCGCTGATCAAACTAATAAGAGTAAAATTTATATCCTATCACTGAACGGGACGCAACATCCGATATCGATCGAGTCTGAAACCACATCGGATTGGGACATATATATATATTTTTCTTCACGTTGTTTAATTATTTCAATTCTTCACAAATCTAAATAAATAAAACCTATAAAAAAAGCTGTATTGGCTATTATTTAAGTCTACTCCATAATATATCTGTGTCGTCACATTGTTAGGTAAATGTACATAACCAAACAACAGGCTAGGTGGGGTTCAAGGCCCTTCATTGCGTCTTGCGGGTGTAACTGGCTCTTACGGTGGACAGATGTGAGCTGCTTCTGTTGGCCCATATTATTCAGTTTAACCAAACAGGCTCTTTTAGATTATGTAGGAGGCTTTAAATGGAAGAGGAGGAGCCTTGCTGATATCACAGTTAATGTAAATGTGAGATCCACAATGTTCTCGCCAAATACTTTTTGCTACCCGTCCTTTATTTACCCGTCCTTTATTTCTTCTGAGTCCTTTATTTCTTCTGAGAGCTCGCGGTGTTCAACTTGGCATTGGTTTGTTCTGTGGCGCAGAGCAAAACTGCACCGCTCTCGTCCACGATTGAAACATCAGCCACTGAGTGATCGTCCACGTGTGGACTCGCTGGGCTGAGGTTTGAGGATGGCGGTGGGACACCGCCGCAGGCGCTAGCAAAAAGTATTTGGCGAGAACATTGTGGATCTCACATTTACATTAACTGTGATATCAGCAAGGCTCCTCCTTTTCCATTTAAAGCCTCCTACATAATCTAAAAGAGCCTGTTTGGTCTAAACAGGCCATGTGATTAATCTGCATTAGTTCAGATTAATGTGTTCAATTTCTATGATTAATCTCACAATCATTTGCCCTAATTATGCATCACTTGCATTTAGTGATAATTTGTTATACACATGGATCATTATTTTTTTACATATTGTTTCCTTTAACCAAAATAGTCCATTGACTTCCAGTTCAAAGTCACGTAACTGATTCTCAACTGCCCTCTAACCTAGGGCCAAACTGCCATGATGCTTTGCACATGTGGAATCTCACCAGGGACTGTGGATTCAAGTCGCAGTAGTTCAACCAGTTGAAGAGCAACGATATCGTAACATGCTGTTATATTATTACAATCCGACTTAAATTCATTGAGAAATGATTCGAATGAGGAACTGAATCTAAGACACATGTGCTATAATGTAGGCAGCCGCGCTCACGCCATGGCCATAAGCACTATATGTCTGTTTCAAAGTTTCTCCTCCTTGACACTTGGTCAGTTTCCACTCACCAGTTGCTCCTGGTTGTGCTGCTGGTCAGCTGCCTGCCGGGCCAGCTCCTCTTTGGCCAGCAGCGCAGCCTGTCGTTCACTTTCCAGACGCGCTGCCTCCTCCTCGACCCTCCTGCGCTCCTGCTCCAGGGCCATAGCCCGTTTCATCTGGTCGTGGAGGTCTGAAACGCACACGTCAGTGCCGTACAGTCATACAGTTGTTTCAATTATTACCATCTTTGTGCTCTACTTTTTTCCAGCTCAAAACTGGATTCAACTAGAAAAACCAGTAGAAGGAGTGAAATAAGTAGTAGGAGCGGCCTCAACGAAACCCATCAGCGCTTCACAACCTTTACATGAATGCGAGGAGCCCGGGTTCTGGCCGACTCCAATTTAACACAATTGCCAAAATACATGTAAATCCAGAACTCCAATTGTGGGTGATTGTTATTCAATGCAGTTTTACAACTAAAAATATGTACTGGGATTACTGCTGACATCAGTGAAGGTCTGCATGGATCATATTAGATGTATGTGTTTATGTGTTTAGAGGTGTTCTCACTCATAAGACATCACGGTCTCTTTCCCAAGGATTAGCTTGTTTTTCATTGTTTTAATCTTCGTTAAAACTCAACGGTGAAACTCGGTAGATTAAAACAATGAAAAACAAGCGGAACATACGATAAGCGGAATAAGCGGAATATACTATACTATATTCACACAGGAGAGGCAAAAGCAACGCATTTCCTAACTTTGTCTTGATTTTATTTGCAACCAAGTTTTAAATGCTAAGTTAGAGGCAGAGTTGCCAGGTCTGTGTATTTCCAGTGGCCACAGGTGAAAAAATATTGTCTGCAAGTTTTGCAGAGCTATTTTCATGCAAAATCTGTTACTTTTAGAAAAATGCTAATTGAAAGTCCTGAATTTCAGTGACGAATGTGAGAAAGGGACAAAGGAGGAAAATACAGCCTTAGTTTTTCAGACCCTTATATGCTATAAGAAACATATAAAACAAAAGAGCAACTTTGATCCAGGCCACGTGTGGTGGTGCAGTGCACACTCTTAAACAGCCGCCATGGATTTCAAAGCTAACTTGTGCTCTCTAATACCAGAACTTAGTGAAATGACAAAGTGGGAATGTGATATATTGACAGGATCTGAATTTGCCCTACAGCGGATACACAGCATACACAGTGCGGAATGTATTCACAGCGCTTCACTTTTTCCATGTTCTGTTGTGCTACAGCTAATTAAAAAGGATTACCGTAAATTCATTATTTGCCTCAAAACTCTACAAACAACACCCCATAATAACAACTTGAAAGAAGTCGGTGTAATCCCTCATTCGTGTTCCAGTGTAGAAAGAGATTCAGCTGTAGTCATCTGGACTCGATACGTTCCGACTCTCATCCAAGAGTCATTCTCAATCTCCAGTCCTGATTCACAGATTGAGAAGGACTCTTGGATGAAGGTCGAAACATATACAAAAAAACAGAGTCCAGATGACTATTAATGAATCTTTTTCTACAACTTGAAAGGAGGTTGTTAGATGTGTGAGTGTCCCAGTCAGAGCCCGGACGTGAACCCTTTTGAACATTTCTGGAGAGATCTGAAAATGGCTGTGAACCGACGCTCACAAACCAAACTTATTGGGGTTGGAAGGTTCTGCAAAGAAGACCGGGAGAAACTTTTCATAAATAAGTGTAGCAGCTTGTAGCATTGTACTCAAAAAGACTTGGGCTGTAATTAGTGCCAAAGGTGCTTCAACAAATATCAAAATCATAACAAAATGTGCCAAAAAAAAGTGCTGTCTGTTTCCGGGTGCATTGTAAACAAAGTGAGTTGTGGTTGAGCCTGTTGCCAGGGCTTTTGTCACCTTTCTCTGCCTGCTTGGTCTTCTCCTCCACCTGGAACAGCCTCATCTGCAGCTGCTGCTTCTCTGTCTCCATCTGCTCCTTCTCCCGCTCAATGGCCTCTCGTTTTTTCTTCTCGCTCTCCAACTGAGCTCTGGAGATAACATTGACTGTAGTTACACCACAAAGGGTCAGATATATGCCAACAGTGGACACATAATGGCACAAAGGGACATGCAGTGCAATCAAGTCATACACAAAGATATCTCTACACACAGTCCTACAGCTGCCATACAGGCTCAAGAGCATGAGTGACCCCCGATTACAGCACAGGTCAGAAGGCAAAGGTTAAGGCTGGAGTCTTAGGAATAGCACTTTTTATGATTCATTAATTCATTCATCTATAAAATAAAAAAATCTGTGATGGAAAAAAAGAGTAAAAGGTTATTGACTTCTGGTTCAAAACGGTGGAATTGATTCTCCCGTGTAACCCGACATATGTCCCAGTGAACGTCTGTGAACACTGGGCCACGTCTGGCTCCACCGCTTCATATCAGAAGCGGGAGCTCGACACTGGAACAGTTGCCTGACCCGCCAGCCCCGCCCACATTCTGTTCGAATGCGTAAGGGTCTGGAATCGGAGTCAGAGCCAATGAAATCGTCGGTATTCCATTTACCAATCCAATCCCAGTCGGAGGTTTTAACACGTCACACTGAGATACGAAGAAGCGCTTTCCACCCCTCGTTCCCAAACATTCAAGATGGCGGACCCGGCTCGTGACCCGGCTCGTGACCCGGCTCGTGACCCGGCTCGTGACCCGGCTCGTGACCCGGCTCGTGACCCGGCTCGTGACCGAGTGTTGATTTCTGCCCTCACTTCGGTTTGAACAATCAGGAAAGTCCGCTCTACTCGCCGTGATGAACGTGCATTAGATGCGGTTATACGAAGGGCGTCATCGCGATTCAGGAGACATTTTCTGGGTTCGGGGACGGATAACGCGGAACACGCCTTGGGCTACGTAATATCCGGTTAAGCGTGTTGCGTTTTTTGCGTCACTTCTGGGTTTATGTGATCGGTTCTGTCTCTGCTCTCTAAACTCCGCCCTAGAAATTGAAACACAGCGGTCGAGCCCCAGACCCTCACGGTTTTGATAAGTTGTCTGCCAAAACGTGATGGGAATGGCTGGTCAGGCAACTGGAACAGCAGGTGCCAGCGTCAAGTCTTTAGGCAGCACAGTATTACTTAAAACATGCATAAAACACATGGTAAAATAAAATAATCTTGAGTTTATTTTGTCTAACATGTCTCCTTTAAGGCTGAATGGCTCATGCTATTCCTCTTGCCAGCCGCCTTCAGTCTATATGAAAAGCTGAAGGAGACACTTCACCGACAGCTGTTCAAAAACACAGAATTAAGCATTCTGTCAAAGAGCAGCCGCTGCGCTTCAAAAGGACTGGATGGACTTTGCTTTTACATTGGCATTTTTATTTGGGTTGTATTATGGGAAAAGCACCAACCTCTCCATCTGCTTCTGGTGCTTCTCCTCTTTTGCCTGGGCCTTCATCTGCTGCACTTCGATGCTGTCGGGCTTCCTCCTCCTCATGTACAGCTCGTGGTTTCCCATACACAGCTGCAGAATGCGCTTATTGATGCGCAGACGAGGGGCTAAAAAAACAAAGTCCTGCAAAGTACAAGTCGACACGGTTAAAACATTTCTGAAGAACTGTGATCGTTGGTGTGAGAGAGGTGGAGAGTTTATTATAACCAAATCAGACCAGGAAGTGGTCTTAATAACAAAATAATAACAAACACTGCTAGCCCTGAACACGTGCAATACTGACTTAACCATGTGCAATACTGACTTAACCATGTGCAATACTGACTTAACCATGTGCAATACCGTCATATTCATGTGCAATTACTGTCGTACTCACACGCAATAATGTCACATTCATGTGCATATAACTGATGAAAATAGAGTGTTTATTTTACCATTATTATTAGTATTATCTTGTTACGCTAGATGTTTTTATTCTATTTTATTTTATCTTTATTTTTCCTCTCCATTCCTTAGTAGGAAATGAGGGGTTTTGCCTATAGGAGTTTTTGTTTGTAAGAGTTTTGTTTATAAGAGTTCTTCTATTAAGAATGTTTTTTAAACTTCGTATATGTTATCTGTCCTTTTCCTCTGTATCTACCTGCGTTGCAACAATGAAATTTCCCCATGTGTGGACAATAAAGGAATATCTTATCTTATCTTCTGGCTGGACTTGAAATCCTTTGAACAAAAGCCATTTATGCATATTATTCCGAAACTATACATTTTGTTCATTGTAAACTGCAATATTGATCAAAACAATTCACTTCATAATAGAAATAGAATATCTGTTATATATCTATATATATCTATTGATGAATATAATCACATGTATCCGCAGGGAACAGGGAAACATGCCTGAAGTTGAGCAGACTAAGGGCAAGAGAACATTGTTCTAACAAGCTCAAGCTTCATGATGTGTCTCCTTTAACAATATGATGTGTCTCCTTTAACAATATGATGTGTCTCCTTTAACAATATGATGTCTCTCTTTTAACAATATGATGTGTCTCCTTTAACAATATGATGTGTCTCCTTTAACAATATGATGTGTCTCCTTTAACAATATGATGTCTCTCCTTTAACAATATGATGTCTCTCCTTTAACAATATGATGTGTCTCCTTTAACAATATGATGTGTCTCCTTTAACAATATGATGTCTCTCCTTTAACAATATGATGTGTCTCCTTTAACAATATGATGTGTCTCCTTGATGTCTCTCCTTTAACAATATGATGTGTCTCCTTTAACAATATGATGTGTCTCCTTTAACAATATGATGTGTCTCCTTTAACAATATGATGTCTCTCCTTTAACAATATGATGTGTCTCCTTTAACAATATGATGTCTCTCCTTTAACAATATGATGTCTCTCCTTTAACAATATGATGTGGCTCCTTTAACAATATGATGTGTCTCCTTTAACAATATGATGTGTCTCCTTGATGTCTCTCCTTTAACAATATGATGTGGCTCCTTTAACAATATGATGTGTCTCCTTTAACAATATGATGTGTCTCCTTTAACAATATGATGTGTCTCCTTTAACAATATGATGTCTCTCCTTTAACAATATGATGTGGCTCCTTTAACAATATGATGTGTCTCCTTTAACAATATGATGTGTCTCCTTTAACAATATGATGTGTCTCCTTTAACAATATGATGTCTCTCCTTTAACAATATGATGTGTCTCCTTTAACAATATGATGTCTCTCCTTTAACAATATGATGTCTCTCCTTTAACAATATGATGTGGCTCCTTTAACAATATGATGTGTCTCCTTTAACAATATGATGTGTCTCCTTGATGTCTCTCCTTTAACAATATGATGTGGCTCCTTTAACAATATGATGTGTCTCCTTTAACAATATGATGTGTCTCCTTTAACAATATGATGTGTCTCCTTTAACAATATGATGTCTCTCCTTTAACAATATGATGTGGCTCCTTTAACAATATGATGTGTCTCCTTTAACAATATGATGTGTCTCCTTTAACAATATGATGTCTCTCCTTTAACAATATGATGTGGCTCCTTTAACAATATGATGTGTCTCCTTGATGTCTCTTCTTTAACAATATGATGTGGCTCCTTTAACAATATGATGTGTCTCCTTTAACAATATGATGTGTCTCCTTTAACAATATGATGTGTCTCCTTTAACAATATGATGTGTCTCCTTTAACAATATGATGTCTCTCCTTTAACAATATGATGTGGCTCCTTTAACAATATGATGTGTCTCCTTTAACAATATGATGTGGCTCCTTTAACAATATGATGTGTCTCCTTTAACAAGATGATGTGTCTCCTTTAACAATATGATGTGTCTCCTTTAACAATATGATGTGTCTACAATATGATGTGTCTCCTTTAACAATATGATGTGTCTCCTTTAACAATATGATGTGTCTACAATATGATGTGTCTCCTTTAACAATATGATGTGTCTCCTTTAACAATATGATGTGTCTCCTTGATGTCTCTCCTTTAACAATATGATGTGTCTCCTTTAACAATATGATGTGTCTCCTTTAACAATATGATGTCTCTCCTTTAACAATATGATGTCTCTCCTTTAACAATATGATGTGTCTCCTTTAACAATATGATGTGTCTCCTTTAACAATATGATGTCTCTCCTTTAACAATATGATGTCTCTCCTTTAACAATATGATGTGGCTCCTTTAACAATATGATGTGTCTCCTTTAACAATAAGCCCATTTCACCCAAGTCAATACTGCAGTCATTGTGATTATTATAAGAAATCTTTCTTTATTGAGAACTTTAAAGGTACAATGTAACTTGTCTAAGGACACGGGGGATGCTGGGACATTTGTCTAAGGACACGGGGGATGCTGGGACATTTGTCTAAGGACACGGGGTGCTGGGACATTTGTCTAAGGACACGGGGGATGCTGGGACATTTGTCTAAGGACACGGTATGCTGGGACATTTGTCTAAGGACACGGGGGATGCTGGGACATTTGTCTAAGGACACGGTATGCTGGGACATTTGTCTAAGGACACGGGGGATGCTGGGACATTTGTCTAAGGACACGGGGTGCTGGGACATTTGTCTAAGAACACGGGGTGCTGGGACATTTGTCTAAGGACACGGGGGATGCTGGGACATTTGTCTAAGGACACGGGGTGCTGGGACATTTGTCTAAGGACACGGGGGATGCTGGGACATTTGTCTAAGGACACGGGGTGCTGGGACATTTGTCTAAGAACACGGGGTGCTGGGACATTTGTCTAAGGAATAATTAGTACATCGTTTATCAAATGTACTTCCCCCTAAAAATACATTCTGAAAATATTCACACTGACTAAGTAGTGTGAGGAACTTCCCCATGTGCAATACGGTCATATTCATGTGCAATACCGTCATATTCATGTGCAATACCGTCATATTCATGTGCAATACCGTCATATTCATGTGCAATACCGTCATATTCATGTGCAATACCGTCATATTCATGTGCAATACCGTCATATCCATGTGCAATACCGTCATATTCATGTGCAATACCGTCATATTCATGTGCAATACCGTCATATTCATGTGCAATACTGTCATATTCATGTGCAATACTGTCATATTCATGTGCAATACCTTCATGTGCAATACCGTCATATTCACAAGCAATTAAGGCCATATTCATGTGCATATAACTGATGTAAATAAGATTGTTTAGTTTACCATTAATATTAGTATTATTTTGTCTTATGCTAGCTATTTTTACTTTACTTTATTTTGTTATTATTTTATTATTATTTTATTTTTATTTTTATCTTTTTATTTTTATTTTATTATTTTTCCTCCATTCCCTATTAAGATATGAGAGGAGTTTTGTTAATAAGAGTTTTTTGTTTTGTTAATAAGAGTTCTTCTATTTTTTTCAAACTTCCTCTAAGTTATCTGTCCTTTCCCTCTGTATCTACTGCGTTGCAACACCAAAATTTCCCCATGTGTGGACAACAAAGGAATATCTTATCTTATCTTTCTGCATTTGTGACTGCAGACAGCGAGCATTTAGCAGCGTTTACAAGGATCTGTTCCAATTCTTTGTAAAACGATTCCTCATATAAGTCATATTTCCTCTTGAACAGGGGATTTACACTATGGCCTAACATAGAGCTCATCCTACACATCCTCACTAGTGGTGACGAGTTAAAGAACTAGTGGTGACGAGTTAAAGAACTAGTGGTGACGAGTTTGACCAGTTCTTTACTGTCCTGTGAGTGGCTTCGATCCGTAGGCTGCTTGCTTATTGCTTCCTGATCGGACTTGCCCTGTCGGAGGTGAAAAAGTGGAATGAATAATACAATCTTTCTGTTTAGAGATAATACTCACTGGAGACTTTTTGTCAATGGGTTTGATTATGAACTTCTTGTCGTTGAAGGAAATATTTCTGATCTCGCTCCAGGGGAATCCGATCTTTGGAGTTAACCTGAGGAAGTGAGGAACAGAGCAAATGTTATACACAGCAGAAGGAAACAAAATAAGATTTACAGATCACTACTTCCTCTAGTATGTGGCCAGCTTTATGAAGAACTACATTATATTTAGGTTGAATATATGAGATAAAAATGATTTCATTTGTATTTTAAAGTTCTCCGTGGCAGTAGTAGTTAGTAGTTAGTAGTTAGTAGTTAGTAGTTAGTAGTAGTAGTAGTAGTAGTAGTAGTAGTAGTAATAGTAGTAGTTCTCTGATAAAGGTTCTAAACATCCTTCTGATTGTGAGTAGTAGGACTGTAATGGTAGTAGAAGTAGTAGGACTGTAATGGTAGTAGAAGTAGTAGGACTGTAATGGTAGTAGAAGTAGTAGGACTGTAATGGTAGTAGAAGTAGTAGGACTGTAATGGTAGTAGAAGTAGTAGGACTGTAATGGTAGTAGAATAGAAAGTATGCACTGCTGCTGGTTTAAGGTGTGGTCAGTGGTAATAGTACCAGGTTGAGTCAATGAGTGCCTCTCCCATTGAGTTTATAGTGTGTTAATGGAGAAACTGCACTGCCTGAACTGGAATAACACTGGTGAGGAATGAGAGAGTGGTAATCTGAAATGTGTATTCACAATTTGAGGATGATTTTACAATATTTCAGGTACAATACGTGACTTTTCTGGTGGAGGGTCTGGAAAACACGATGTTTGTGAGTTCACAAAATCTTGAGAATCCATCTCTCTCAATCTTTTCTCTCAAATGGATTTAACTAAATGTTGATCTCTGCTTCCTCCACTGTTGTGACGCTTCGGCCACGTTTTCAGCAAGAAACTCCCCAGAATGAAACTCAGAGCGCTACAGTTTGAATAGAAGTTCATTTGGATTTGACCGTCTGGTCATTGGCCTGTTATGAGAGGGTCAGTGTCCTGCACCTGAAAGAACCCCACACACTGCCCTGGAGTTCATTACACTCTGATAACTTCCTCTTTATTTAAACAACATTCTCGCACACACCTTTCCACAATCCTGCTCTTTTATTATCAGTACTCATTTCCTGTGTTGGGTTACTTTTAAAAATGTGTATTAGAGGTTAATTGCAGTTCTCAGTCAGAACAAACCTGTCCTCCTTCTCATAGATGTTCAGTCCCAGCGCGTCCACTCCGAGCCACAGCTCAGTGCCTTTCTTATTCTTTATGTCAAAGTAGTTCACGCCGTACATCTCCAAATCCTGAGCAATCTTGAGGTACTCCAACATGGCGTCTTCCCTGAACACACAGCGAGACCGGCATAAGACTTTGTGTGTGAAACATTTGATACTAAATGCTCTGTTCAAATGTCAAACACAATTTCAATACTTTACATTCTGTTTGATTTTCCCTGACTACAATTTGGATGTCAAATCCCACCTAGATTTTTTTGCAAATAGAAAGAGAAAAGCTGCTGGGTTTGGACTACAAACTGACCCCAATGAATCTATGAATGGTTGATTTGACAGAAAATGCCTCATAGCTTTCTTCTTCTTCTGTTTTACACGCCCAGAAGCTCGATTCTTCTCTTTTATCAGACGGTAAGAGGGCTAAAGAAAATACTTGACACGCAATGCCAATTTTGATACCACAATGGTAACAAAAAACACAATTTGAAGAGAAAAGAGCTTCTTCAGATATGATTTAGTTTGTCTATCTGTGAAAATACCAGAAATGCTACATTGTTTCATGTTTAGAATAATAAATCAGATGTTACATCCAAACTGTTACTCTTACAGTCATTCTTACTAGTCCTTTATTGAACCGCTGCCCTGCTCTGCCACTTACTGCAGTGAGGTCAGGTGCATGGTTATTGCTTATTTGTATTGTCTGTGTAGAAGTGTCTTTCCTCTCATTCTCTGTAAGATACTGTGTGTGTGTACTGACTTGAGCATGCAGTGGTGCTCCTCATGCCACACCTGAATCCTCTCCTCCCACTGGTCTTTGGACAGTTTGTGCTGCTCCATCACTCTGAAAAAGAAGAAGCAGAAACCATGCATAATGCAGTACGTAACATGTCTGGGGGAGGGTCTGCCACCTGCTTGTCTACAGTTTTTATTATGTGATTGTTTCTGAATAAATGTAGCCTTCTGAGTGGTTCATAACCTCAATTATTAATACAGTAGAACATTTAATTCACAAAAACCTTCTACACTTGGTGCTACAAGGTGGGAATGTATTTTTATGGAACTAAATTGAGTTTTTCTTTCAGTTGAGACGATCTCTTACGTTCACACTGATGAGTCTTTTTGTACATGGTATAATGGACTAATCCTTAGTCCCACTGTTCCTGTCCCTAAACGCTTAGCATCACTTTATCTTATGCTAAATGAATAAGCCGGTATAATGGACATATTGTGCAAAAGCCCAGCTGCACATGGCATGAGGTCATTCAAGTGACAGATCCGCTTCAAGCTGAATGTGATTGTTTGTTCCAATTGCCTCAAAAGGGCCGATCTTCACCGTCCCATTCATTCTCTTTGGGGAATTATAGAGTTGTAATAAATTGGATCACGTGGAGGTCCAAGAGTTCCAGATGAATAAATAATCACAGCATTTTTCAATGTTTTGGTTTAGTTTCCTTTCGTAACACATTCACTTTCACCTGGAAATAAGGAACTTATTAGAAGTAATAGTTCGATTTCATCATTTAGAATATGAAATGTGGCCAAAAAGTGAAAGAATCTTTGGTTGGATTAAAGTTCAAAACTATTTTAAAGGTGCACGATGTAGCACCACCTGTTTATCTCCATGGAAATGTTATAACTATTTAAATTATGTAGAAAGCCATAAAAACAACTGTATGTGCAGTAGGAGAGTATTGTAGTTAGTCCTTAATTCGTTATGTTAGAGGACAGTTTTGGATTCAGATAATCAGACGTTTAATTGGCAGTTTTAGAGTTCGTCCCATAAACATTTTGCATATTCAGTGTGTAAACAATGAACTCTTTACATCTTTCCTTCTTTGACCATAGCACGTTCTGTTAAAACAACGCTGGTGTGTCTGACCTGTGTGGCAGCAGGCGCTCGGACACCAGGTATCCAGGCTTGTGCACTTCTTTAGCGTAGTCTCCGAACTTGGCCTGGACTGAGTAGGACGCCAGCAGCACGGCGGTCTCCGGAGGGCAGTAGATCTGGTCACTCAGAATGCCGTCTTTGATTTGGAGAAAGAAGAGCTTCTGCGTGATGTCCTGGATCAGGTCCTCAGACACGTCCTCGGGGAAGAACTTAGCCAGGAACCTGAACTGCAGAGGGTTCTCCTTCTTTATATCCTGGGACGTGACCTGCGAGAGGGGCACAGACATTCAGCACATGAGACTTGAACAGAATATGAAGGAACAATGTAGTACTTAAAGAGGCGTATGTTTTAAGATGGAGGGTCTGAGTTGTTCAAGTGTCCATGGGGATCTTATGGCGTTTGGCTTGGAAACACTTTGCCATCTACATAGAGACGAGAGCATGTCATTGAATAAATATAGGATGGATAAGGTCATCTGGAGGTTACTCTTCTTCTTCTCTCTATTGTTGTTTCGTAAAATGTGAAAAATGTGAAATAATAAATGAGAAATAAGCAAAATGTGATCTGCGCCAGATATTTTCACCTTAATACATTGTTTAGAGTAAGTGCTACAATAGCCTAACCAGCTTACGACAGTAATTGCACATGAATATGACGGTATTGCACTGACTTAACCATGTGCAATACCATCATATTCATGTGCAATTACTGTCGTACTCACAAGCAATTAAGGCCATATTCATGTACATTAGTATTAGTATTATTTAATCATATGCTAGCTATTTTTTACTTTACTTTATTATTTTTATTTTTATTTTTATTTTTATCTTTATCTTTATCTTTATTTTTGTCTTTTTATTTTTATCTTTTTATTTTATTTATTTCCTCCATTGTTAATAAGAGTTCTTTTGTTTTGTTTTGCACTTAATAGTTTTGAATATTGATAAAAAATAATAAGTGTTACCTTTTTGTTCAGCTTCAGCCATGTAGCATATCCTTTACCGTCCACGTACTGAAGTCCAAAGTACCACACTTCACGCAGGCCAATGGTTTTCACCACCTGCACATACAATAGAACACATCCTCATATTAGCATTTCTAGAAACTTCCCTCTGTGTACTTTCATCTATGTAGACTCATACATAATGTGCCCCCAAAAATGATCATATCATCACATTCATATATGTTTGTACTGCCTTAGAGGTGATATAAAAAAGAAAACGAGGTGCAGTGAATAAAGTCAACTGCTTCTTGTGAAAGTTCATTTTCAACCTGTCACTCACGGAGCCATACGGAGGAATCAGATGTAGTGTTTTCTGTTTTATACAACTCCCGCAGAACAACCAGGATGCACAAAAACATGTGGACAATTTAGTGCTGTGGGCTCAGGTGCTGAGATCAGAGCTGGATTCAAACAGTGGAGCTATTGTCTAAGAACCATCGCCATGACACAACCTGGAGCTACTTCCAAGTGCAATGAAATACTTCAGTTAACGCAGACAGTGTGCAGCAATCTGACTTTGTGACGTTCTCATTTTACAATATGCTTCATGGGGGAGGGACATAATGTGCTCATATTATAAAGTCAGGTATCCCAGCGTGAATATGTAGTACATAATAGTACAACATGATCTTTGGATTCATAAAGACAGTGGTTTTCTTGTGCTTTCCTTCTGTCATTTGAGCTGCGATATTAATCAGTCAGATTTTCCCTAAACTAAACCTTGAATGCATTAAACTTCCTTCCCCCACATGAGGGCCAGTCACAGGGGCCCATTAAGACCCTTTTAAAGGCTGACACATGAGGTGAGCTCTGAGTGACCCCTGGGCCAGAGCAGTCTCACAAGCCCAGTAATGTTCCTCGCAAACACAAAGGTGGCAAGGGCCATACCTGGCCATTTATGAGTTTGAAGTTGTAATTATTAACATATTTATTTATTTAAGCATCAGTTGTGCATTTTAGAACAAGATGTATATTTATTTGACTGTCTAAAATACTGCTTTTGTTTTGCTGTACATGTTTAACCTTCAGGCTGCGAGACATTTTGTCCATTTTGCCAGTTTTTCACACTTTCACATTTTTCACACCTACTTTTTTGTTTCAGTTAATACTAATGAAACCAAATTAATACTAATGACACCAAATTACGTGACCATTTCCTTGTCAACTTTTTATTTTTTGCAACTGTTTCTTCCTATTGATTATAATTGGGCCTTGCAAAAATTCTGCAAATTACCTTTATTTTCAAATCATTCTGTATCTATGGAAATATAATCATATTCTAAAGTATTTTTGGTTTAATGATAAAAAATTAAAACAAATATTTTTTTTAAAAATAGAAATACATTTAGCTCAATATAAGTTAACATCACTGGAAATTATGTTTATCACAAGTTTAACTCAGCGTTTGGTGAGAAACTATTATTTCTATTATTTCTATTGCTATTTGCCGGTTTTGAGTCTGTTTTCTCTCTGATCCGATCAACAGGCTGTGAAGTGTAGCACCATGTGACTTCCTACTTCCTGGTTGGACATGAGCACAAATATGAAATTGCAACCAGACTGTGAACAAGAGCCAAAATCCATGTAAATTACACAACATTTATGATTTGACAAACAATAATACCATATAACACCTTTATTGTGTTGGATGATCATTTAAACGGTCAGAAAGTATCAGTTCAGTGTAAATTGTGTTTTCAATGGCATGTCGCACATCGATAACAGAACATCATGTGATAACATCACAGAAGGCATTTATTTTTTAATCAATATATTTTTCAATGTTTCTTTATCTGTACATTTCTGTTTGCTTAAGGCCAGAACTTGAACTCAAAACATAGATGACATCTCCATTGATGTGCTAAAATATAACACTTTTTACTTTTCAGTCATTTTCAAAAATGTAGTGAAGTGGATAGTACAGATAACTGCTTTTAAAATAAATTAAATTAAATTAATCTAAAAAGTATTACAGATACCAAGAAATGTTACTTAATTACAGTACTTTTACTGTTGTACTTTGTTACTTTCCACCACTGGAGAAGACAGAGCTATCACCTGTTTACTCAAAGTGTGCAGGCCTCAGACAATGCACTCTTTCATTGGTGGTGTTTTCTGTGAAGGAGCTGGACAGCCAAGCTTTTAAAAAAAAATTGTATTGGGGTATCAATTCTTTGGACAATTCAGAGATTTCACAACCCATGTTGAAATATTGTTGACGTATTGCTGAACTTTGTTGAGGAAGCAGTTATTTTGACTTTGGTTCCCCTTCCGACACTGGGAAGGGTTAAAATACCTCTTCTCACTCGTGTGTTTCAACAATGTTTCAATGTGTTCTACGTCACTTAACCTGAACAGATGTCTTATTTCTGTATCATTTTCTGTTCCATGGCTCAAAACAAATAACTAATAGTAGTGAAGTGGCTGATCTTATCCCATATGTACTTTGTATTACCTTTTTGTGCATGTGTGTGACGTGAATGAATAATGAAACATTTATTACACAAGTGTACATCTGTAACCAGTCCTGAGTCTGACCACCACTGAGGAGCTCACAGACGTTACTCAGCCTTTCCATTCAGCGTGAGCTACAACAGGCTCCAGTGTGGAAACTATAAGTCCTTGTACTGGGAGAGCGCGACTTTAGGCTCAATGTTCCATGTCCCAACGTACTTCCAGCGTCATAATCAGAATACATACATTGTTTTTTAAGTGTAAAAGAGAGCACTTTGCCAAAGCCAGCTCTCATCCTTCTGCCTTTACTGCCCACGTCACTCCTCAGGGATATACATCACTACGTCAGGGATATACATCACTACGTCAGGGATATACATCACTACATCAGGGATATACATCACTACGTCAGGGATATACATCACTACGTCAGGGATATACATCACCACGTCAGGGATATACATCACCACGTCAGGGATATACATCACTACATCAGGGATATACATCACCACGTCAGGGATATACATCACTACGTCAGGGATATACATCACCACGTCAGGGATATACATCACTACGTCAGGGATATACATCACTACGTCAGGGATATACATCACTACGTCAGGGATATACATCACCACGTCAGGGATATACATCACCACGTCAGGGATATACATCACTACGTCAGGGATATACATCACCACGTCAGGGATATACATCACTACGTCAGGGATATACATCACTACGTCAGGGATATACATCACTACGTCAGGGATATACATCACTACGTCAGGGATATACATCACCACGTCAGGGATATACATCACCACGTCAGGGATATACATCACCACGTCAGGGATATACATCACTACGTCAGGGATATACATCACTACGTCAGGGATATACATCACTACGTCAGGGATATACATCACCACGTCAGGGATATACATCACTACGTCAGGGATATACATCACCACGTCAGGGATATACAGCACTACGTCAGGGATATACATCACCACGTCAGGGATATACAGCACTACGTCAGGGATATACATCACCCCTCAGGGATATACATCACTACGTCAGGGATATACATCACCACGTCAGGGATATACAGCACTACGTCAGGGATATACATCACCACGTCAGGGATATACAGCACTACGTCAGGGATATACATCACCACGTCAGGGATATACATCACCACGTGAGGGATATACATCACTACGTCAGGGATATACATCACTACGTCAGGGATATACATCACCCCTCAGGGATATACATCACTACGTCAGGGATATACATCACTACGTCAGGGATATACATCGCTACGTCAGGGATATACATCACTACGTCAGGGATATACATCACTACGTCAGGGATATACATCACCACGTCAGGGATATACATCACTACATCAGGGATATACATCACCCCTCAGGGATATACATCACTACGTCAGGGATATACATCACTACGTCAGGGATATACATCACCACGTCAGGGATATACATCACTACGTCAGGGATATACATCACCACGTCAGGGATATACATCACTACGTCAGGGATATACATCACCACGTCAGGGATATACAGCACTACGTCAGGGATATACATCACCACGTCAGGGATATACATCACCCCTCAGGGATATACATCACTACGTCAGGGATATACATCACCACGTCAGGGATATACATCACTACGTCAGGGATATACATCGCTACGTCAGGGATATACATCACCACGTCAGGGATATACAGCACTACGTCAGGGATATACATCACCACGTCAGGGATATACATCACTACGTCAGGGATATACATCACTACGTCAGGGATATACATCACTACGTCAGGGATATACATCACTACGTCAGGGATATACATCGCTACGTCAGGGATATACATCACTACGTCAGGGATATACAGCACTACGTCAGGGATATACATCACCCCTCAGGGATATACATCACCACGTCAGGGATATACATCACCACGTCAGGGATATACATCACTACGTCAGGGATATACATCACCACGTCAGGGATATACATCACTACATCAGGGATATACATCACTACGTCAGGGATATACATCACCCCTCAGGGATATACATCACTACGTCAGGGATATACATCACCCCTCAGGGATATACATCACTACGTCAGGGATATACATCACCCCTCAGGGATATACATCACCCCTCAGGGATATACATCACTACGTCAGGGATATACATCACCCCTCAGGGATATACATCACTACGTCAGGGATATACATCACTACGTCAGGGATATACATCACCCCTCAGGGATATACATCACTACGTCAGGGATATACATCACCCCTCAGGGATATACATCACCCCTCAGGGATATACATCACCCCTCAGGGATATACATCACCCCTCAGGGATATGCATCACTACATCAGGGATATGCATCACTCCATTCATCGCAATAGAGATCATTTCTGAAGTAAGAGGTTCATCTCATGTTTAAGTTGTCCTTGTGCAGGACTTTTGATGACTCATCACACCCAACAATTCAGATTGTAATTTTGGGAAACTCTTGAAAAACATATGAGTCTTGTTTTGATGAAGTTTAAGCGTTTTGGGTTAAAAGTCTGAGAAGATTGCGCGGGGTATGAGTTCATAGGTCCACAGTTCCTATGGGTTTTAGAACGGGGCCATAATATCATTCTGAATTGTCCTGAGAGGAGCTATTTGCCTAACCTGGCCGGCCAAGTGAATTCTCGCAATATTTGTGAGTCTCCCGCCAGTGTGGTGGACCAATCACAGCACAGCATTGTGACAAACCTACACAAACATGGTGCTTTGTTCATCTGAGGACAGGGAAGAAGTTTGTGCTTTTCAGTCATGACGTCCAAGACTTTCCATATGGATAAATGAATTCAGAGTGCGACACACATCAATCTGACATGAACCAGGTTACTATTTGCCTAACAAGTTTAATCTTTGTATGTTGAAAAATGTTATACCTCCTATTTGTGTAATGTAATTTCAGAGGGGGCGCTACTGAGTCATTTGGTGATTTGTTTTTTCATAATTTTTTGGGGACAACTTCAATTCTAGGACATTGTTGCTTTAGTTGTTGCTTTTAACATAATTAATTTCTGTTGCCACGGTAACATGGTAGAAGATGGAGGTATGTTATGATCAATGTTCCCTCATAATTCTTCCTGTGTCTGAGCAAACACACAAACTCACTGAGCGGCCCCTTGGACCAGACGTGCGCGCTGGGGCCACGCCCGTATCACATCTGATTATCACTTATCTGTTTGATTACTTTTGATTGAGTGATTTACATTTACAATGAAAAAGAAAAAGAAAAGATATCTTGTTCATGACGTGTGTAGCAGGGGCAGAGCGGGTGAAAAAAGTGGCCCGAGAGTTGAAGTAATATTTACTCTTGGGAGTCCTATTCATTGCAGGACAGGAAAAATAAATAAATAGGGGAAATTCATATATAAACAGAGCTGAATATTGGTTTATATAGACTTTTGTATTAATTTCATGATTAGCGCCCCATTTTTCTTTAGTAAAGCATGTAACCAAGTACTTCTGAGGCAATAAGAAAAATAAAACTCCTTTAACTAGATAAATGAAAGTGGAATGACAGTGGAACCTTCAAGGCAAAGCAAGAAAATCAGGAGAAGAACCTTCAACTAGAAAACTTAGTGCACCTTTAAACATCAAACTGCCTCATTTCATCTGACAAAACACATATATAGTACATTAAAGCAGAAAAAAACGTATTTACTGAAAGGTTCTGCTTTATTTAGCAAATCAATCAGATATATTTGTTTTTGGTCCTCTTAGGCTCAACAAAATCTAAATTGTGACCAAACTGTACCATCTCACTTTACTGACTATGCATGACTTTCAACCAAAATGAGTGGGATTCAATGTATTAGCCAAAAATATAATCTATGTCTGCATTTGGGTACTGCTCAGGTCAAGCCTTGGATAACTGTAACAATAGTAGTTGAGCTTGAACAATATTCACGTCTAAGAAAACCCTTCTGCTCCATTTCAGTATTGTTGAATGCTCAGAATTCCTTGTCAAGGCCACACATTCTTGGCTAAGAGAGATTGTAGACTCATTAGGTTGGAGCTATTGAAAAACAAGTTCTGCAGGAAGTAGGCTAAAACAATGTCTTCCCTGGTGCACGAGGAGGCAACGTGTCCTTTAAATCTGTGCTAGAGTCACAGAAGCATTAAATGAGTTGTACAGGGAGAAGGGCGCGTCCCGTGAACCGCACAAGTCCAGTAGAGGAGGGCGACATTTGAGTACATCATTTATAGTAATACATGCTACAAAAAGAGCTGACTAAAAATAAAAATGATAAAGAGTTATGTTGTAAATTTGTACAGACCAAATAAGGGCGCTATTCCTGCATGTCACATTTCTTTGATAATTAAACCGCAAGGAACACATTCCTGTTGGATTGACAATGATGTCATCTGAATATTGTTATCAAGATCATTTTTGTCAAAATGGCCCAGCCCTAAATGGCAGGAATAATGAGTAATTTCAGTTCAATCTACACTCCAAAAAACTCAAATTAGATTAATTAATAATGTAAAGTACTTTTATATCTGGCTGTTTATGTGACAATATTGTTGCTTTTTATTCAGAACGTTTTATTCATAAAGCTTGGCTTGTGAAAAAAAATTAATTAAGGAATTCACAATTGTAAATAATCATAAAATCGTGATTTTCCCCCCTAAATAATAATCATAATACTAAAATGTGATATAGTGACATCCTTAGTTACAGGTGTGGAGAGGTGAGCCCAATAGAAGGCATATAATTTTATGGTACTTTTAGTGCAATCTAACACCTGTAATTAAATAAATGAAAGATAAGTTTAATTCCATACGGAAATGCAGGCAAAGTGATAGCATCAAGCGGAGTAATATTTTTAACAGGTGTAAGTAATATTTTATATTAACTGTTGTTTGTTGTTGTCTATATTAATTTAGCATATTCCAAGTATAAGTATACTCCAAGTATATTCCAAGTGTAAAACTCATCATAATTCCTCATGTGTGGACAATAAAGGAATATCTTATCTTATCTTATAATACATGACATTCTATGCAAGATTGTGATAAATGATGCATGTTGTGTCTCAGTGTGGTGGAGGTGGTGGAGGTGGTGGAGGTGGTGGTGGAGGTGGTGGAGGTGGTGCTGTACCTGGTCAAAGAGCTGTTTGCCGGTGGTGCTGGGCTGGATGGCAAACTCCAGCTCTGCATCCACCGAAGTGACGCGGACATTGACCTGTGGAACCAAAACAGGAGAAGGATCAACAAGGGAAAGACAAGACAGAAGTATAAGCTACGGAATAGATTGGACTGGTCATATTAATCATATAGCTTCAAATAAGAAAATGATGTGATATATATATATCCATCCATCCATCCATCCATCTTCTGCCGCTTTATCCGGGGCCGGGTCGCGGGGGCAGCAGTCTGAGCAGGGACTCCCAGACCTCCTACTCCCCAGACACTTCCTCTAACTCCTCCGGGGGGATCCCGAGGCGTTCCCAGGCCAGCCGAGAGACATAGTCTCTCCAGCGTGTCCTGGGTCTTCCCCGGGGCCTCTTCCCGGTGGGACATGCCTGAAACACCTCCCGAGGGAGGCGCCCAGGAGGCATCCGGAACAGATGCCCGAGCCACCTCAGCTGGCTCCTCTCGACGTGGAGGAGCAGCGGCTCTACTCCGAGCTCCCCCCGTGTGGCCGAGCTCCTCACCTTATCTCTAAGGGAGCGCCCAGCCACACGGCGAAGGAAACTCATTTCGACCGCTTGTATCCGCGATCTTGTTCTTTCGGTCACTACCCAAAGCTCATGACCATAGGTTATATATATATATATATAAATAATAGATATTTGGTTAAATTGTACATTGATTTTAAGTTACATTTTCCTGTGATGCAATGAAAATGCGCCTCCAATATTGAATGATATTGTATGAAAACTAACAATATGGACTTCACTGGAAAATTATTGCCCACAGTAAAATTCTATTGTGCGTTTACACTGTAATACATACATAGCGCTTCACACTGTGGTGGTTCAAATTCCTGTAATTACTGGGTCTATCCACACGAAACAAAAACTGGCACAAAGTTCAACGTCCTCTATGTCTTTTGAACTAAACTAAGGTGAATTAGAGGTAGCATTATTCAAACACAAAGTCTGTGGAAAGGACAAGCCATTAGTTTAGTGGGTAAATTTGTGGACTCAAACGATGCTGTTTTTTTTCAAAAACACCATCAAATTTCTTAAGTCCATTATATTCTTCAAAAACATGATCCATAATTTCCCATAATAAAAGCTGTAAAATGTGAGCGTGTGAGCCACAGCGAGCCCCTCTGCCTCTGGTGTGTTTACACTGTAAACATGTAGGCTGCACACAGCCAACTGAAGAGGGGGCTGGGCAAGTCAAACACAGCCTGTACTACAGGACCATTCATTCATAAATTCAGTCATTTATGTTCAATAACTGACAGGGGGGGAAAGTAGCCAAAAATAAATAAAAGTAGCATTACTTTAAAAAATGTAAGACCATGAGGTGAAAATTCTGAGAGCGGAGCACGCTGGATCATTGCTACACAACAGTCAGCGGCGCCTTCCGCGCCGTGGCCCGGGCAGCGCTGGGCGCGTCAGGCCACGCCATGGTTCACCTGATCCCCACGTACACACAGAGGCTGAAGCTCCCCAAACCTGTAGTGAGGACTTCTAAGAAGTGGACCAACGAGGCAGTGGAGGAGCTACGTGCGTGTTTATACATCACAGACTGGGAGGTTTTCTGTGGGAGCTGCCACAGTTGGTCTGGATGAGTACACGGACACTGTGACATCATAGATTCTATTCTGTGAGAACAGCATTATATCATCATACACTAAAGTCACTTTCAACAATGACAAACCCTGGTTCACACCCAAACTGAGGCAGTTAAGGCAGAAGGAGGCAGCGCACAGGGCCGGCAATAAAGAACGCTACAAAGAGACAAAGTACGGGTTCAGCAGGGAAATGTCTAGAGCTAGTTCACAGTACAATACACGTCTGAAGCAGCAGTTCACCTCCCACACCAGTCTCACAGATCAGAGACAGGATGAGGATGAGCAGACTTTTTAAAAACTCCAACCCCTAAAAAGCTTGGTGTCTCCTCCACCACCTTACGAGACTAGTCAGGACCCGAGCAGCAGCATTCTGGATGTACTGCAGCTGGTTTGGAGAGGCCAGTGAGCAGGCCGTTACAGTAGTCTAATCTACTGGAGACAAACACATGGATAAGTCTCTCCAAATCTGGTTTAGACTCTATACTTTTGATTTTGGCAATGTTTTTTAGATGGTAAAAAGCTGCTGATGTTATTGATGTGACGTGGCTGCTAAAGCTCAAGTCTGAGTCCATTATTACCCCCAGATTATTAACTTGATTTGTTGGTTTTAGAGCGAGACTCTGGAGGTGACCGCTAACACTTTCTCTTTGTTTCTGTGGGCCAAAAACGATTTTTTCAGTCTTGTCTGAGTTCAGCTGGAGAAAGTTGTGTTGCATCCACAAACTGATCTGTTGGATGCAGTGACAGAGTGAATCCACTGGTCCATATTCACCTGCCGACAGCATGTAGAGCAGAGGCGGAGCCAGACATTCTAAACATCCGGAGCTTAGAGTAACCCTCCAAAAGTAAAGACAGACCAATGCCTTATTGCCTTCTGAAAGCAGAGCTCCTCCCTCCACAAACCGTTGAACAGAACAGCAGAAGTGGGAGCATTTAGTTACATTTACTTTTTCAAGAAATTGTACATCTTGGTGTTCTGATTTAAAACCAACAGTGACAAAACCAACATGAAAAACTATTCCCCTCGACGGGGCTCAAATTCACAACCCTATAGTCCACAAACTCATGCTGTACCAACTGAGCTAGCCAGACAATGTGTACCTCTGAGCATTTGTGCTTTTTGAACTGCTCCTTTTGATATGATTGAATTACATTTTTGTAGAAAGTAAAAGTCAGTCTTACCTTTAGCAAACACTTGCCCCAATGAGCTGTTTTTCCTGTAGTTTCTCTGGACACTGCTGCTCTGACAACCACAATAATTCATGGTTTGACCGATCATGTGCTGTTGTTGTCTATTCTACGTTAAATAAACTTTGTTTTACAGCACATGTTCTGAATGTCTCTTTTCTCCGGTCGATCTCCTCTTATTTATGCCCTTCACTTTTTGCAAAACCTCAGTTAAATTATGTAGAAAAGACCTTTTCGTCAGCTCCATGGTTAAATCGCATGGCGTGCTGTCTGCTGTAAACACCGCCCACTTTCTATGCTCCCGCCCACTTTCTACATGCAGCCAATCATACACCAGTTCAACAAAAATAACCAATGAAACAGGTAAAGAGAAAAAGGCGCAGAGGAGAGTGACAATCCGCTCTGCACAAATGACACGCTTTTGGGAAAACATCCGGGGCTCAAGCCCCAAAGCCAAGCTCCGCCGATGATGTAGAAGTTGAACAGAAAGGGTCCCGGGATTGACCCTTGGGGCACCCCACAGGTCAGGGGCACTTTGGTCTGAGACACAGTTACCAATTAGGGCAGTGCCAGTGATGGTCACCCAGTCCTCTAGTCTCTGTAAGAGGATCACATGATCAACAGTGTCAAAAGCAGCATCAGATCTAACAGAATTAAGACTGAGGCTTTGCCCGTGTCAGTGTTCAGGCGGATGTCATTTGTCACCTTGACAACAACAGTCTCAGTGCTGTGATGAGGTCTAAAACCTGACTGAAAAACATCAAATGAGTTGTTTATTAAGAGGAAATCTGTGAGCTGTTGGTAAACAACCTTTTCAAAGACTTTGCCCCAAAATGTCAGATTAGAAATGGGCCGGTCATGACTCAGTACTGCAGCATCAAGACTGCTCTTCTTTAGGAGAGGCTTTATGACCGCAATTTTCAGGCTGGAACTGGAGATGAATCAAATCAAATCAAATCAATTTATTTTTGTAAGGCCCAAAATCACAACAACAGTTGCCTCTGAGGGCCACAGGGAGAAATGAATCAACAATGTCTGTGGTGGCGATGAAGTCAGACAATGTCTGTGGTGGCGAGGGAGTCAGACAATGTCTGTGGTGGCGAGGGACGATGTCCCAGGGTCCTCTGTCCTTAGACTCTCCTTCTCGGCCAGGAAAAACTACAAAAAAACCTCTTTGGGAAAAAAGCGTAGAAACCTGGAGGAGTTCCAGTGAAGGAGAGATCCGATTCTCACAGACGGACAGACGGACACGAGGGAGACTGGAGCTGGACCCACTCTTCAGGCAGATGAGGGACCGACTGAGGCGAACTGGACCCACTCTTCAGGCAGATGAGGGACCGACTGAGGCGAACTGGACCCACTCTTCAGGCAGATGAGGGACCGACTGAGGTGAGTGAGTGGTGCTAACAAACTGTTCAGTTCATTAAACTTTCATAATTGATATAATTAATTCACAAATATTACCATACACAAATCTGCTTATATTCGTAGTGTTTTAAAGCCAAACGAAAAAAAGAAATACAGATTTAACCAAAAACAGCAAGATACATGCATGTGACGCAATATAATGCAGATGTCTGCGGAGCCGAAACGTGGGAAGAACGACAATAACGGGGGGAGTTTGTGAATTGGAGACAGAGTTACGGCGAAATGCATGGTTTAGCAGCTATCAGGTGTGCACCCGTGACTGCTACGATAGCTACAATAGCTAGAATGGCTAGGATGGCGACAGGGGGAACAAGGGAATATCAGGCAGGTAAACAAAACGCCGGTACAGGTGTGTGTGTGTTGGCGTCATGGTGCCGTGGCCTCCCTGCGCTGGCTGACAAAGCTACTTTGTCACAGGAGGTTTGTTCAAGAACATTATACATGGAGTTGTATTTAGCTTCATTCATGCTCATTATACTATAATGAGGGAACAATGATAAAAGGTAGAAAAGGGCATATTTTTTCATAATATTTGTCCTTTAAATTGCATTAAAAAATAACTAGTAACTCTTACTTTGAGGAGTATTTTTCCATGCGAATGCTATATTTTTAAGAACCATGTTACATTTACTTGTAATTGAGTAGATATCTATCCGTGTAACTGTACTTTTGAGGACACATGTTCAGTATTCTTTGCACCACTGGACAACAATGATTACCTGGCTGTGCTTATCTACAGAGCCTGACATCCATTCACTCCCATTGAATACAAACCCATTATGTCTGTGTGAATCATTGTTCATCGCTCAGATTGGGCCGTGTCACAGAGGAGAGGCTTTCATGTTTACTTGGACCCGCCCTAGTGATTAACACATCATTTCACAATCATACACCAGCAGAATAACTACAGCGCTGATGACAATAGCCGCAATTGACGTCAACTTGGTCCTCAATTCAGTCATATTGGTTTGAAGCAAAGGAATCAGGCGACAAAGACACTCCACAAAGAGAAAACTATGGAAAAACACTGCAATCTGTACGGCGTATTTCAAGGGCCTTTTTGTTGTTACGTTTTGCGTAGTTTTCCTTAGATAATTAAAGGTTTTACATCTCTCTTAAAGGTGGAACATGTAACATTTAAGTGGAGGACTTGCCACCTGCCATGCATTTTTTCACTTGCAGATGTATGTGAGTGTGTGTGAGCTGAGACGCCACTCCACAGATCTGACCTTCTTCTTCACCTTCTTGTCTCCATGGAGATGGACAAGTTTTATTCCATGCTGTGGAATATTCCAGGCAAAGCAATAACAGCTTCACTGAGACAAGCAGATGGCGTACGGACCACAGCAGAAAAGTTAAATAATGCACCTTAAAGTGCAATGGCCTGGACCCACATCAAACATGGATCAAGGAAGGTTACATGAGTTAAAGCTCCATTGCGTAACATTTAAGACAATAACAACACTGCATACATCCCTATGAGGTGAAAAATTATACGAAAATATATCGAAAATTCCAGAAAATTTCCCATGGGAATTTTACTCGGGTATATTAAAAAAAAAGGCAAAATATTTCTTCATATTTTGTTAAATGTTATATTATGATATAATTTTTGATAATGGTATTTTGGTATCAATGGTATTTTGATAATATAACCCGTGAACACTACAATTAATACAACTTGTGCTCTTCCCACAAATGAGCTCAAATGAACAGAGTGGAACTTCACAAAAGTATAAAAAAATATTATAATCCTTAAGTGTTTTGAAGCTAGATTCTCTTGTCTGAACTTTGTCTGCTCTCAGTGACTTCAGCCCTCATCCTCCTCCTCCTCTTTAGAGTCACGCTGAGAGTCACAAAACAATCATGTTTTGTTTGTGATGCTTGTGTGACATTATCATTTCAGCTCGACACCTTAGTTTTGCGGCAAAAAAACAAAACAAAAGGGCTAAAATCATGATTATATAGAATCAAATGTGTATTAATAATCAATATTTTTATTATTTTACATATATAAAATCCTACATTTAGTAAATAAATTGAATGGTAAATGTGATGTGTGGATTTGGTCTGATTCAAAAATTGCTTCTAACTTTTCAGATACTTTAATATTAAACGGAAGAATAATACACACACGGCCTTTCCCAATATTGACAGGAGTTATTGGTGGTCATGACATGCAGCAGACACACGGCTCATCTCCAGACAAACACAGATGGTACAGCAGAAAAAACAAACGCAGACGATGACAGACCCATGAGACCCACAGCTACATCGCACATGACTTTTAATAGATCAAAATGAAGATGGACGGAAATTACTGTTTCACCGTCAGATTACATTCATTTTGACCTGCTTTATATTTAGTTCAGCATCTTATCTGTAAATTAACAAAAGTGAAATTATGTTTTATCACAAGGACTTCAAGTGGTGTCGTTATTCAACACCAAAAGCATGATTGTTGAAAAGTTTAAAAAAGTACTTAAGTAATAATATAATATAACATGCCAATGGGTCATATGTTTTGGATATTTTCTTCTGAGTTCTATAGGCCCCTGTTCCCTCAGCCACTTGTGATCCAGACAGCGGTTTCAGGGAAAGCCACATGGGAGAATGAGCTCTGGTGTTTAACAGTGAACACCATTCAATATTTACCCCTGGGGAACTTGCTACGTCGCACCATAAAGGCATGAATAACAGTAAACAGAGGCCATTGTCTGCTCGGTTCAGATGGAGGTTTGGCATTCACTTTCCCCATGACAATAGGAGTCCTTTGAACTGGAGATCACGTTCGATTTCTCCCTGGCGGAAATACAGCGAGGTGGATCGGTTACAGCCATGTGCAGCGGGATATATATCCAGAGAAGGGCCCGTCTTTATTATAACAGGGATATATGTATAATTTAGCCTTTAGATTAATGTAATGAAACAAACAATGAGTTAAATTAGGTTCTGAATGATAAAGCCTACAGTAAAGCCACTCATCTAATGGCCAACACTCAAAACATGGATCACAAAACGGTAACAAATGATAATGAGGCTATTCTGTGTTTATGTGAAGCTTTTACAGTCAAAGATAATATTGTGGTTATCTCAATAATCAACCAAATAATCAAAAGTAATGAGCTTTAATGTGTAAAATGTCAAATGTTGCTATACTGAGGTAAAGGACGTATGGACACTGAGCTAGAGGTTTTAATGACAAATGACTATATTTAATACGGTCCCTTGTGAATCATAATTAAACTAAACTCACAATTTAAATGCAACAAGGCCAGATATCTAGCAATGGATGTTTGTTATGGGCAAACAGATTAAGCCAATGATGTGTCAGGGAAGTTAAATTCACAACATTGATTGACGACTTAGTGTTTGTGTGAAAAACATAAAAGTTAAAGAGCATATGACAGGTCAGACTGAAAACATAGTTTACGTATATTCAACATTTTCAAATTTAATCATTTCCCTGACAATTTTAGTGAAGCATATCATTGTACTTTCACCTTGGACATGAGCAGCAGATGTGACATAGAGATATTTCCATAACTGTTACCTAGCAACAAAACAAGGGCATTGTCTAATTCACACAATAGTTTTTATTTTAAAAATAAAAACACATTTTAAATCATTGTATAAACAGTCAGAAAAATGTGCTTCTTAAGGTGAATTGTCCCTGTATTTTGGACTGTTTATTTATTATTTACTTGCATTTTTCACAAACTGCCACTTCATTTCTGTACAACTATGATAAATATTGAGCACATGCTTTATCCAGCCAAACCAAGTAATCATTAAAAACCATAAAAACCATCATATGCACTTCACTCGCTGCTTCGTAAGTCTGAAAAAAGACTCTACTCAACAAGACAGTCACACTGGACAACACAACGAGCCCTGATTGACAGACAGATTTAACCAATAGTCACAGGAGTAAACTCTCAGTAGTTTACAATGAAATGGAAATTTAAAGATGATTTGGGGGTGGGAGTAAATAAGTCTGAACAAACGTTTTTTTCCACCTTTATTGTTGAATTGAAATTGTTATTGAGCCAAGAGACTTTACCTAGTATAAAAAATGAGTCTGACAATTAATATTGTTGCAACACTACGGTAAATTAGCAGAGACACAGTATTTCCTGTAGCCTCATGAGTAAACACAAACAGTGATCTACAGGTTCAGGTATATGGAGTTATGATGAGTTGTTCACAGAAACACAACAGAGAGAACTGCCTCACGTGGACAGAGACACGCCCGGAGAAGGAGCTGAGACAGAAGAAGCACAGCATCATCTGAAAATGTCATTCATTCTGTCACAGCTTTAACGATGCTGTATGAAAGTGTAAACTTAATTAACTTCATGGAGAATGGAGGTGAAACAATTAGACCAAGTCACATCTGCGGAAGGCTCATAATAAGAATGCACATATTTCTGAACAATAAAAACATCTCCATTAAGCAGGTGGAAGGCCCCACCAGAAGGTTACATTGTGCATTTATTCACAAATGTATAACTTCTCTGGCCACACAATGTTCAGTAAGATAAGATAAGATAAGATAATCCTTTATTGTCCCACATGGGGAAATTTCATTGGTGCAACGCAGGTAGATACAGAGATAGATACAGAAGAACAGATCACTTATAGGAAGTCTGAAAACTGGATCACCTTATTTTTATTTTTTGTATGGGTGAAAACAGAGTAATTGGGATTCTAGGTTCTGTTGATTAACTTTTTGTCCCGGTGCTTATATCAAGCAGCCTTGACTTATGTTGAGTGTCTTAGTTTGTACTTGGCTCAAGAAGAAAGCCCCAGATTCACAGAGCTACTGGAGCAGGCTGGAACAGCGCTTATGTTCCAGAACTTTAGGGTGCTTTGGCATCATTTGCATTCCTTCATTCACATTGGATGAGCTACATTTACTTCTGATATTTGTTTTGCGGGACACGAGCGGGGTACGAGCGGGACACGAGCGGGACACGGGAGGGACACGAGAGGGACACGAGCGGGACATGAGCGGGACACGAGCGGGACACGAGCGGGACACGGGAGGGACACGAGAGGGACACGAGCGGAACACGAGCGGGACACGAGCGGGACACGGGAGGGACACGAGAGGGACACGAGCGGAACACGAGCGGGACACGAGCGGAACACGAGCGGGACATGAGCGGGATATCAGCAGGGGGCCGGCCAATCAGATTTGAGGGTGCATGATGTAGCTGCTTGTCTCGGAGCTTGTGCTGCTTTGCCTGGAACGCTCCCCAGTTCATCCAATCATTTATGAAATTACTATCAATATTACTGTGAGTGTTATCGCCTTTCCACTGATCTGACCTGTAACTTTCAATCCAATTTATTTTTGTAACGCCTGAAATCACAACAGCTGTTGACTCAAAGGACGAAAACTTGTCCTGGTGGCTTGTCCTGCTGGTCCTCTTTAAAGAGTGTTCATTTATGTGCCTGCATATTCTGCATATGTCACTATAAGATTCAATAGGGCCGCAAGATTTAGAAAAACAAAAAATCAAAGTGTTATTTTTTTTTTCCAAATGTTGTGTTTGCAATTAGATATGCAAGAAATATGTTTAAAAAGAATGTAAGTTTGGGTCTAGTCACTAGGACAGTATGACATCATCGCGTTCTAGAATGTGATGATGTCATACACTGGAGACGAGAGGCAGATTTCTCTATTGATCACACTGGAATTTGCTGTGAAATATCCAAAAGGTAAATTCACAAATGTTTAATCTTTTGATCTCTATTAGTGACTAGACACATTAACTTTATTTATTTATTATTAAATTATAATAAACATCATAATTTGAACAGTATTCATTTTAGCTGTATTAAACATTATAGGAATATAGAATGTTATGATCTGAAACCCGGTAATATCCTTATTTAGATGTTTCAAAATATTATTGATATATTTTCAACCTCCTCTAACTGAAAATATCAGGTTAAATATTTGAGAATTTACCTCCAGAATATTTCAGGGCAAAACACAATGTAATTCTCGTGTAGTACGACATCATCCTGGAATCTGACACCCGTGAATAAGATAAGATATTCCTTTATTGTCCCACATGGGGAAATTTCATTGGTGCAACGCAGGTAGATACAGAGGTAGATACAGAAGAACAGATCACTTATAGGAAGTCTGAAAAACACTTTCAGTAGAAGATCTCCTATAAATAAATAAAAACTCCCATAGACAAATTAATAAATAAATACCATTGCATGTGATCCCGACAGTAATTGCACATGAATATGTGTCACGACAGCACATAGATTGCACATGAATTTCACAGTAATTGCACATGAATTGCACATGAATTTCACAGTAATTGCACATGAATTGCACATGAATTCCAACAGCAATTGCACATATGACAGAATTGCACATCAGTATTAGGTTAGGTCAGTATTGCGCCGGGATAACGTGACGATCTCCGGGTAAGACGACTGTTCTCCGCAGTTTCATGAGTTCCTCCTTTGTGGAAACGCGGTACGGAGCCGGCCGGGGGGCGGGGCCGGAGCCGGGGGGCGGGGCCGGGGGCGGGGCCGGAGCCGGGGGGCGGGGCCGGAGCCGGGGGGCGGGGCCGGGGGACTCAGAGCCAAAACACATCGCAACGACACGACGAAAACACTCAATCCAGCCGAATAAAGTCAAAACAAGTTAATTTAAAGCGATTCCAGTGCGTGGTCCCGATCGTTCGTGAAGTTCCTCTTTCATATAAACGTGTATATAAACGTGTACTGACGACACGCCGTACTTTAGCGCGGCCGGAGGGCGCGGGGGGGGCTGGTGGGCTGGTGGGCTCGCTCGGAGCTAGCTCACGTCACAACAACACAACGAACGCAACGAAAAACGCTCAAATCCAGCCGAAAAAAGTCAAAAACAGTTGAATTAAAAAACTATTCCAGCGCGTGTCCCTATCGTACAGTAAAATAGAAAAAATATACTAACTATATTTACAAAATATAGGAGATAAAGCACAATAAGTGTGAGAAAGAAGAGAGAGCGTTTACACCGGGCTGCCAGCTGTACCAGCGCCTTATGACGTATAGTGAATAGACTGTGTTTTGATGATGTCATATTCTCACATTTCCCTATTGATTATTATAACATTGTGTGTTGTCGTGTAATTCTATGGGAGAGACACAGTGTTTTAAAGAAATATCACCAAAAAATATTCTATAAAGTTAATCTGATCACACAATATTAATACATCTTCGGGGTTGAATAATGGCACCACTTTCCACTCGTGTGCAACGCCTTAAACCTCCAGCTCAATTCTGAACCCTGGGCCTTTCGCTCTAGAATGTCGTGATGTCATGTGAACGCAGCCTCAGAGCGGCGCAGAACTATATTGAAAGAATTGTGTCCAACAGCTTCAAAAATAGAGTGAAATATATCTATGACGATGGTTACTGAAAGAAGAAGAGTGTAAAGAGAGAGTCGAAAGCTCTGAAGACTGAAGAAGGAAACGGCTCAATGAACATACCTAAAGTTACATGTATCACTATTTTCTATCACCTTTACGGTCATGTAACTACACATAACTGTTACTTAGAATTTAAATGAGCTATTACTCATATTATTGGATGTGAGGGAGAAATGAAGTCATAAGTAGCTCATTTTAAAAGAACTTTACAACACATATATAGTTTTAAATATTAAATCCACCATAATAACATGTAATTTGGTTATTTTCTAATATTTTTCATTGTCTACTTGGGTATAGTCTGACTAAAACAGCACACACACAATATATACAAGTAAAACTAATATAAATAAGGCGCTTTAGAATTTAAAATGCTCATAAAAGAGACTTGGGAGGACTTACGGGTTTGGACATGTTGCCGTCCTGGTTCTCATATTATTGGATGTGAGGGAGAAATTAAGTCATAAGTAGCCCCATTTTAAAAGAACTTTACAGCACATATATAGTTTCAAATATTAAATCCACCATAATAACGTGTCATTTGGTTATTTTCTAATATTTGTCATTGTCTACTTGGGTATATTCTGACTAAAACAGCACACACACAACACAGATACAAGTAAAACTAATATAAATAAATTTAAAATGCTCATAAAAGAGACTTGGGAGGACTTACGGGTTTGGGCATGTTGCCGTCCTGGTTCTTGCCGTGGCTGGGGAGCGGTGGAGTTTCGGGCGAGGTGTAAGTGTGTGGGTCCTCTGCTCCTCCTGCGCTCACACAAAGAAGAGAAACAAGTTTGAGCCGCTGCGCCCTCACTTAAAGCCACCTCAAGAGGAGTCACAGGAATGAATCACCGGAGACCGAAAGAGAAGCGGCGTAAAGAGGGCAGAGCGCGCAGGAAGAGAGAGGAACCGGCCTTCACAATAAAAGTCCACGCTGAAAAGTGGAAGTGTGCACAGGAGGGTAAAGAAACGTGCGAAGGTGGAGCTGTCGCAATTGGGCCGGGATTTCAAGTGTTTTCTGTTCATCGATTATCGTTGGAAGTGAAAAAATGTGATTTTGTGACGCAATAATTCATTTAAATTCAGTCTATGCTCCAAAAACGTGATTTTTTTCCGGCTGTTTATGTCAAATTAAGAGCCTATAGTTAAGGTTAGCCGTTACTGTCCCTGGAAGGGAATTTGTCCTCTGCATTTGACCCGTCCTTCGACCAGTGCTGTAGGGACAGAACTTTACTTTATCAATCAGAAAAGAGCGGCTCATGTACTCGGTGAACGATCTATTACCGTCACGTGGTGGGCAAAAGTAAATAAAGGATTTCACTGTTATTGGCTCATGGTGTAGTTGTAAATAATTGTCAAAAGTTTTATTGAGACATCCCTCCAGTTAAATTGAATTGAAATGTTGCAGTTAAATGATTGTCCTCTGCTCTACAGTATCTATACGTACGTCTGCATATTAGAACTATCAGTATTTCACAGTATTTCTGTGTTGTTCATTCATTATTGGTAAATCTCTGCCCTTAGGAGTGCGTCCTGTGGTTGTGTCCTTGGGCAAGTCACTTTACCCAGATTGTGTACATGCATTTAGGGAGTGAATGACTATTGCATGAACTGAAAACCATACGTGTTATAGAAGACTATAAGACTTATTAAATCCAACATTCAAATTCATCTTAAAAGCCTTCTTTTAAGTTGAAATCCTGGTGAGGAAGTGTGTGATGTTTATAGTGTTCTGGCTGTTGCTTGGATCCTGTCACCATCCTCAGACACGCAGTAGGTTAGAAACGGCACTTCGCCTCACCCTGTGAGAAACTCCACCCTTCACTGTCTAACTCCACATACACATGTATTTACAAACCCACGCCCATACAACCACTTCACATAACATTTGGCCCCTGTAAAAAAAAGTCGGGCAACATATTCTCACAAGAAGTGCAATTTCACTTCATTCTATTTTGATTGTGAAGTCAAATTCCTCATATTTCCCTGTGATCTAATAATACCCGCGTTTTGCGCACGTCTGGCATAGACACGCCCACAGCGACAGGAACTGTAAATCCAACAAACCAGCTTTTCCACTCTTTGTCTTTAAACAAACCTAAGGCATAAAATCACGCTTGACAACATACACAGAAGAGTTTACGTGCAATCACAACAAAGCGACGTGTGTTTTAGCCTCTAGCCTCCAGCTTCTGCGCGCGGCGCGCGTCCTAATCTCGCAGACACCTGTTGACAGATCTGCCGCTCCTTGACGCGCAGAAAGTACACGTAAAGTCTCCAGTTTATTTAAACTCGGGTATCACATTTTAGTCAGACAGATCAAACACATTCCTGGTGTGCAAACTACGTAGTTCTTTCTCTTACCGGATGGCTGGAGACTTAAGGTGATAGAGACGGCTCTGTGCGCCACATCCCGCTCCCTCAGTGCGGCGGCTCCTCAGTGCGGCGGCTCCTCAGTGCGGCGGCTCCACAGTGCGGCGGCTCCTCAGTGCGGCGGCTCCTCAGTGCGGCGGCTCCTCAGTGCGGCGGCTCCACAGTGCGGCGGCTCCTCAGTGCGGCGGCTCCTCAGTGCGGCGGCTCCACAGTGCGGCGGCTCCTCAGTGCGGCGGCTCCTCAGTGCGGCGTCTCAGTGCGGCGGCTCCTCAGTGCGGCGGCTCCTCAGTGCGGCGGCTCCTCAGTGCGGCGGCTCCACAGTGCGGCGGCTCCTCAGGCGCACAGCAGGGGGCGCTGTTCCTCAGGCCCTATCAACATGGTTCAATCTTATGATTATAGATACTTTATGGGAGCCTCGAGAAGAACCTATCCTAACCCTATGGGTCCTGGGCCGATAGGGCCGCGAGCAGCTCCCTGAGGGTCGCAAAATGAGTAGAATATAATTTAGTTAATAACATCCCAGGTTATATTACGTTTTACAGGCCCCATTGGTCAAAAAGTTGAAATACAGGAACTGACTGCATTTTCTTCTCAAGTAGGAATTAATTTGCAACAAAATAGCACGTGAACACATTTCTATTGTGTATGCAGAACACTAATGGGCCCATTTAAATCAACATTATGTATGACATCCCTCACTTCAAAGACAAGGACTCCTGAGCACTCATGACTATTTAGATCTTAAATGAGTCATGTGCTTTGTAAATATCTTGTGACTCAAACCACTTCTTGGGTGTTGTGTGTAAACACTGTCTCCACCTTCAGCGCACACGGGCTGTCTAATTCTGGTTCACGTGCCTCCTCAATTCCTCGGCTCTTAATCCCGCCCATTTAGGAGAGACAGCCAATGGGGCACGACCTTCTTTGCGATGATTGGCTCAAATGGAACCCTGTGGAGTCGCAGTGAGAGTCCTGAAGGGGAAGTGTAGATCCCGGCGGGTGCGGCCTGAGGTGCAGCTGACCAATGACAGCGCAGGGATTAAAATAGAGCCGTACATATCAAAGGTACAGAGCACAAAGGGAAACCTGCTCTCTTTCTCTGTCTCATTCTTCACGGTCCAGCATAGAGCACATACTTTGAAGATTACAACTACAGTAGATGGTGGTAAATGCACAATTTCAGTTGGCACAACAACAAAACAACAAAGGGAAACTTGTCGTTCCTCTGACAATTCAACAGCTCTTGTAAAAACTAGGCCATTCTCCACAGAAAGTGAATGTGACAATCATGATGTCATAACACTGTAAACTATCATTTTTGCATTGCTGAATTTTGTGTCCAAGTGTCAAGATTGTTTTTAATTCATGCCTAGATTTATAACAAAGAGTTATCATCATCATCATCATCATCATCATCATATCTTTGC